>NC_140663.1:170752358-171174858 GCF_054131305.1 Coturnix japonica
ATTTCTGCTGTTATACACATCTTCCGCAAGGACAGTTGAACTGAGCTTTAACTTTCCATTTCTCTCACTTCTCTAGACTCTTTTCTATAAATTCTATAGCACAAGGATTGCTTGTTCTTTTTAACTTTTTGCATGTACTTGAGATAATTAAAACAAGGTAATTGTCTCATAGTATTGCAAGTCAGACAGTGTTCTTCCTTGGAAGTAGTTAACCAGTCTGTAATGCTCTAGTCTGTCAGATTTTGAAATGGGCTATGTTTTTTGTGATTCACTTCTGAAAACAGTTGCAATCCAACTGTATAGCACCAGAGTAACATGGTTACAAATGAGATCAATGCTATTTTATAACTGATTAGTTTTATGACTGAAAGCATTTGTGCTTGTGGATGTTGCAGCCAGTTTGTCTGAGTTCCCATTACGTGCTTGGATTTCTGTGTGTAGAAAGATGTGGAGATGACTTGCGATCAAACACTGTTCTGCAATAAATGAGAAATGAGATCCTGCAGGCACTTATGTTATTTTGAAATTAGAAACTGTAAAATGAAATGGCTTTGAATGAAATGAAATTATATGTCTGCTGTTCTCCCATAGACTTGGTTTTGGATTTCTGGACCTCTGTGCTTGTACTGTGTAGAAAGGCTGTACCGCTACATCCGCAGCACCAAGCCAGTCACAATAACATCAGTGATAAGCCATCCTTCCAATGTCCTTGAAGTAAGAATGATCAAAGATGACTTCCGAGCAAGGCCTGGTCAGGTCAGTTAATGTGTCCCTAAAAAAAAAATCACTGTTGTTCATGTATCATCTTCTCTAGAGATGACTTTCCCTTTCTGTATACTAATCCATCGCTGAATGTTTTGGACGTACATTTTCTTCCTTTTATTTTTCTTTTTTTGATTTTTCAGTATGTTATTCTACACTGTCCAAGAGTGTCTGGACTGGAAAGCCATCCATTCACCCTTACAATGGTAAGAAAAAAGAGCTTTTCTATGTACTTTCCCATTTATTTGTATTTGGTAAACAAATGGTCTTTATTGCCTTCAGAGTTGAAAGTCCTTCAGGAGAACTTATTTTTCATTAATGAGGATACCAATGAATATGAAATGACATGATTATTATGTATGATAGTATTGAATGCATATTCAATTTTCCCCACTGTTGAGAAAATAATAAGGGGAACCTTTTTAAAATTCTTCTGTAAGTGGAAAACATAATAAATAAATAGAATCCATGTGGTTTTTGATCATTCAATTTTGTAAGAGAGCTTTTAGCCATCTATTCATAGACCTTAATGCACAATGAATATGAACTTAACTGAATCTTTGGTGGGTTTTTTGCTGTTAATCAAAATGAACAGAGATTCTTGCCTTTTCCAAACAGAGTTAGAAAAGCATCAAGGTTTGGTTTGTTGTTTTTTTTTTTTCTAAAATAGTTTTCATCAATAGTTGGGTTGGTTTTTTTTTTTTGTTTTTTTTTTTTTTTGTATTTTGTATTTTGTTTTTCTTTCTAAAATGTTTCTAAAGTAGTCTTTTGCTTTATTATAGGAAGAGATATATCAGTAGGGGTGTAGGGCTGTAAGGGTGACATCTTGCTGGGGGCCTGTTATAGATTGGCTAATCAGGATAAAGAGAAGGACAAGGTATTCTATGAGCAGCTTGCAGACATTGTGTGATCTCCAGCACTTGTTCTCACGGGAGACTCCAACTTCCCTGTTATGTGTTGAAAATCCAATACAGCGCAGAGGAAGCAGTCCAGGAGGTTTCTAGAGTGTGTGGAAGATTGCTTCCTTATGCAGTTGGTACGAGAGCCTACCAGGGGTGTTGCCCTGCTAGACCGGCTCTTCACTAACAGTGAAGAAGTGGTGAGTGATGTGAAGGTTGGGGACTGTCTTGGGCAGAGCGACCATGAAATTGTAGAATTCTCTGTTCTTGGAGATGTCAGAAGGGTGACAAACAAATATGCCATCATCTTGGACTTCCAGAGGGCAGACTTTGACCTGCTCAGGACACTTGTTGCAGGGGTCCCTTGGGAGTTGCTCCTTAAAGGGGTCCAGAAAGCCTGGATGCTCCTCAAGGTGGAAATCTTAAAGGCACAAGAACAGTCTATAGGGGAAGAAGACCAGTGAGGATGAACCAGGAACTGTTGAGACTCTGGAAGAAAAAGAGAGTGTCTTCTGAAAGCAAGGACTGGTTGCTTGGGGAGATTACAGGCAAGTTGCTAAGGTATTCAGGGAGGAAGTTAGAAAGGCAAAAGCTCAGCTTGAGCTCAGATTGGCCACTGCAGTAAAAGAGAACAAGAAATCCTTTTACAAATATATCAGTAGTAAGAAAAGAACCAAGGAAAATGTCCATCCTTTAGTTGATGAAGAGGGGAGTGTTACCACTGAGGATAAGGAGAAGGCTGAGGTCCTCAACACCTTCTTTACGTCTGCCTTCAATAGGCAGATCAGTTATCCTCAGGGCACTTTATGCCCTGATCTGAGAGTCTGGGGTGCTATGCAGAATCTACCCCCAGTGATTCAGGTGGAGGCAGTGAGAGAGCTCCTCCTCCATCCAGAGTACCACAAGTCCATGGGACTGGATGGGCTCCTTTCTGGGGTGCTGAGGGAGCTGGCGGGGGTGATTGCTGAGCCGCTCTCCACCATCTACCAGTGTTCCTGGTTATCTGGAGAGGTCTCAGAGGATTGGATACTTGCTGATGTGACTCCTGTCTACAAGAGGGGCCATAAGGAAGATACAGGGAACTACAGGCAAGTCAGCCTGACCTTGGTACCTGGGAAAGTTATGTTGCGGATCATCTTGGGTGAGATCACATGGCACATGTGGGATGTCCAGGGGGTCAGGCCCAGTCATCATGGGTTCATGAAAGGCAGGTCATGCTTGACCAACCTCATTTCCTTCTACAACTGAATGACCAGACTGGTAGGTGAGGGTAAGGCAGTTGATGTAGTCTACCTAGACTTCAGCAAAGACTTTAGGAAAGCCCTAGACTTTGACATTGTCTCTCACAGTATTCTCCTGAGGAAACTGGCTGCCCGTGGCCTGGACAGGTATACCCTTCTTTGGGTAAGGAACTGGCTAGAGGATTGTGCCCAGAGGGTAGTGGTTAATGGAGTTAAGTCTGGCTGGTGACCCATTACACGTGTTGTCCCCCAGGGGTCGGTACTGGGGCCCATCATGTTTAATATCTTCACTGATGACCTAGATGAGGGTACTGAGTGTACCCTCAGTAAGTTTACAGATGACACCAAGATGACAGGTAGTGTCAATCTGTCTGAGGGTAGGGAGGCCCTTCAGAGGGATCTGGATAGGCTGGATTGCTGGGCTGAGGTGAATGGGATGAGGTTCAACCAGGCCAAGTGCCGGGTCCTGCACTTTGGCTGCAGTAACCCCATGCAGCACTACAGGCTTGGGGCAGAGTGGCTGGATGACTGTGAAGAGGAAAGGGACCTGGGGGTGTTGGTTGATTCTCGGCTGAACAGGAGCTGACAGTGTGCCCAGGTAGCCAAGAAGGCCCACGGTGTCCTGACCTGCATTAGAAATAGTGTGGCCAGCAGGAGCAGAGAAGTAATCATCCCCTGTACTCAGCCCTGGTGAGGCCGCATCACAAGTATTGTGTTCAGTTTTAGGCTCCTCACTACAAGAAAGACATTGAGGCTCTGGAACGTGTCCAGGGAAGGGCAGTGAAACTGGTGAGGGGTCTGGAGGACAAGTCTTATGAGGAGCAGCTCAGGGAGCTGGGATTGTTTAGCCTGGAGCAGAGGAGGCTCAGGGGAGACCTCATTGCACTCTACAGCTTCCTGAAGGGAGGTTGTGATGAGGAAGGGCTTGGCCTCTTCTCCCAGGCAACAAACAGGACCTGAGGAATTCCACAACCACAAGTTGTACCAGAGAAGGTTTAGACTGGGTATTGGAAGGAACTTTTTGTGTCAGAGAGTGGTCAGGCACTGGAATGGCTGCCCAGGGAAGTGGTGGAGTCACTGTCCCTGGCAGTGTTCAAGGGGCATCTGGATGAGGAGCTATGAGATCTGGTTTAGTGGTTTGCTGTAGCTACGGTAATGGGAGGATGGTTGGACTGGCTGATCTTGTAGGTCCCTTCCAACCTTGTGATTCTATAATGCTGTAAGTGAAGTTGTAGAACATTGTGATTATTTTTTACTCGGCTTAATTCATCTGGAATGGGGATTGGGCCTGAAGGAGATGGATTGGAATAAAATGAAATGGTACATTACTAAACCCAAAGTTCTCAAGGAGTGAGCAGTGCATAGTCCTTGGAGATGCTACAGCAAAGTCTAAGTTGGAACAGTTGTGGTTTCCCTTTTAGTGGCAATATACACCTAGGTCCTGTCCACTTCCAATTCTTTGGTTTTGTGGTTGTTTTATTTTGATTGTTCTGGGTGCCAGGCAGGCAAGCTAGAACTTTCACAGTTCAATCCACAGTGCCTTCCACTAAAATAAACTTCTTGCTGTGAACCTGTTAGTGAATCTCCTAGAGAAATATGCCTCTGTATAGCTTGATGAAGCAATATTAGCATTTGCAAAGCCTATATTTGCAAAGTGCTTTTGGCTAGCTGCATTAACAGTAGAAAGCAAAGCCGTGTGTTATTTATCTGTTATTAAATCCAGTAAGCCATTTTAAGGCACTCTGTAGAGCACCTAAAAATAACTAGATATGCAGTGGTAAAAATGATATACACTGCAGTACTGATGGAATGGTAGCTAGACTGTTGTGCGGAATTACTTAGTTCGTATTTATTTATATTTATGATTGGTTTAGCAATCAGAAGATAAATTCAAAGCACTCAGCATAGACCTCAGATCGCTCTTTACTCTCATTTGACAGTAGCACAGCTATATTTATTAAATAAGCTTAATTAAGTTACACCTGTTCTGTACCAGTGGACGTCCCTCATTTAAATGCTAATCTCAGAATATCTTGTTCTTGTTTTCACTCTGTCCATCTCAGTGGAATTTAAAATCCTAGTAGTATTTTCATCATTAGGAATAGGTACACATTCTGGAAAATACAGAGCTCTCAAAGACATACTCCCTTTGTATTGGAATAATGTCATCAAAATGTTAGACCCCATTCAGCGGTCTTTCTCTGGTAAAACTTCTGTTTTTCAGAGGTTTTCTTTTTCAGAAAGAATGACTGCTGACATGGAACCGTGTGGTTAGATCATGGGTTAAATAGGGTGTTGTATTGAAGTTGGATTCTTTGCATGAGTTGAGTTGAGGATTTCATCTGTTGTTTAAAATGGCATACTATAATGATGCTCATTATTAAAAAAAAAAGTTGTTTGAATGAAGACTTCTAAATTTAATAGCTATGGAAAGTATATATCTGGTTCTGAGTCTCATATTCAGTTATTGTACCTTTTATTTCAGTTAAATACACAATTCTACTTGATAAATTGAAGTTGGTGTAATTTTTACATGTATATTAAATGTGTAACATTAGAATTGGCAATTTCCACTCCATTTCCACAATGTATTACATGCACGCGCATAAATATATATATAACACACATATATATAATACCAGACCTGGCAATTTCTATTCATGCTGAATTCTTTACACTTTAAAGTACAGTGATGCCCTTCAGCATAACTGCTGGAAGATCGTGTATGGATTTTAATTATTTTAAGATATGAGATTTTAAGATACGAATTTACTACTGGATTTATGACTTTCATTTTTCTGTTACTACAAATGTATTTCAGTTGAACCTCGGCTATGCTAGAAAAAAAAAATGGCTGTTTTATAGCATCATGAGGATTTGTGTCTGCGTTTGTGAGTGAGAGTCTTCTTGCCCAGTGTAAGCAGGGCACAGTCATTTCCTTGTCTTTTTAGGTCACAGAACATGTCTTGGGCTGCAGCACTGCTTAGAAAGCGTTTTTTGATTTAATACAATTCCAGACATGGGACTGTGCTTATAGAGTGTGTATACAATGTCTAAGTTCAGGTTTTTATTTCCTGCTTTTATCTGACCTACTTGTTTTTACTAAGCAAGTTGGAAAACTACTACTGCTTCTTTTTTTCGCTGATGGTAATCCCAGGATTACTCCTCTTGGTTAGTACAGGAACATGGAGCTAAGAGCCGTAAGGAGAGCTTTTGGGTGCTGAATTACAATGCAGTATTGCCTGCAGCAGATCTGGGGGAAGACTACAGCTTTCTCCCTTTCACCATTGTCCTCTTTGGGTGCTTAAAAGAGAAATGAGCAGTTCAGGCTTACCACTTCAGCAAAGACTAAGTAGAAATGGAAACGAAGGGGTGATTCGGCCTGAAGGAGTCATGCTGATGTTTTACTAGTCCCTTTTAGAGGTTATGTAATATTTGCAGTTTAGCTCACTCTCTTACATAACGCCAGGGTGGAGGAAAACTCTGAGAGACTGCACAAAAGGTCCTGAACCCACTCCTATTGCGTTCTTGTAACGCTCCCATGTATTTCAGTCAGTGCCAGAGGGAGCTGTGAATTTTAACTGGGTGAACATAAAGATGTGGGCATTGTTCAGAAATGTGTGCAGTGGTGTTTGTTTTCTTTTCCCCTTTGTCGACTGAAAACATTCCTCCCCATGCTGATGGAAGGAATGAGCAGGAGTAATTGGTTCAGAATGCACACAGGAATTTGGAGGAGCAAAAGTCATGTTGCTCTGAACTCAGAGCTGCCAGTCTAGCTTCGTTTCTACCAAGTGACTTGGTTCTGCTGTCAAAGACTTCATGTGACAGAAGCATACAGTGGTTAGAAAAGACCTGTGGGTCCATCTGTTCCAACACCCAGCGCAGGGTGCCCAGGGCCATTTCCAAGACACTTGTGGAGATCCAAGATCTCCAAGGAGGAGACTCCATGGCTTCTGGGGGCAACCTGTACCAGTGCTCTGTCACCTGCACAGCACAGAAGTGCTTCTTGGTGTTCAGAGGGAACCTCCTGAGTTCCAACCTGTTCCCACTGGCTCTTGTCCAGGCACTGGACACTACCAAGAGACTTGCTCCGTCCAATTTTCATGCTGTCTTCAGGTATTCATGGACTTGGGTGAGATCCCCCCCTAAGCCTCCTCATCCCCAGGCTGAGCAGTCCCAGCTCTCTCATCCCCTCCTCACAGAAAAGGTGTGGTGTTTTGGTGATCATTTATTGGACTAGCTGTAATGACTATGTTGAGAAGTAGTGTTTTGTAGCTGAAGATTTGCTCTGTGAAACAGCGTAATTGAGCTCTTCAGATCTGTTGTAGTTTGCATGGGAATATATAGGAGGCATTACTTTTGGACAAGCCTTCGTAGAATATGAGTTTCAGGAAATTCTCCCTTTTGAGCACGTAGGGTTCAATTTCTCTAACTTCATTATGGTTTCTCTTAATTATAGCCTGTATGAAGAAGAAAACTAAGGCTTGCGACTTATTGTAGCATTAGTTTTCTTTCCACTCCCATCTTAGACCTTCCACTTTGAATTGAGGTCCCTGTCTTTCCAGAAACTTAACCACAAACTTACTGCAACTCTTGATTAGTTGCAGTAGCACACAAAAAAAGTGATACCAAACCATAACTGCATTCATCCTTTTTTCCTTTTTTTTTTTTTTTTTTTTTTTTTGCTAATAAGTAACTGAAGAAGTAGTGTCTCTAGAAAAATAAGGTGATGCTCTTGTATGTTTTTGAAATTGCTTCTTGCATTGGCACAGAAAGTTGGCAGTAAGTCCTGGAGAAGTAGCTTTGTGTTTTGTAGATGTTAAGTCAGAAGATGTGCTGGATACTTTCATGTGGTCTCTGCTGCAAAGTGAGTGCAAGCCACAAACACTTACAAGCCTCAGTTTTGACAGCTTAGCTACTGAGTCTGATATCTACACCCAGCACCCTCATATAACAAGAATCTTGTTTTATCAGCATTGAATTATTCTGACAAAAGAAGGTAGAAAACAATTACATCAGTTCAGATTGAACTCAGATTGTGACAGACCATGAGGTAAGGACATAACCAGAAACTGAATTCTTCTAGATTTTTGGGTGGCTGATATCTGAGATTGGGTGAAATCTTCTGCTCTGCAAAAAGCATCTATGAATGCATGTTCAAAAGACTGCCTCTTTCATTTATAACAGTTGTTTGTGTCTTAAATGATTTTTTTCAGTTATTCTGACATTTCTCCATAACAAGATACCTGAAGTCTTACTTCAGCACTCAGGAAATGAGAAGTCAGAGTATTATTAGTTGCATGTAGATACTGAGACAATGCTTCCCATAGAATGATAAAATGTGGTGGAGTCCAACTCTGGGCTCCACCCTGAATCAAAACCCAATGTCTGGGAGCAATATCCCAATGCTCCCTGAGCTCCAGCAGCTCAGGATTGTGCCCATTGCCCTGAGCAGGCTGTTTACCTGTCCACCACCCCCTGGTGCAGACCCTCTCCCTCACCCCCAGCTACCCCTCCCCTGACAGCTCTATGCCGTTCCCTCAGGCCTAGTTTCAACAAAAACTAGTTTGATCTGTATCCAAATTAAAATTGTAAAGTAATAAAATTAGTGAAACCTAGACAGAGAAACTCCTAAACCCATTAATCATCTCACAGTAAACAGGAGAATTAGCTGAAGGAGGTGTTCAGGACAAATTATCTTAAGCTGCCTACATGTCTTTAGGTTATTGCTTATTTGCATGTTTCCTACCTTATAAGGTTTTTTTCTTTTATTTTTCCTCTGTAGATTGACTTTTCCTTTTTCCCTTCCAGTCTGTTTTAATCCAGATACTAAGTGCATTTAGGCCTGATAGGATTACAAGGTGATGGCTGTGATCTGTGCATTTAGTTTGGAGCCTAATGCCTTTTCAGAAAGGTCTCAGCAAATAGTACAGGAGTATAAATGACAGTGTCACAATGAATAACATATTTGTTATTATAAATGAAAAACAGGGTTTTGAAGAGCAAGTTTATCGCTGTCCCTGGATAATGAGAGTTCACCATTGACAGTCTGTGGAGCTGATGTAGAAATACATACAAAAACTAGAGAAATAAACACTACTACAGGAAAGGCCCAGGGGCACGAATCTTAAATACTTCATCCAAAAAATGGAGAAGTTTGCCAAAGTAAAAAGGATGTAAGGACATAAAGAGCTAAGTTCATACTGACAGATAAATACAACAAAAACATTCTAGCATGATGACATTCTAGTAAGCTTCGTTAAATACCTCATGCAAATGGTTATGAAACTTGGCTTTATAAGATGATTCATGGAACATTTAGGGAAATGCAGATATTATGAAGTATCTTGCTGGCAAACTGAAGAAGTCCCTGGAGCATGTCTGCTCTTCATAGAAGTAGAGTCTAGCAGCTGTTCGACAAAGAATTTAAGTAAAACAAAAATAGAATAGTTTAATCTTTCAGATGCCCTTAGAGCACTTCCTTAGACATGTTTATCTGGTTTGGCTTCACATTGGGCTTTATAGTTCTGGGGACTGCATAAAAACCATAAGTAAAGCTCTGTTTTCATTTAAACTTACAAATCTGTTTCTTTTGGATAAAGGTATCACAGAAGTTGTTATGTTCAAGTTTGCTAAATCCTATGTTCTCCTTCTGCAGGTATTTTAAACAGAAGGTGTCATATTCAGACGTTTTTTTCTGATATTATAAAAGCAAGTTTATAGTATATGATAAATTTTCTCTGGCTGTAGCAGAGGAGGGTTTTTTCTCCCATCAGAAGCAGTATTTCTAGGTTAGGTTAGAGAAAAGCCTAGGAAGTGAAAGAGAAAATTTAAGATTCTAAGCCTTAGTAAAGTTAATACATGAAGAAAGTATTAAAGAAATCACTTTCTCCTGCTGTCTTAAAATTAAGAGCCTGCCTGCAGTAAGTGCTTAGGGATGATGGAGACAGAGCCTGATGTGCCATTCTGTTCCCTTGGCTCTGCATTTGTCAACTCAAGGCAGTGCTGCTCAACCATGAGTTTATATTCCTACATAAGACTCAAGGAGCAATCCTGGGTTGAAATACAGTTCTGCTTGCCTTCTGCTCCATCAGGGACAAATGTTTGCAACCTGAGCATCCCATAAAGTTGTGGTTTGTTTTTCCTATTAGCTAGCAACTTGAAATGCATAATATGGGCTGAATGTAAAGAGTTGGTGTGTTTAGAGAAATGTAATGTATCCACTGGGATTGGAAGGCTAGTCTGCAGGTTTTTTGTCTTGGTTAAGTTACAGAGGCAAAAACACAAGACCCACTAGTCTGTAAGTGTAGCTTAGTAGTGCATCCATACTGCAAACATTTCATGGGTGAGGCTGTTGCAGACTTACTAGAAAAGAGTCTGCGCATATTAATTACTTAATATTAACAACATTTTCTGAAATGCATAATGAAAACTGCTAGTTGTCTCAGACCTATGATACCTCTAGTGTCTGTTTGAATCTCTACTGTCTGTTTTGACCTTTCACAGCCACCAAGGCTGAGCACCTCTGAAATCTGGCATTTGCTATTCAAAAACAGGGGACATTTAAAATTAACAAGTGTTTTACATTTTCAATTACTGGTCTGCTTACAGTCTGAAGACGTGTATTATGCTAAAAATCCATGGTTTTCCCTGGTGTAAGAGTGACATGAAGGAATGAATGCTCATAGGCTGAGACTTGAAAAAAGAAAAAAAACCTGTTGTTTTGAATACTGAGAGTAATTTCACAACAGAAGACTGCAGGGAACGAAGTAGCAAATACTCAGTTGTAGGCCCACAGGATTTAGTGGGTGTGGGTTTGTGGTTTGTTACAGACAGTGTTAGACCTCAGATGACCAGAATGATCCTCCTTGCTGCTGCAGCTGGCCAGTGATGCATCCCAAACATCCCACAATATTTTGGTGTGTTTTTTTCCACTAGCTAGACTGCAGGTGTTTGGAGTTGGACAGCGAGTAGTGTAAAGGAATGGAAAGTGAAAGGGAAAAGTGCTTGGGATATGTTTCTGCAGCTGGGCTGCTTGCTAAGAGTCAGATCCACGATGGGAGGGCTCTGGCTGAAGCAGAGAGTACTGAAAACATAGTGGTCCTGTCTTGATCATCCAGACACCCCTGATGCTTAAATTATATTCCATGGTTAGAATTTTCCCACAGTCAGAGACGTGCTGCTGTCTGCCAGTCAAATTTGGATAGCTATGTGGCTCTCTAACAGGGAAAGCTCTTAGACAAAATCTGATTTGTAGTATAACTTGAAGCAGACAAATTAACGGAGCCTTTCTGAGATTTTCCTCACCTCTGCGGCAGAGGTGTGTTTAAAGGACAGGCTCCACAGATCAACCTTTTTTCCCTTTGAAATTTGCTTCATATGGGATGCGTTAGTTAAAAGAGGGGTAGCCCAGTGTTACAGCATTCACCTCCTATGAGTCAGTCTGAAGTGTAGCTACTACTTCTTGGCTACCTTTATATAGCATGCCTGTGTTTGTCATCACTCCTCTTCATTTTGTAATGTCAGAATGAATCATTTCAGGAATGTTTATACCAGTTTTATATGAAACCAGACAAACTACAGCTTACGATCTTACTGAGATTATGAAGTTCACATGTTCTTGTCAGTTGACAGTTCAAAAACCTTTTTTTTTCCCTTCCCCAGTGTGGGAGGGAGAATAGGTTGGTTGTGTGTAGTTCTTTCTGTTTTTCTTCCAGTCCTGCCTCTTTTCCAGCTATGCTGTCTTTTATATGTTTTCCTTGATCTGTGCAAGGATTTCTCTTGAGTCTCGAGCAAGGATAGGCTGATGGAGCAGGGGTTGGCAGCACAGCTGGTTCCCCCTGGCAGGCTGTCACAGACATGAAAGCAGACCAGGGACTTATCAGTGTTTGCAGGCCCTGCCAGATTATCTGCAAACTCCTACATTAGAATCAACTTTTTCAAAAAGTGAAAACCTCCTTTGAAGCAGTTTACCTTTATTTGAACAAATACTGCAAATATTTTATAGGTCTTGAAAATGGACAAGATGAGGTTTTTCTTTGCTCTTCCAGCTGTGGCATAGATCTTAGTAACTTTGGGAATAATTCAGGCCACCTGCTACAGCACCAAAGACAGAAGTTGGTGTTTGCCGTGTTGCATCAGTTTGAGAGCAGTGTCTCCAGCACTGTTAAGCCTGTAGGTAAGTTCAACTGTACAGGAGCTTCTCATGTGCTTTATTCACACAGTCACATGGGGGTACATAACTTGGACCTCCTTTCCCTTTCCGTTTTTCCTTTTAATGGATATTCTGCAGTGTAATTCTCATGTATCTGTCACACCTTCCACAACAGCTCTGTTACTAAAAATAAATAACATCTCTTCACAGTTCTTATGGACAAAGGTAGAGATGAACAGAAGAACTAGAAACTTTCAGGAATTAAGTATGTATTTTCTTGGTAGTTTGCTCTTAACGCCTCTCCCAACACCTCAAAGTCTAAAAGAAAATTTTAAAATATTTCAGTGGTATTTAGAATCATTATTGTTTCAATGAGATGTGACCTCATTCTTGTTCTGGGTAGAATTCCTGACTGGTAATAAGTGATAGGTGAATAGGTGATATCTGGGTGTTGGAGGCTGGAAACACAGGTGCTGACAAGATAGACTTCACTTCCTGTATGTTGTACTCTCATATGCCTAGATTTTCCATTCCTTGTCAATGCCAGGAGAGTTTTATACCGATATAAAGTGGGTGTTAATCATTACCACTGTGAGCTCGCAGTAATCCGTCCCCTCACTTTGTATAAAAAACAAGGCATAGAGGAAAGTAGAGAGTTGCATTCAGTCTATAAAACTTGTAAAATATATTTCGACTGTATATGAATCTAGTGCTGAGGTAAACATTAATTACTTACATTATTAAGTTATAGATGTATTTTAAATTAATATTTTATTTCGACATAGACATAAATACCAGAATTACAAACAATGGTAAGTGTAATTCAGTTGCTGCTCCAGAGGGTGTTCTTAATTCCTGATGTGATAATTTGTGTTTCTATTATGATCAGCATTTTAAAAAAAGGAAGAAAAAATACTGGAATGTGTTTTCTGTATCTATATTCCAGAAGTTCTGTGCCCAAAATGCTATCCTCATTGCTCAGAATGTGAAAATATATGGAAAAAAAAATAGAAAGAAGATATATATTACAAACTTTCCCACTTGTGACTAGCAACTCTGTTAAAACCTTCTATGTTAAGAACATTGTATTCTCCAGGGGTGTAAATATGTTCAGGTCTATTAAATTTAGCAGAATTCCCTTGGTCTTCACTTTTTTTGGAGGATGGCCAAATGCAAGCAGACAACCTGATTAGCAGAGATATTCCTACCTGTGAGAGCTTTCACTTCTTGAAGATACAGATAGCTTGGGGTTAGAATGAGATTAACGTAGCTTCATGTAATTACACCTATCTGCCACAGTTAATTTGTGTACTGTGGCATTTTAATCAAATGAGTGTATCAAATGAGGTTCATTACAGCTCTTCAAATTGAAAAAAGAACCACTGTGCAACTTGTGACATTCCGTTTAATAATGTCCAGTGTCCATTCTTATTGCAAGTTATTGATTTTCCTGTTTGGAAAACATTATTTAAGGAAAATAAATTATGAGAATGGTGTATTTCGGTTTTTATTTCTTATTATGTCAGGATTGTCTAATGTGTCATTGATAAACATATTAAAGAGTACCTGTCCAAAGACTAGTGAGGAATGTCACTCATCACTGGCCTCACCTGGTCATTCAGCTGTTTACCGTAACCCTCCAGCTACAACCATCCATCCAATTTTTATTCCCTGAATAGTCCATCCTTCCGATCCATATCTCCAATTTGGAGATAAGGATGTGGCGTGGGACCATGTCAAAGGCCACTCTGATCACTCTGAACCTTCTTTTTATTCTTTTTTCTGGACTAAACACACGTTTTCTTGGATCTCTCTTTTTATGTCTGATTCTGTAACCAAATCATCTTGGTGGCTCTTTGCTGGACCATCTGCACTTTTTCTTTCTCTTGAATGTGGGGAATTTAACACTGTGTTGCCCACATGATGGGTGTGTTTCTTCTGGTAAGATTTAGTAGCACAATGAGATTTTCTAGAACTCTCCAACCCTCATACCTAGTTATAGGTATCAAAATCGGATTCCTAGAGACTAAAGATATATAAATGCCATTTTTTAATGTAGAAGGGAGTTCGTCCCAAGGTTAACATAAAGTACAATGGATTTGAACCTATTTCGGCTAGAGTCAAGAGTTGTTCAGCCGCTATCTGTAATGGAATGAGGGAGTGACAGGCAGTTTTATAGAAGTGCCAAGCTGGGATTTTTCATGTTTGTACTAAGAAAACCACTCAGTCTCCTGTGAAACACAGAGAGCCGCAGGACAACCCAGAATGAAAAATCAACTCTGTCAAAGGCTCCTACAGAAGTCCCCAGGAAAACCAATATTTTTGTGGCTTGAATGCTTCTTTCTAGCTGAGAGGAGATATATCTATTTTTATGTTGAGAATTGCTCTTATGTTTTTCTTCTGGAGGACAGTGCAAATTGCCATAGCAAATATAGACCTTGTTATAGCAAATATAGACCTTGTTATATGACATTTGTCTGCGTCCTTACCTTAATACTGTATTGTTGAAAGCTAAGACTTGCCTAAATAAGTATCCATACTAAATGTTTGTAGGAAAACTTGAAAGCTGACAGCAAATCTTAGTAGTAATCAGTACTCTTAAAAAAGAATGGTCTTCCTCTTCAGGAAGATTGAATGACTAATGGGGGCTTTTTAGTCCTTGTTCAAGGTAGGCAAGATGTAGAGAATACTAAAATATTACCTACTTCTTTTCTGCTCTATAAGGAGGAGTTTGAATGGATCCTCAAGCCCTGAGGCCAGTGGTTTCCCACTCCATG
Source organism: Coturnix japonica (assembly GCF_054131305.1). Classification (NCBI taxonomy): domain Eukaryota; kingdom Metazoa; phylum Chordata; class Aves; order Galliformes; family Phasianidae; genus Coturnix; species Coturnix japonica. The sequence goes on from NC_140663.1 coordinate 170,767,192, forward strand.
TTTATCTGAGACTGATTTAATGCTGGAAATGGTTGAAAAAATGTCCTCACAAATTTGGTAGATGATTGAGGCTTCAGTGCTTGGCTTCCCTGAGCTTCTTTTATTTATAATGCAGATATGTTCCATGCGTTTCAGCTTTCTCTTGGTGTTTGTATTTGTCTGTAGCAGGAGGAAACAGAGATCAAGTGTCATTGATTGGGTGTTGAATGCATGATGGACCTTAGATCAGTCGTTAGCAGATTCTAGGGAAGATTCTAGGGAAGATACAGTAGTAGTGTCTTTCGTCAAAGCGAAATTAATAGTGTTGATTTATAGAAGGAAAGTGAAGAATCTTTGAGGAGTAACGCTTGTCCTGTTCGTGTGTGAAATCATTTGGTGTCTCAGAAGAAATTGTCCAGCCACCAAGTTTGAGCTCTCCCTGTGGCTAACAAGGAGTCAAACTGAGGTGACTCCTTAGACCTTTGACGTGGCATGACTGGAAGTTTCTAGATATCATGGCATAAATAAGATTGTAAATAACAATTCCTTTGTTGATAGTTACATTTAAGTATCCCTGACATGAAGCCATAGGTGCAAAGTGAGAGCATAGTGTCTGCAAAATGATTTTATTGTGTGTTGTGCAATCTGATGTTCTTCCTTTGCAGGCTCTAAGCTCTTGTAAAGGGCATCATAATCTCAGTTTTAGTATAAAATAAAGCAACAGCTTTTGTGTGAAAGTGATCAGCTTGAAATTAGGAGCCCTGACACTGAAAAAAAACAGAAATCTCTAAATGGAAAGGTGTTTCCTTAAATGCCTTGATTTAGGGGTGTTGGGGCAGTTCCTGATATTGAATGGTAAGGGTAGGAGGGGGATGTACTTTTGTGCTGCTCTATCCTTAATTGTTATCATTGCTGAGTAATGCTTAGTGAAGTGGTTGTTCCAAGTTGTACCTCCAGGTAAGCAGGTGAAAGGGTTAAGATTGAGTGGAAGAACCATACTGGTGCTAGACCTGTTTTATAAAGGGAGTAGCTGCTGATAGGGCTCCTCAGGAATGACCTATTTACAACAGATTCTGTCTTAACAACTGTATTTTGAATGTATTTATTTTTTTGTTGTTGTTGTTTACTTTCTCATTACTTGGAATTGGTCCTTAATATATTTAATATTTTTAGTGCCCTACAGATTCCAAAGCAACGTTTGGGGTCCACCTTAAAGTAGTGGGAGACTGGACAGGTATGTAGAAAAACATTGGTCTCTGAAAGGAATTATCTTTATTCAAACTTTCTGGCTTCAGCATAGTTCTGCTCAATCACAGCACACTTTCACTAGAGAACATTTATGCTTGTTTTCTCAAAGATGTTCTTATTACATTCTTGATGCACCTTTGCTTTATTGAGATGTGAATTTCTCCAGATAGCATGTTTCTCCAACTACTAACAGATGTTCTGATCACAGTTTAATGATTTGCAGTCATCCTCAAGCTTCTGCCTCTTTTTCCTATTTTTTTGGTAGCCTGCTGCCCTTGTACAGTGCCTCTGTACATAGCAGAGACTGCCGAAATGCTGAAATGTGCAGCTCTCAGATAAGAGGATTTTAATGCCAGTGATTTGAATGGCTGCCAGGTTAATTAACACCCATGGAACAGTGAGATTACAGGTTGCTTTCATGTTCTTCCATGCTCTTCCATTGCTCTCTGAATGTCCTCCAGACCAAAGGTGTAAACCGAGATTCCCTGCAGAGGAAAATGTTAATTTCCTGCTCCCAGTACAGTTGTATACTCAAGTGCTAGTTGTCATCATTGCTTGGCAGCTGACTTTCTTTTTGCTTAGCATAGCATTTCCTTGTAAAGAAGATAAATAAACAACACCATCTTGTTTGTTTCCTACGAAGCAATGTTTTCCGTGTTAATTTGTTTTGGCTCTTGTTTTTTGTGGAATGGAGTCAAACTAAACCCTGAAATGAATTAGACCAGTTCAGGGAAAATAAGTGCATCAGTGTCTGTTCTAGTTTCTGGTCCAGGTGTGTACTCAGCTGTGGAAGTATCTGAAACTTTAAAAGGAAAAGGTTGAGAGGGTAATGCCATTTGTACATATAATCACCCCAGTTTTCTGTCCTTTCTTAAAATGCAAGATATTGGTCTGACAATGGCAGAGTATGGGCCTAACTGGTCTTTATTCTGCCTCAGTATGCTCTTTTTGTACACTCCTCCTACCTGGGTTGGGACAGTACAGTATGAACCCCAAATGGAGTGGAGAAGTCCTAGACAGAGTTTTCCAAGTGAAGAAGTGGCATCTTTGAAGTCGCTCCCTCAGTGCTGTGAATTGCTCTTTAATAATATTCAAATGTTTTTCTTCCAGCTCAGTATCTATATTCTTCATTATGAAGCAGGTCTGCCTAAGCAGGGCTGTAGAAATTGACCTAAGTAGAACTCAAAATACTGTTACAATACAAAGAGCATTTGTTGTGGTATAGCTACGCAGGGATATCTCCCCCTGGGTCAAATGTGCTGTCAGGAAGCAGGCTGTTTACCCTGCATCGATACCAAACAGCCCTCTTCTCACTCATTCCCTTAAGCCCTCTAACAATTAATGGTCTCTAATCCTCTGACTGTTAGAGGAGAATACTAAAGATGTACTGAGACATTTGCCATGTTCCTTATAATCTTTCTTAATCATATTTTAATGGTTACTCCCAGAGACAGGATATTGGGCTGCGAAAGTTTTTATTCAGCATTCTGTCATTTAAGCTCCTCACAACCTATTCCCTCAGCTTTTATCCTATTTATTCAGATTCTCTATGTATCACATTTTCACTTTCCTGACAGTTTATGCATGATACCAAAGAGAGTTAGCAATTTATTTTAGAGATCTCAATTACAGGCTTAAATTAAAGAGATGCAAGAAGAGTGCAGATACGGTGTGAAATACAGGGAAGAATTGGTTCATTTGAGATGTTGCTCTCCTCACTGAGTTCAGTTTCTGCTGCCTGCACCTGAAAGACATACAGAAAGAACTATTGCCTTCCATTAGCTGTAAGGACATGAGCTGGGGCTGAAAGCACAATGCTGGCAAATCAATTCTGTAAGTTATGTTTCAGGTCAAGTCTCTGACACTGAGTCTCGTGTTTTGAAAATTGAATGGAATACCTTGTGGCCTTAGTGATTGTATTTTGTCAGCTGGGAAAGCAACTGTGTGTCAAGAGGAAAGATAAGGGGTAATAGAATTATCAGCTACTGGTGAGATGTGGCTGTTAAATAATGCCAATTATTGTCCATATCCCAGTGCATGTAACTGTAGATATCCAGTAACTTGGAATCATCAGCTTCTGAAAAAAAAAACAGTCCCTTGAGAATTATTATTTTTCTTTTTGCATAGAAACAAGTACATAGTGGGTTTTTAAGGCAATATATATAATTATTTGCTTTTTAAAGCCATGATTTGAATATCACAAGATGTTGGACAGAAGAAATAAGGAAGAAAGAACGAATCTTCAGAAATTGTATCTCTAAGATCTTCACAAAGCTAAGAGTAATCCAGATCCACTAAGTGATGTATTTCTTGCTTTATTGAAATCAAATGGAGGTGTCTGACCTCAGAACACTTGAGAACCTGCGCTTCTCAGAAGCATTGTGTATATTTCCAATATAAATCTGAGATCTGTCATTTTTTGTCTGTGTTATGGTAGAATTAGTGGATCTTACGCATAGCTCCTACAAACCTGCTGAAGAATGATAATGTAATTATTGCTGTTTCAGACACGTGCTTAAGTAAGTCATAGAATCATAGAACAGTTTGTGTTGGAAGGGATCTTTAAAGGTCACATTGTTAAACCCTTCTGCACTGAACAGGGACATCTGCAGCTCAACCAGGTTGTGCAGAGCCACATCCAGCCTTGAGTGTCTCCAGGGATGGGGTATCCATCACCTCTCTGGGCATCCCTGTACTTACTGTGGGTTTCTGGTGGCTGATGTCTGGTAATGTCAAATGTGAAGCCATGCAGCTTGAACTAGCTCTCATTCTGAGCTACACCAGCATGTCTTATAGTGCAGCTGCCCAGCAGGTAGTGCTGGTGGGTGATGGCTTTAAACCATGATTGACACAATGATCACTGGTGTCTCTGCAAGGCTTACTGTATGAATCTGTAGTGAGATCTGTAGATGAGCTAATTAGCTGATTTTGCTATTAATGACTCTTCTAAACACCTATTCTGTTTCTCTCATATCTTTTTGGTTACCTTTTTCTCAGTCAGCTTTGAGAAATTTGGAGCCTTAGTATTTATGAAAGGATTTTAAGTTGTTTTTTCCTCACTTGACTCCTGGTTTGTCCTAGCGTTGTCACCTGTCATGGTGTGTTTCTGCTCTTCTCACTGCTGCCTCAAGTGCCACTTGTTTAGTCTGAAAGCTGACATTCCATCTGACACCTCTGGAGGGAAAAGGAGAGAACCCACGGACTGTGCTTGATGTGTCCAGCCTCTCAAGAGCAGTGAAAACACAGCAATGCAAGACAGTGTGTCTCATTTACTGGCCAGACTTCAGGGTGCTAGACAGAAAGTGGTATTGACAGTGTTGAAATAACAGGCTTTTGAAGCCGTGCAACATGTTTTTGTGGGGAAACAAGCAGGCAGCACTCAGAACTGTCGTGGTGAACTGCATGATTTAAGGCAGTAAAACATTGCCGTTATGCTGCAGGCTGTTTCTGGTAGAAATTGAGATGGGATTGTGTTTAAAACACTGCTGCTGTTCTGTGCTCTACAGTCATTTTTGTCTTGTAGTGAAATCATCCTGCTGTTCAGGTGGTTATGATCCTGGAGAGTATTTGCAAAAGCTGTCCGCCATTCTAAGCAGCAAGGTATCAATTATGAATGCCCCATAATAGCACTTTAATAGGACCCATTAAATCTGAGACTTCCATTCTTTCAGCTTAGTAAACACTGTGGCAACATGAGATGCTGAGCAAGAACCACAACAGATCTATGGGAGATGCCCCAAAAGTAATGCCTCCTATTTTATGAGCATTGCTGGAAGCCAAACAGTGGTGGTGGTGATGTGAGAAATAAGTCATACTCTGAACAGCCATGCACAGCCATACTTCTGAACTTGAGCTTATAGCTTTCTTCATCATCCATGACTATATCAAGGAATTGTGTTTTATAGCTGAGAATTTGCTTTGGGAAACAGTGCTGTTTTGCTCTTTCTACTGTTGTAGTTTCCATGGATGTAAATAAGAAACGTTACTTTTGGAGAGACCTACTTATTTTAGTGTATTGATCTGCAGTACTGTAGAAAACTATGTCTCATCAGAAAACAGGTATCTTATCTTAACTCTTCCTGCTGGAGATGAGGGTAGGCAAGGTCATGAGGTCCTTCAGGTTATGGTTTTTTATCAGATACTGTCATAGTCTTTTTTTTTTTCTTTTTTTTTTTTCTGGAAGATCCAGGTTTGGAACAAGTAATTTCAGGGGAAAGAAAAATACTATTCAGTTGAAAATAACAGTGACACACTGGAACAGGTTGCCCAAGGAGGTTGTGGATGCCCCATCCATGGAGGCATTCAAGGCCAGGCTGGATGTGGCTCTGGGCAGCCTGGTCTGGTGGTGGGTGACCCTGCATGTATCAGGGGGTTGGAACTGGATGATCATTGTGTTCCTTTTCAACCCAGGCCATTCTAAGATTCTATGATTCTTTTCTCAGAACATGGCAAATGTGTGAAAGCATGGATCTTCTGTAACCCTCTATCAACTAAAATCTCAGCAAGGGAGTACACAACACAGAATTCTTATTTTTAAACAGGAATAATTTGTAATGCAGTTGTTTGACCTGTTGGCGATAGACTAAGGATTTTTTGACTGCTCTCCGGATGAAAATAAACATGCCTTCTAATTAGCCCTGAAGGAGGCATAACCTAAACTATCTGAACAGTGAGATTTTGTCATATCTTTGTGGACTATCTTAATTACCCTCATAATACCTTGAAGCTCCTAATATAGAGAAGATCTGAAGTGCACTACACATTGCTGCCCTTAGCTGGTGTGGGAGCTAGCAAAGAAATAGTATTTAGTAATGCAGGGAATAGTTGGAAAGACACTGAAATAGTGGGTCACTCTGACAGTATCAGCCATATTCCTAGTGGATCTTATTTCACAAGAGGAGTGTGAAGCAGAAGGTGATGAGAAGGAATAATATGACTACAGTCTGCCAGCAGGATGTGACAGGGTTGTCCTGGGGTCACTGTCATTGCTACCAAGGTTCTCTAAAGCTGTCTAGTCACTTCTAATGAGCAGTTGCTCACTTCATTTCCTGTTACCTCCAGCTCTGTTTGGGCTTTTCTCATTCCATAGTAACATGAATTTTGTTGTGTTTAGTCATTCCATGGGATTCCTGGCAGGGTGTAAAGGTGTTAATGTTGTGGTAGCGTTGTTCATTCCAGAAAGCTGAAGGCAGAGATGGAAGAGATGTTATTTTTTTCTCTTATGTTTTATGACTGCTGATTCTTATCTTCTCAATGAATCCTACTTATGCTTCTAAGGAAGATTTCAGAATTGAGTGCTTAAAAGGTTTAATTGTGTTTCTTTTACATAATTTGATATTAGTAATAAAAGTAGTACTGTTACATTACTGGGAGGTTAAAATACCTTAACAATATAATTAGCCAAAATGTGCTAGAAAGAATACTAGTTCTATTCTTCAGTGCTATTAGCATTCATTATCTTTTTATTTATGCATGTAAACAGCTCATTAAAGGCAGGATTAGGGGAATGGAGTAAAAGGAAGATAACAGATTCAGTTCACTGGCTGCGTGCTGAAAACCCCTTTTCCCCGGATAAAGAGTTATTGCTGAAAGAACATGTCTGAAGTTTTGACTCCAGCTGAGGATTGTTGAACACTTGAACTGCAGCAGATTGAATACCAAACCCAGTATAATTTATATTGTCTCTGATTTGAGCAGTCAGAACCTTCAGACAGAAGGTTGCCTTGAAGTTTCCTAAGTCCTTTCTTTATACACCTTGTTATGTGTAACTCTGTTACTAAGCTCCTGCTCTGGGGCTCACTAGCATGTAACAACCTATGGGAATTAAATGAATGTAGTGGAAACAGAAAAAAGACAACCCATGCTTCACCTTGAAAATAGAGTTACAGGATAGGAAGGCTCCAAGAGATGTACGTGAGTGGGCTTTTTGCTATAGTAACCTGTGTTTCTTTGCAGTGTTTGATTTGTTGAGAAGATGAAGTTGCTGCTCTAGAGTTGCCAGTTCTTTGGATTCATGCATATGGGGGTCTCATTCTTGTGGTAGTTTCTGTGCAGAGGATCAAAGCTGCTTCAGGCACTTAATATGTGAAGTCTAGCTGGACTTCATGGTTCCTTTGTATGAACACCTTTAACAGATGAGTAATGGTTTCCAGAGGAATGGGAGAGTTGACATAAAAATGCCAGCTTTTCATGCATGTGTTACCCTGAGGCAGTAGCCCACTTGCTTGGATGCCTCTCAGGTTTTGTTGGGCAGTGCCTTCCAGACCAACTTCTTGTTTGTTCTCAGTTCAGTGAAGCTTCTCCCTCAGGGGCAGATGAAAAATGCAAACACATTTCAGACTTGAAAATGGGAGCTATCACAATTGTTAGTTAAAATATCTTAAAATTAGCTTGAAGAGGTTTATTTCTGCCACCCTTTCCTAACAGACTGTGATAGTTCTGTAGTTAATTAGGAAAATAGTGTTTCAAATTGGGAATGTCGAAAGAATTGGAATAACTGCTGTAGAAACTGCTGATGTCTGTAAACTCCATAAGCAGAAGGGACAGTTACATATATATTCTCCCAGTTCCTTCATGATGCTTTAGAATTTCGTGGATGAATTTCTATAGAGAAGCTCGCATAAGCCAGAAACTAAATTTGGGATTGAATTAGTCAGCGTATTTTTTAGTTTCAGCCTTTGGATGTCTGCGGGATCTTTCTGTGCGTGAAGTTCAACTCTGTGGTGGCTCCCATGATTTATTGTTTCCATAAAATCACAGAATCATAGAATTGTTTGGGTGGAAGGAACTTTAAAGACCATTTAGTTCCAGCTCCCTACTGTGGGCAGCAAAACCTTGCACAAAATCTGGGCCCCATCCGACTTGGCCTTGAACATTTCCTGGGATGGGGCATCCCAGTTTCTCTGGACAACCTGTTCCAGTGCCAGTTTTTTACTCTCTCAACTTCCAATATTCCTTTGAAATACTGAATTGGACTCACTGTTCAATAGCAGCGTCATCACTGATGTGGGCTGTGGGGATGATATGAAGTGTAGCACTCTGTTAACATACAAATTGCCAACGGTTGTGATTGATGGCCCTCTCAGATGACTGTTTATCATGCTGTCTTGAATTGCTCATTAATCTTTGGTTTCTCCTACCTGTCACCTTATTTCTGCTGATGTCTTATCTAACAACTGGATGGGAAGAGTGAGGGTATTATCATGTGATCTGAATTTGTTCTGTGTTCAGTACAGAAGCACGGTGGTGTGTTTAATGAAACTCTTGACAATATTGCAAATGATACCATGATTTAATAATAGACGAGTCGCATTTTAATATTATCTAAATACCAAATACTGCTTAGCTCCTTATAGGCATGATAGTAATGTTCAAGTTCTGGTAAGGGTTCTTGTATCTAATTTATTCTGTGATCCTTTATAGCTTTTTCCTTTCTCCTTCACTCTAAGGATAAGTACCCCGCTGCTTTTGGCCAGCTGTTTGTCCTCATCCGGAACTCCATACCACATCAAAACAGCAATGATCAGCTTGAAAATCTTTTTGTTCCAAGATGCATTAAAGTCAGTGCTAGTTCTCTTCTGAAGAGGCAGATTAGGCAGATTCAGCTTTGGTTCCCTCTATCCCTTGGCAATCCAGCTTTCCACTGTCACACACATTTCCATGTTGCTCCATCTAGACTTTGACTTTTACATGTGTGTTGATTCATCAAGCAGCAGCTGAAGAGTTTTTCTATGTGGCATACAGCCTGTGATCCAAGAATTTTTGAGGAGTATCTTGTAACCACAACTCTTCTCTATCCCAGACTTCCCCAGGAGGTTTATCCCATTCAATCATAAAGGTTATAAAAAACCTGTCACCACCCAACTATATAATTACCAACGGCGGAAATAAGATTCCTGTGGATAAAAATGAGTGTGACAGCCTCAGAGATATTACTTACCATTCTTCCTTTACCAGCCAAACCTCAGAACATGCACTGAAAGCACTGTCCTGACCCTGGGCCAACATCAGGTTTACATACTTGGCAGTATAGGTGTTTTGGCTTCTGCAGTAAACAGAACAGAAAGGTTTACTTTACAAGGATTATAGCTATGCTTTTTGTACAAGCTTAAACCACGTACTAAGCCACATGCCAAGCAGAGCTCTGTACTGGGCTATGAACTTCGTGTCCCTTTGTGTCAGAAGGGTGCAGAAGAGAGATGTGGGAGCTCATTCCTAGTGGGGTTGGAATGAAACTGCCAGTGCCATCCATTTCTTAATAGCACAAATTCCTTCTGTGACTGTCAGTCCACTGAATCCATTTGTAACTAAAACCTGCTTTTTATCTCTCAGGCTTTGCCAGGGAGCAAAGCAGAAATGCCTTAAACACTGTATAGAGAGTGAGATTCTGCAAAGTAGATATTTACATTTTCTGGTTCATGAGTGAAATTTGAAATGACTCCTGTTACGTGCTGAATGTGACATTCCCAAATGAGACAAATGGCTCAATCATCTAATTATTAACTCATGTGCTTCAAGGAGAGTTTGTAGGAGGGAATTCATAGGCTGGAATTCCCATAGCCAAAATGTAAATAGGATTGCAGTGTTGTGCAGTGGGATGTGTGAAGCAGAGTGTGCCTTCTTGTTCATTAACAACATGCTGGTATGAAAGGCAGTAGGTGAACACAGGATGATGCCTGTATATTTTTCACTGACATTGTAACCCACATTTCTGCAGCTCAGCCTTAGTGTTCTTCCTCTTTATTTAAACCACTTCTTGCTATACATAGGAGTAAAGTCACGGAGCTTGCTTAAAAAAGGATATTGTGATGCTTTTTATTTATACTGTTTGTGACATTCATACCAGATTAGCCCAGAGTACTCTGTAGTGGAATAATATTCCATGAGGTGCAAGTTTTGCAGAGAGAGGTAATATCTTTTATTAAATCAGCTGAAATAGCCAGAAAAAAAAACTGTCAGGCCTTCAGGCATGCAAAACCTTCAGCAGGTTTGATGAAGAGGCAGAAAAGTGCAAGCAAACAGCAGGGAATACAGTAATATTTCCTCTTATTTTTATGGGTTTTTTTTGTTTTTTTTTTGGGGGGGTGGGGGGGGAGGGAAGGGTAGGGGTTGAGAAATATGAGCAGGACTTGGTAAATAAATAGCAGATGCCCTCCTTCACCCCGTAGTTTTTTAGAAGCTGATTTACTGTTTCCATGAGAAATAATATTTGTTTTTCCAAAAATTCAGCTTGCCAAAAACACCGTCTCGAGGCCAAAAATATCACTTGTAAAGGCTGTCCCCACTGCCTGTTAGGATTTGTATGTCTCCAGCTTTCCGTATCTTCTGTTGGCTGAGTTCCAGATTTCACAGAATCATAGAATTATTTGAGTTGGAAGGGACTTTTAAAGGCCATTTAGTCCAACTCCCCTGAAACAAACAGGGACACCTACAGCTCCATCAGGGTGCTGTAGGATGTATTTGCAATAATGTGCTGTGACCTCTCCTGGAGGGGAAGGCACTTGCATCATGGCAGATACAGTTTAGGTTGGCAACTCTTAAGTGGGGAAAGAGAGAGACACGAGTGAACTCTACTGTCATTGTGATTTGCATGAAATACTAAATGTTATTTACATGACTATGGGTATAATTCCTTTTCCTTCCAGCATTTAGATATGTAGATATATAGATATTCACCTTTTATTGTTTGCTTTTTTTTCTCTGTCTTAAAATCTCATGATGTTATCTTTAGTAAAGTTTGGATTCAAAATGTTTGACCGTCTAGAGAGAGTAAAATTCAGACATAGCTTTATGCAAAGCATTGTTGTGTGCCTGGTAATTTGAGAGAAGCCTATATGGTGGACACTGTTGATAAACTGTTTGGATCTGTGACTTATTTTTAAGCTATAACATTTAAGTGTTGCTGCACTAAATGCTGTGGTCATGTGGATGGGAGAAAGCGTGAGAAAAGGGGTATGAATGCAAATAGTTATGTTGCTGTTTGTTCGAGAACCGGGGGCTTAGGAAGGGAGTTTACAGAGGGCTGTGGGCCCATTTTTGAGCATTGAAAGAGGGATTTGGGCTTGAGGAAGAGTTCCAGCAGTCTTTGCCTGGTTGAGGTTTGCTGAAATGGCTGCTGTGACAATTAGCACACGGTTAGCGCACCTAGATCCTCTGAGAAGCCTCTTGTAAGAGCAAATGGAATAAACCAGTGGGCAATTTGTGCTCTTCGTTGCAAGAAACAGTTTTAAATTCCATCCCTTCACATAAACTTAACATATTCCCTTACTCACTGTGGGCACTGTAAGTGCTGTTTCCTCAAGGAAGATGCCAGACACCCACGTGGTTTTGGAGATGAAGCTGAGATGCTTTGCTGTGCTCTGCTAAGTGGCTGCTGGCAGCCTTGACAGCACAGGGCTTTCCCTCGAGGATTTCACTCGCACTGTGTGAATATCTCTGCAGCTCAGCTGTAACAGGTTTAAAAACAGAAAAATCTATAATTAAAGGAACAAGTTTTTATAATTTCTTTTTTGTTTTTAATGTTTTTATTTATTTATTTATTTATTTATGTGACGAGCTGAAGGGATTATGCTAATTGTGCCCTGTTATTAACAAGCATGGCAAATGGAGTTTTTTCTCTTTGCAGCTTCCAAATAAAGTAGCATTCCGTTAATCCAAAAACTAGTGTAACAGTAATTTAAAAGCCTCACATATCTCTCAAGGCAAATGTACCACCATTTCTGCATGCAGAGGGCTTTATTACAGAAAATGAAGAAACGCCTTGGAATTCCTTGGCAGAGGATGTGGAAGGGATGAAGAGGTTTAGGTGGACAATTGGACAAGTACTTCAAAGAGAATCCAAGGGCTTAATAGAAAAATCATGTAAAGCTTAGCTTTTTAAAGGCATATCCTCTGTAGCTTGGCAGTGCTGTATAGTACTGAAGTAATTGTACAGTTGGAGAGTAGCTCATTTCAGTGATAAAATTCTGTGTAGATTTTTAAAGGTTGGGCTTTCTCTAGTTTCTGTATCAGATTACAGATTACAAAGAGAGAATTCAGCTGAGCCTCCCTGCCTGTAAGTACTTTGAGAGTCTTTTTCTTTGGTGAATATAAGGGTATTTTACATCAAGTATCATGACTTTCAGATAAAGAGAGGTAGAGCTATTGCCTCATCATTTCTTGTGGCGCATTGTGAAAGTGCAAAGTGCATCACTAATGAAGAAAGAGCTAGTTGAGCCTCCATGCGTTGAGTCACGGAGTTCAGACAGGAAGGAACAGCCCTTCACAGCCAAAGGGAGCAATTGTAGGACTCACTGCTATAAAATTCAGTGCAAATAACATTTCTCTCATAGCATGTATTTATAATGATATTTTGAGGTTAAAGCTACCTTCTACTGTGTTGTGGAATAAACTCTTAATCCTGTGGAGGAAATACTCTTCAAGTATGGCACATTTGAGAAAAAAAATAAATCTCTTCATTAGGACAATGGTTTTGAACTTTAGAGGTCTAACAAATCCCCGGCTCTGCTAGTGGGCTGCTGTATAACTCACAGGATTTCTGACAGCATTGAGCTCTAAAACTGTTTAACATGACACTTGCTTTACTTCAGAAATTCTGACCATTAATAAGTCACAGGTCAGAGTAAAATATTGGACGTTTTGGTTTTATCCCATCTTGTTACTCATCATATTTTTATAGCCCTTCACACTGGCAAAGGCATCTCCCTAAATCCTTTTTTTTTTTAAAGCACCGAGGAAGTTCTTATGACAGTATTTCCAAATTTACAGACCTTGAGAACAAGACAGATTAGTGGGTCTCAAATCTTTTCTAATGCCGTTGGCAGTTTTAAGAAAGCTGACCTAATTATTTTTTTTTATAGCTCCAAGGCACTGAGGAGGTGTCCATAACTCAGAAGGTTCCAGACTAATCAGCATTTTGCAAAACAAGAGGCAGATGTTTTTAGGTAGAAATTATAGAGTTTACAGATGTCCATGTAGTGAAAGATGGAGCTGAGATTTGTGTCTCCAGTGACAGCAGAAACCCAAGGTTAATTACAGAAACATGTCTGCTAAATTTTCAAAGGTATAATTATATAGAGAGATCTTTCGGTAGGCAAATAGATTTCTGGACTGCAGTGTTCTGTGCTTTACAACTGATAACACTATTTAGTTTTTCCAGTTCCATTTCTATAGTATGAGGGTGGCAGAACACTGGAATGAGCTTCTTGGAGAAGTGGAAGAAGTCCTATAAATTTCAGTTCAAGAGACATTTAGATAATACACTTCAAGTTTTGGTTAGCCTTGAAGAGGTCAGGCAGTTGGACTCGATGATTTCAGAAGGTCACTTCCACCAGAGCTATTCTATCTTCATTTTTTGACATCCCCTTGTCCCCTGTATCTCCCACCTTTGTCCGTCTTGGAAGATGTTGTGATTTGTTGGTTGTTTGCTTTTCTTTGTTTGTTTGTTATTGTAATTTGAAAAGCATTCCCTTTGTGTGCTTTAGGCTTCTGATATACTGTTGTAGAAGCATCAAGCGTATGTCTTGTCTCTCACCACCTCCCTCATTCTACTGCTGGATTGTCCTTAAAGACGGTGGTGTCATTTGTACCAATTTGACTTTTGAGCTGTGTGCTCATGTGTAATGGAGGATATCATAGTCTTGAAGGGTGAATCCTGTACATAATGATCCTGTGCAGAAATTAATCCTAAAGAGTTCTGTTCAGTGTGCCCTTTCTCTTAAGATTTATAGGACGTACTGGAATAAGTTGTAAGTTATATGTGAGATGAGGTGGAATACTACCATATAAGCATATGTGTTGCCATGGAAAAATGGATAAATTCATATGGTGAAAAGAAAACACGTCTGCCTGGGAAATTTGCCATAGGGCAGGAAAAGAAAAAAAAAAAAAAAAAATAGAGATGACTTTAACTAAAACACGATCCAGTAGGAGGGCTGTTTAAGCCAATTTCAGATGCTTTGGCTGCTTTCACCCCCAGTACTGGCCAGCAGTGTCTCATTGCTATTTGAAATATTCTCAAGATGGCAGCTTGCTGAACTGAGTTACGGAATGCAGCCACCAGGCCTAGGCCAAGGAGAAAGGGCAGAACCCTAAGAAGTCAGAGAATATAGGTTGGTGATGGAATATAGCTCCCAGCCTGGATGCAGGCAAACCACTGGTGTGAGACACGTCTGCACCCTACTTGAGATGAGTTTTGTCCCTCCCAAATTACAGGCTCTTGCAACATTTGCTAGGCCAGTCTGACACACTTAAATTTACTGCAGTGTTGCACAGTATTGAACTGAGACTGTTTCTCCCAGTGTTCTCCATTGCTTTCTCACCTGGCTGTACATGATAAAAACAAATAGATCAGGAACCAAGAAGACATTTTACTAATCAAATTCTTCATTGTGGTGGCTTAAACCGTGTACTGATGGTCAAAACACTCTAGTCACGGAGGGAGGTCCTCTTATTCAGTGTTTGTCATTGAAAACTTCCTCTAACTCCTCCACCAGACACATACAAAGGCTGCTGTTGTTCATAGGAAGCCTATTTATAAAGAGTTCCTGGAGTGGCACCAGTGGTATGCAGCGTATTGCCATGTGTCAAGGGACTGGTAATAAAAAAATCTTTGCCTCTTCTTGAAAGTTCATAAAGAGGTAAATAACAACAGTGGGAAGGTTTTTGTCAAGACAGTGAGCAGGATTTTCTTTGACAAACGCCCAATGAATTTCGCTTCCATCTTTACGTCATTATATTTATCGTTGTTGGCCACATCCTGTCTCTTTCCCAGGCGGGTACAGGGACTAAGCTAAGAGCTACCTTTGAAGATGTGGTAAGAGTTTTATGGGTACAGATGCTTCAAAAGTTGAATTTGAAGAGATGTGGAAATGAAGGTAGCAAGTATTAATCCTTGTTTCTTCATTGCTGCCATTTTCTTTGAGACATTTGCAAAAATTCATTTAAATGGTTACTTAGCAGAATTGTATCCAAGTTGATCTATTTTAGCTGTGATTACATAATAATACATAAAAGTTAATGCTGAGAAAACTATCACATGCTAAACTGAAAGAAGTGGGAGATTACTCCTTTTTGGAGCTGGAAGAGTCATCTAAATTGATTCTCTATCCCCTGATATCCTTAGCTGTAAACAGTATTTTGGAAGATGTTTTGAGATACCTAGGGATACAGAGAAAGGATGGTCTACGTTTGTTGGAAGTTCACTTCCCAGAATGAGAATGGTATATGGAAAAGATCACTAGTTTAGAGAAACATGTAGCACAGCTACTACACACAACACAGGCTAGAAACAGTAGTGGCTCAGCAGATGGTAGCGGCTTAAACTCTGTAGCTGGATCCTTTAAGTTATATAGATGTTGCAGGAAAAGCAGGAGGTGCCAAGGTGGGAAGTGTATCAGCAGCATCCCACAGTATCTGTGCTACTGGAGGAGTAGTTAAATAAAAGTTGCAGAGCATGAGAAGAAGCAGAGGATGCCCATGCAATGGAGAGCTGAGAACTGTGCTAAAGGAGTTTGACGTGTGTTTCTTCTTCTTTCTATCAAGAGAATTTGAGGAAGCTCCCATCTACAGCAAACTGAGAAATTGATACTGGTAGAAGCTTGTACGGATCCCACTTCTCTTTTACATCGAGCTACGCATAGAACATCAAGTAAGGGCAGCTACCCAAAGCAGCTGCCCCCACACCTATTGGTCAGAGAAGCCAAGTTAGAAAAACTTAGCTACTGTAAATGACCCCATGGTTTTGAAATAGACAGTTGTGGTTTAACCTGACAGGTGACTGAGCACCACCCAGCAGTTTGCTGCCTCTACCCCCTTCCAAGTGAGGTGAAGGAGAGAACTGAAAGAAAAAAGAAATCGAACTTGTGGGTTGAGAGAAAACTATTTACTACAATAGAGAAAAGGATAATGGTTAGGACTGTGTGTGTATATATGTGTGTGTGTGAGTGTATATAACATGTATATAACAAATGATGCACAAACAGTTGCTTACTACCCCACAACTGATGCCCAGCTAACCCCCCCAAGCAGCAGAAAGGAGTGAGATGAACTCCCATGCACTTCAAAACTTCTTCCTCACGATATCTTATGGTATGGAATGTCCCTTTGGCCTGTTTAAGTCAGTTGTCCTAATTCTCCCTTCCAGGTCCTTGGGCCATTTGCTATCAGTAATCTGGGCTCTGTACAATGCTGTTTAGCAGCAGCTATAACCACCAATATGTTATCAGCATGGTTTTTCTCCTAGAACCAAAATGTAGCCTCATACCAAACGCTAAAATAAAACAATTCTGTCCCAGCTGAAACTGAGGCAATAGTAATGAGCAAAGAGCAATGCACGCTTTCAGCCTTCCTTCGAAATGTCAGTGAGTCAGTTTTACGCAAGGACTTATATATTGATCTAATGTAGACGAATTAATTTGCATTCATTTAGACTACTATGATCTTTGAGTGCTTTAGTTGTTCCTCCTTTGTGTTTAGACTGATCTCCTCAAGTCAGGGACAATTTCTTGCTATGTACAATACCCAAAAGTCCCATATGCAGACCTCAGAAACTTTATAGAGTACTATTGGAGTTCAGCACTATATGGAAACAAAAACATTTTAAAATACCAGTAAAGGAGCTTACAGGAAAGAGTGATTTCTAGTCTCAGGAGTCTTGTCTATGTGGATATATAGAGTATCTTCACTAGAAACTTAGCCTGGCCCTTTGCTAATAATCAGTGCTGGAGAAGGGAGTTCACTTATCCTACTGCTTGCTTACTGGTTGCCTGAACATAAAACGCAGAGTCACAGTCTGGGTTTGTTGTTTTTTTCCTTTGTCCTGACAGAGAGATTTCGGGATTTACTGCTTCTACATTCAAATCAAGATGCAGAGATTCTGCCCATCTTTCAGCAAAGGCGCTATCCCAAGTAAGTAACGCTGTCTTCTTGTGAGAGATATAATCCTTATCTATTTGCAGCCAAGGAGGGTGAAGCATTTATAGCACTGTGCATGCTTTTGGTGTGAAGTCCTAGGGCAGAACTGTTACGGAGCCACACTTGCACAGAGATTTTCAGTCTTTCAACAGTGTCAGAAAGAAGCAGACATGCTCAGCAAGCATGCCCAGCTGTCAGGGGGAGGTGGTGGCAGAGTGCAGACATTAAGCTGCCTGGATCAGTCTAGTGGAGCTTTGTTTTGCTTGGCACTGTGTGTTGACATAGGCAGATGTTTTGTCAAGCTAATCCCCACTCCTCTCTTGTGGGATTCCATCATTTGCAATGACAGATTCCCTTGGATTTTAACAGGCTCCCCTCAGGAAGACTACAAGCTCTAGAAAATACTTTTTCCTGCCATTTTTTGTGGATGTACATGCAGACAAAACAAAAGAGCAGTGTTGTGTGTTTTTTCATGGTGTAGTTGTATTGACTTCATCTCTTTCTCTTATATGACATATACGAATGAAACAATAAGCATTGCTTGTTGTATTATTTTAAAGAAACTGAATTTCAGTGAAGTCTTTGAAAAAGGCAGTGAGGGTAAGGAAGAAGAAGAGATAGTCCTCCCATTAATTGTGGCCACAGTGTGTGGGATGAATGGAGGGAGGAAAGGGAAATATAAATTCCTGGAGACAAGCCAGCAACAATGATGGTAATCAGCAAAGTTATTCATTTTAATCATCATAATTTTAATCATTAACTGGTTCCTGTAATATGTAAGAAGCCAGTGGAGCTACTTGATAAATACAGCTCTGAAAATCTTACGACTGTTTTTAAAGCATGCAGCAGGTAGAGGAGATGAGTGCTGAGAGCTGGTCACCTCTTCACTGTAAATACTTGAAAATAAAAGCAGTTGGGTGAATCCTTATCCCCCAAACAGTGAAACTTTTGCATTTACTTCAAGGGTGAAAGGTTTCTACCCCTGATTCTATTGTTTGCATCATGTGTTGTTATTGTTTTACTGGACTATCGTGGAGGTACAATATGTGAGACTCTGGGAGATACCTTAAGTTGTCTGACTGCTCTGCTTGTTTCATTAGAACTTCCATGTATTATTGCTTTGGTCTTTCACCCATAGGAGCACTACAATAGTAATTTTTCCACAGTAGCAAAAAGTTTATTTAGCTTAGCTGTTTTTTCTCTTGGTGTGGATGCCATCAGACTGGCCTGAGAAAGAAGTTTATCCTCCTTACCTCTGTACAAATCATTCATAAACTACCCGACTTTCCATTTTTATGTGCAGCTTATTGCTAATATTGTTGGCTACGCAGTATCATCATCACCAAGTGCATTATCAAATCTGTAAGGGAATGAGTATCTGTTCTTTTCTGCTCAGTCCAAGTTACAACTCTTTCAAGATCATACATGGGGATATTTGAACTTACAGTGGCCCTGTAAAAGAAATGATAAATGTTTTCAGCCACGTTACTTGGGAAAATTGAGTGATTTCCATTATGCAAAAAATCAGTCAAGCTTTGGCACTTGATTGAAAGAAAATTTTGTATATGTTGTTACAAACAATAGATTCCTTCTTATAGCATCATTAATCTTTGTATATTTGCTTGCTTACAGAAATTCATTGTTTATTATACTTCATTTACAAGTTAGTTGAATACTGTTGACATGTCCTAATTTCCCTGGGGGTTCTTTTTCAGGTGAAATCCTTGCATTCAGCAAGGTAGAAAACATGTTCATCTTCATGATATATTCTGTCTTATTCCCATTTCAATTTTTCACTTTCATGCGCTCATTTTCATTAAAAGATCTGTCAACAGAAATCAAGATAATAAACAGACAGATCTCATAGATGAGTGTTCCTTCATTGACTTCAGCTAAGCAGTAATCATTTGTACTATGTAAGGATCTGAGTAGTAAGGTCATTTTAATGTGACCTTATTGTGGAGCACAGGCTGAAACTTGTAATGCTTAAGAACAGCCTACAGATACAGAAGGTTAAAAATTGAGGAGCAATTAGAATGAAGGTTTAGTTGAATAGCCTGAATGAGCGAGGTTTAGTAGGTAGAATGAGCAAACATTTGCACATATTTGAGAGACATGTACCCAAAAGAAGGAGGTGGGAAAAGAAGATGATCAGTATCACCCAGGATATTCAGAGTAATAGTAGAAATATTAAAGGCAAAATGTGCAAACCGTAAGGATTCATCAGTTCTGAAAGATGTAGAAAGCTTGGTCTTCTGGGCTGAATTATGTTCTGGTTTTATTAAGATCTGAACTCCATCTCATGAAGCAGCATGTTATCTTTGAGTACGTGTTTGTTCTCAGACATGTCTGTGCACTGGAATATCTGCAAGTAGATTTCTAGCATATACAAGCATATTGTTTTGAATTTTTTAGGTAAACACGTCAAAGAGTTATACTTTGCAGACATAGTTGACGCAGGAAGAAATGTCAGATCTTTTGATGACCCTTGTGTTTGTCTGATTTATTCTGCTGTTGATGACTAAATGAAATATCTGGTCTGACACGTCAGGCAGGTTATAGAGGAGCCAGAGCTCATGGAGATTCAGGCTTGTAAAGCCACTTTGCTCATCTCAGTGCTTCCTTGGCTTAGCTGTTCATGTCCGCAACTAGCATGGCAACCTGAGCACTTGTTATCAGTGCGGCCTATGATTTTAGATGAAGCACTGCACCAGTGCTTGCTTTTCATATTCAGTTTGCATAGTGGGAGTTGAGCATCATCTTGTGCTTCTTTCACATGACAGTGCAACTGTGTCTTGGGAAAACTGCAGTTATTAGGGAAGAGTTATGAAAGTATGTTCTCGCATAAATGCGGTAGGGTTTCATAATGAAACATACTGTACTACAGTATTACTGTAACTACGGGTTACTGAACTTGGGGGAGAAGTCCATTCCAGGTAAATCTTATCCATGCCTCAAATGAGCTTCAGAAGATGAAACTGGACATTACCGGACCCCCCCCATCCAGCTCATCAGGAAACTGCCCATCCACAGTAAAATGTTTGGTGGGGAAAATCTGTTTCCTAGTTGACATGAAACCATTGCCCTGTCTGTAGGAATTCACATTCCGAACACTAAGAATAAACCTGCAGCTGTGGGCAGGCAGGGGCTGATATCAGCCTCCAAATGGTACCACCTGGGGAGAGCCTCAGTTGGTAAGTTAACAGGGCAGGATTGAGGCCAACACTGCCCAAAACTTCCAGTCATCTCCCACTATTTAAAAGGAGATTATGAAACAGGAGGATTATGAAACAGATGCCATTTAGAGGGATCTCAGCAGACTTGAAAGATGGGCCTGAGTGAATCTAATGGGGTTCAACACAGCAACACAACGAAGTGCAAGGTTTTTGCACTTGGGCTGGAGGAATCCCAGGCATATATACAGAGTGGGAGGATGCACTTGGGCTGGAGGAATCCCAGAGTGGGAGGAGCAGTCCTTGAGATTAGCCCTGCAGAGAAAGACCTGGGGGTCCTGATGGTTGAAAAGCTTAACATGAGCCAGCAGTGTGCTCTTGAAGCTCAGAAAGCAGATGGTATCCTGGCCTCCATCAGAAGAGGGGCGGCCAGCAGAGACAGGGAGGTGGTTGTCCCTCTCTACTCTGCTCTTGTGTGGCCCCATCTGGAGTACTGTGTCCAGGCCTGGGACCCCCATACAGGAATTCTGTGACATTAAAACGGGAAAAATCATAAACTGTTAGATTCACTTGTTTCAGTTGCTTCACACATGCACAGCATAAATTTCTTTATCATCAGTTTCCAATCTGCCATTTCATTGTACCGTTGTCTGCCAAACAAGGAAGCTCTACAGGAAGTGACACCTCCATATGAGTGGTTTGAAAACATTTGAAAACATTATCATATAGATAAAACTTTGTTGCAGGGCGAAGTTCTCTAATAACTTATGCTCTCTTTTTAAAACTTTTCCTTTTTTTTTTTTTTTTTTTCCTTTTTTTTAGGAATGTAGACAGGAATTAAGTATTTTTGTTTCTTTAATGCTCATATGCAGACATAGCAGTACTTCTTTATAGTTAATTGAAAAGTGACTGAAGCCAAACACTGTATTATTATTTAACTAAATAACAAGATGCTGAACTTCGGAGAAAAAAGAATAAACTTGGAACCTAGAAGGTATAATAACGTAAAAGAATATTTGAAATATATTTAATTTCCACATGTCATAAACTTATAAGCCTTTCTTTGCCATGTACTCTTCATAAATTAAGGTAGACTTGGTGTGTGTGTACCAAAATACTGGTCATTTTCATGGCACAAAAAAATCCAGAAAATCCCAAACCTATACCTTTATATATATATGTAGGCTCAAATATATATCTTTGAAGGTCGTCTCTGTTGAGGTGTTGACATTTTTAGCTCAGACAAAGCCAAATGATGTTATTCAATTCTCATCATGGAGCAGTCTAGACAAATAGGCGGCTGAAACTTAGTGCCCTAAACTGTTGTGCCATCTGGCTCCCAACTGCTATTCATTTTAATGATAATGGATCTGTAATGGGTTCATGCCAATTTACTACATCTTGAGATCGGAGCCAAGAAGCTTCTAATATTTCATAAATAATACCCCAGAAATAAATGTTTCATCTTATTTGTAATTGTCTTAAGAATGTTTTTCCTTTTAGAGATAAAAGTAATTTGTGGCTAACCAGAAAAAGCAATGAGTCCTGGCGTGTGGCTCCTGGAGGTTACAGTGCATAAACATCACATCTGTGGAGGTTCCCCCTGCATCCCAGATTTACTACACAGGAGTAGCAAGCAGGTTCGTGTCCTAGAAATCCAGTTCATTTCACATTAGAAGCAAAGGCAACACCAGTTTCCTTGGTGTTGAGCAAGGGGTAACAGTATGACTTAACATCTTTTGTCACTCACTCTTCAATATAAGACAAGGAGTTTTATAATTTTAAAAAGAAGAGTCAAATTTTTACAGTGATTTTCTAAAATTGGGTTTCTGTGAAGTGCTTTACAAAAGCTGTTCTCTATTGTTACAGAAATAGAAATACACCAAGAATAGAAATCAGGTCTTCTGTCTTTTCAGGTTTGTGCAGTTGGCTCTTTCATATAAAATAGCATCCATCCTGTTTCCTGCTACAAGAACACGTGGTCTGTTTATATTGCTGAAATCACATGGGAAGATACCAAGTGAAGGAGCTTTTCAGTAGTGCCCACACAAGCAGTACAGTGCTTTATGTACTGTACTAAGTGCTCCAAGCGTGAAGATTTCTGTTTTTGAAGTGTTCCAAGATTTATTGCAAAATGTGGGCTGGAAGTTCTCTATCTCACAGCTGCACTGAGCCCTCAGTTAGTCTGAGTCTCAGGGAACTCAGATCATTTAGATTGATTAAGTGATTAAAAAAAGGTACCTGCTGAAGGAATCAGCAGTGGCACTTAAATAAGCTCAACGTGTTTATAGAGAATAATGTTTTGGGGTGTTTTTTAGTAGTTGGTGGAGGTTTTTTTGGCTCTTAAGCTTTCATCCATTTTCCTTTTTTTTTTTTTACATTGGCCTTTCAGCAGTATCATGTTATCCTGTATAGTTTGCTATGCAGCGCAGAGTTGAATTGCATGAACATAAAATCTCCACTGTAAGAAAAATGACATTTCATTGTAATTTGGGATTTTTACCAAATGGCACAAGCAACAGTGACAGCAGGATAAAGTCTGGTAGCTGTTTATAAAAACAACAGTCATGTTGTAGGAGTAATCATGTTAATAAAAATGCAAATATTGGCTTGGTTTTCTTGAAACCATAAGGAAAATGGAAAGAAGGAGGACTGTAATTTGTTCTGTATGTTTGAGCTATGAGCCTACTAATAGATATGTGGACATATCCACATAATATCAAGCAAGGATAACTTGATACCTTACAATATTTATAATGGTACATTAAATTCAAATATGGGTCATTTATTCCTTGAGACAGGAGCTTTATTTATTTATAATATCAGTGCAATGCCCCAGTAACTTCTAGTGCAAAATAAAGACACTTTTGTTTTGTTTCCAAAGGCCTTGAGTTCAAGTACCAACGATGTAGAGGGAGTGAGTCCCCTTAAAGTAGAAGGGAATTTTGCTGCTGCCTTCAGAAGTGCTCAGACTTTACATTTCAAGTTCAACTTAGCTCTGTTTATGATAGCATAGCTGTGGCTCATTAGCAGGCATAATCTGCTTTATGCAAAACATTACAGTGCTCCCAGTTGAGAAGGGAGAAGGGTTGACTGAAAATAAAAGATTCCTAAACCTTTCAAAATACTTAGGAGGTGAAATCATTGCTTTGTACAGAGTGAATGGTAGAAGACAGAACATTGCAGCTGGTTTTCATTTTGTTGTTTGGGAGCGTGAGTGCAGTTCTTGATAAGCCCTGTTGATTTTGTTAATATATACCTGCCCTCTACTGAGCACCAGATATCTTGAAGGAAGTTTTTTTTTAAGCAGCTCAAATAGAAGTGATAGTAGTTTGGTGCAGAAAATATTAGAAGAGTTCTTTGATTCATTATGCAGGGGAGTTTCAGTGATCCCTTCTGGCCTCGTATCCAGTTTTATCATAGTTTTAAATGTAATGGTTAAGACTAGTTGAAAAAAAAAAAAAGTTTCACAATTACCATAGCTACAGAAATCCAATCACTGGGCTCTTCAGAGAGAAAAGCAAATGCGATCAAATCGTGGTTGTTGACAGTAGTGACTTCCTCCTTAAGTCCGTGAACAAAAGGGAAGATTCAGTCAGTCAGTCCTATACACCTACCTGCACATTAGCAATTTAATTTGTGGCCCCATGCTTTCAGCATGTGACCGCTGAAGCTGAGTTTTACACAGAACCTGTCAAGGAGCCAGCGTCTTTTGTTGGTGCTTTGTTAGTCTTGGTGAAAAAGGGAAAGAGGTGAATTCCAGTTAGAATAAAGAAGACAATGGACAATATTATGCCCCTAAAGATGTTAAAGAAATTGGAAAGGAAAAAGGAGTTGCTTACTGTGTCTTCCTTTGTATTTCACAGAAGATGCAACAAAAACTGTATTTCCTGATGTCTAAGGAGGGCAGAATTATAGCAGTGCTCATTGCTGTTCTGGCTCTTGCCCAAACAAGGTTTGAAGCAGGAAAGCTGTGAGATCAGTCTCAGCTGTGCCACCAGTCTCCCTTCAAACCACTTAATGCTTCAGAAAACAGAACACTCTGGTGCTGCCCCAAAGGTGGCAGAACGAGTATAAGTTTTTCATTAAAAAAAAGCTTTTCATTTTCATAGTTTTTCATAAAATTGGCAGGGATTGTCTCATCAAGTCATGAGCCTAAATTTCAGTTTCATCAACCTTTTGACAGTAAGCACTGATGGAGTGTTTAGTTCTGAGTGCCAGGCTTCCTTATGTACATAAGAGATACTACACAATTCTTTTTCATGCAGTATTGGACTTGAAGCTCTTGGTGCTAATCAGAAACAGAGAGAGATGCCCATCTTGATCTAACAGCCATCCTGTACCATCTCTGAGGAAGGAATAGGAGCTCTGGGCTGTGGGATATCAACCAGGCCACGCTGCACAGAGCATCCTCAAGTAAACACATACATCAGGCACTCTTCATGGAAGAACGTGCCTCAGCATTGAGTCTAGAACTATGCTCAGGAGTATCTTTCAAGTCCTAAAAACTGTGTTGGGAATTCATTTAATCCCATAATAAGTTATTGCAGCAGTTAATTATCTTCAATCACTGGGACAGGAGTTGGCTCCTGGGAGATGGTGCCTAGTAGGCCAGTCTTGCCCAAAGGTAAATTCTTCTACATCCACGTCAAGTGGTTTGTAAGAAGCACAAGTGTTATTGAGCAGCCAGACAGCCAGCAGCTGGAAAACATTGTTAGCAGCTGCAGAGCAGCAACAGCCCGTGATATCAGCTGCCAAATCTGTTCTGAGTGTTGCCTAATCAGCTAGCTCAAGCTGCTCATGACTAGAACTGGAGACTGAAGTAGAAAAGTCCTACCACAAAAGCAGCTAGAGTACAAGATTTGTACAGTTATTGCATGGGGAAGATGAATTGGGTGATATTCAGAGATCCTAGTGGCTGTTTTTAATGAATAAAAGTGTGTGGGTTATAGATTTGACAGAAAATTACTAGTGTAAGTGTCTGCACCTGAACTGAAGCATTGCGTGTAGTGAGTGAGGTGCCTCACAGTGCTTCTCCCTTGGTATCATAAATGTAATGACATTTTTTCTCCCCTCAAAGCAATGGCAGCTGAGCTATAGGCACCAACTGGAAAGAAGAGATACTGAAATAATTTACTTTAAAGCCTAATCGTTTTCATGTAACACTTTATGTGTTTATTATCCATTGCTGTCATGGTATCTGTAATATGAGATTTAAATTAAGTTTGTGCATGGTGGAAAATAATTTAGAACCAAGGAAGTTTCCTCATTCCTCCGGGAACCTTTGCATGCTCCAAAAAATACATGGGAATAGTCCTGCTGCCCTAACTCTGATTTAACTTTGGAAACTGTAACCTGTCCTACAGCCTGTGCAGTGTAAGTGCTCTCGGCTCTTGCTTTCATAAGGAACAGTGCCTTGTGATGTTTTGTCATGATGTAATAGCTGTGTAATAACTCTTTCACTGCTTACCATATTTGTAAGGCATAAATTAACTTCTAGGTGTACTGGGCACTGGTGGGGCTTCACCTTGAGATCTGTGTTAAGTTCTGGGCCCTTCATACAAGAAAGACATTGAGACCCAGGTGCATGTCCAGAGAAAGGCAGCAATTCTGTGAGAGGTCTGGAGCACAAGTCTTATGGGGAGCAGCTGAGGGAGCTGGGATTGTTCAGTCTGGAGGAGACTCAGGGGTGACCTTCTTGCTTTTCATCCATAGAGATGTTAAAAAAGAGTGTGAAGATGTGGCACTGAGGGACATGGTTAGTGGGCATGGTAGTGATGGATTGATGGTGATCTTAGTGGTCTTTTCCTAATGATTCTGTGATTCTATAATGTTGTCTTCTAAGATTGGAATGTTTACAGTGTAATTACATCTTGTTTTAGATAAATCACAATAAAAAAAAAAAAGAAAGAAAGAAAAAAAAAGAAAAACCCTGAATTTCTTAATTATACTGCTGACACTTTGCTAAAGTATTTCTTAAGTTCTTTTGAATAGGCTGAATTGTCCTTTTTTACACGGGTAAGTGAACAGTATTTGAAATGTGGCCATTTATTTGCAGGGTCTTTTCAAAGTGAGCTTTCTGCTAATCATTTCAGCAGTAGGAATTTGAAGTGTACTGGAGAGATCTCACTCCCTTTGCTCAAATGGAGGAAATAAACACTTGATTCAAGCGTATTCTTGCTTATCTTTCAGCCCTTCTTTGTTTCAAGGAGAGAACAGGAAATTTTGCTTCAGATCACATATGTCAGAATTGCTGATGAAATTAAGAAAAAGCTCTGTGTTTGAATTTGGTGCCTGAAGGGCTTGAAAGGAAGTGGAATGCTGCTGGATATTGTGTGATCGTAGTGAGAGGAGGAAGGGAGGGAAGGGAGGAAGGGAGAAACAGATGCAGCTTTCTATTTTGCATGCAGTCCACATGTTACATGAAGAAAGATACCTTAATTCAAATGAACAGGTTTACCTTATGGGTTCAGCAGAACAGAATTTAATGAGCTTGTTCAGCTTTATAAGGCTCTAATTGTAATGAGATCCTGTAGGCACTTATGTGACAGGCAAGAGGTGCTGATATAGACTGACAACGTGAGATCCTTCTGTCTTCTGCTGGGGAGAAGGGTTTAAGGAAAGTCTGGCTAATTTATTTGCTGAGCACTATATTCCCTGGAGAAAATAGTCTGAGTCTGGTGTCCCCAAGGCTTCTTTCACCCAGGGAGTCATTAGCATGCACTTGAACATCTCATTCCAAGCTGTAAATGCAGCAGAAGGGCTGTCCCTAAGGGCTCAGTCCCTGCTTCCCTCTTTCAGAGTCAGCAGAACCGGCACTTCTGAGGTGGGAAACTTCTAACTTTCACTGCCCCATTTGCAGCAGCAATTTCCTTTTTGAATATGTGGGTTGTTTTCTTTTCTTTTGTTTTTAACAATATGCATTTTGTTTACATATGATTTAAATAATGGGAACTAGCTCTGGGGTATTTAATAGTACGTCTTAGTGTAGAATTGCACTGCAATTAAGGAAAGCACTTTAAGAGATGAATGTAAATGGTGTTTACCAAAATTTGGACTGACTTTCTGAAGTCATTTGATAGCAAAATGGAACAGGTTGGATGCAAGTAACTAAGAAGCATCACTGGACCTTAAGAAATCTATTTCTCTGCTCATTGCCTGTGCGAGCTGTACATGACCAGATGAACCCCCGTCATTGGATTAACTTTGTTGTTAATTACTTGGCCCTGAACTCAGATTTTGGCACAAGTGAATAACATCTGCAGAGAGTGGAAATATTTTGGCAATTAAAAACCAATTAAGTTTGACTTGTTTCTTTGTTCTGTCCGTCTTATGATGTCAAAAGTAGAGACCTTTGGCTGAAATATTTAACATCAATTTTAGGAAAGGGTTTCATTTTGGTAAGGTGGGGTGTCTCGTTTTGTCTGCAGCAAAGGTGGCTTCATGGATGATACTTCAAGGGACATTGCCCCATAAAAATTGTTCACAGAAAAATAAAAATTAAAAAAAGAAAATCAAGAGTGCTTCTAAATTATGTGTGGTTTCATCATCATTGGGTCACTTGTGGTTAAACAACACCCTGTTTGGTCAAGTGCCATGTAAGGTCAACCAAAATGATGACACAGAATTCAAAGGGAATTTAAAGGACTGAAGCTTTTACTTGAAGTCATTTTTATCCTTTCTTTCCCATTTGGCTTGCTGGATGTTCTCCAATGAGATATGAAGCTATCAGTTTAAGCTGTGTATCTGAGAGGACCACAGATAAAAGCTGTCACTAGAAAAAATATAAAACAAGGCAACTCTAGGAACAGTCATTTGTGTGTTGTTGCCTTCCCTCTCCTTTCATTTACTTATTAGTATCATCTATATACTTATATGGTTTATGACCACCATGAGAGATGTTTCTCCAGGTCTCTCAGCCTTTTTATGAGGTCATCGTTGCAGTGCTTTGCAGTGTTGGAAAAATATATGAAATTATTCCTGTGTATAAATACTATCAGACAGTGTCCAGCTGACATGCCCAGGTTCTCCTGGGGAAGGTACGGCAGAGAACTCATTTAGTCTGGGGTCTTTGAGTCCCAGCAAAGTGCTTGAGCTGCTACGTTCATCCTTTCTTTTTGTGCTCTTTATAAAGTTCATGCTAAAAAAGATATTTTTGTCCTTGAAGGAAACTGTTTTGTGGCTGGACTTGATGGGCTTTAAGTTTTTTTTCCAACCTGAGCAGTTCTGTGATGCTATGATTCTGTCTTTTCATTGAGAGTTGTCTAAATAAGAACTGTAGAATCGTTTAGTTGGAAAGGACCTTTAAAGGTCATCTAGTCTAATTCCCCTGCAATGAACAGGACAGCTACAGCTTGATCAGGTGCTCAGACAGAAAGCGTCACCTTGAACGTCTCCTGGGATGGGGCATCCATGGCTTCTCTGGGCAAAATACCGCAGAATACTGCATAGTATATTAAAGTGAAGAAAGAAAGGGAAAAAAAATAAATAAATAAGAAAGAAAGAAATCACTGTCAGGTAAAAAACAGTGAATAATTTTTAAGCAGACAATTTAAAATGGAGTGAGGTATCAAATATGCAGGAATTCATCTTGGGACTCGTTGTTTTTAATATCTTAAGTAATGACTGACAAGGAGAAAACTGTAAACACCAAGGTAATTAAATGCTTAGATGGTGTTGGGATAGGGAAGATAGCACAGTGCAGAGCAGACGGATTGAAGCTTCTGCACGATCTGGCAAGTTTCAGGTGTGCTGAAGTCAAGTAAGATGAATCAGATACCTATTAAATTAAGCTCATGGAAGCTGAGAAAGTGTTGCTGCCTTATTATACCAAAACGAAGAGCATAGCTGAAGAATTGAATGACATTCTGGAAATGACAGTGGATCAGGGAGACTGTATTAAAAGTCAGGAGTAGTGTTCCTCTCAGACCCATCAAAACTGGCATTTGAGGTCAGACCTGGGGCACAGTTCTGTGATCTGCATTTTACAGTGACAGAGAACATGACAGGGATAAGCTTAACCAGCGCAGAGCTGCAGGACACTCATTTTATGCAAGAAGTCTCACAAATCAGATTTTCTGTGTATCTCCTGAGTGACAAGACCAGTCACACACACTGTGATTTCTCTGTATATTCATAGAACTTCACAGTGCCCGCTCAGTAGAAAATGCACTTGGACCTACAGCAAAAGCCCCAGGGTACCATTTTCTTAGGCTTGGAATCTGTGACAGATGTGTTCTGCAGTGATGTCCAGCCTCTGCTCTTGCTATTTCATCACAGTGCCCTATAGCAGTGTTTTGTAAACAAGAGGTTACAACCTTCACTATATTTATGAAAAGCAAGAGTAGGACAGGCTATGAGACAAATGCTCTATTTGAAGTGCTTAGAGTGAGTTTAAACACCATTCCCTCCACTCTTTCTCTTGCAAAGTCTCTTGCTCATCTGTCATGGATGGGGTCATCTTTTCTCTCTCAGCTTCTTAATAGAATTTCATAGAAATGCTAACTATAAGATTCTCTTTGTTATCGTGTACTCTCTTGTGGTACACAGAAAGATAAGAGCACGAAGAAATATCAAAATTAAAGGGATTAAAAATGCTTCATTTCTGGTTAACCCAAGAGACCAGAGGGTGGTACAGGCATATCTTTGTATGTCTGGAAAGGTAATAATGATGACACCACCACCTATGAATAATGATGCCATTATATAGAGCCTTGGCAGGACTGAAATTGGAATACTGCAGACAATAATGGGCCATTCACTTTTAAACAGAACTCAAAATGAGAAGTTGGAGCCTATTCAGAGAAAAACAATGAAGAGGTCAAGATGTTCAGGGCTGGATTGAGCTCATCTGTGATGTAATGCAGTAAACGCTCCAGTAGCTTGATAACCTTCTGCTTGTGAATCTCCATATAGATTAATCTATAGGCTTCTATTGACTTCAGAAATTCCTTCTGCAAACAGTGATCTCATCCTTAATCTGCTATTTTATTGTGCCTGCGTGTGGTTCACTCTGGCTTTCGACAGGTGTTCCTTCTTTAACTTAGCCAGTTTTCTGTATTACTTTCCAGATAAGAAGCTGCTCATCTAAGGAAATGAGCTTGTCTGACTGTCTGACTGTCCCTGAACATCTGGAAGCCATTTGAAGTTGCTTTCTTGCAGACCTCAGTTCTCAACAGTCAAAACAGTATTTAGAAAACTTCTTTGTAAAGCAGAGATGCTTAACATAATCCCAAACCAGTAATCATTTTCTTGCAGTGTCATCCCTGATCACGGCAGGGAGCTGGAACTGGATGATCTTCAAGGTCTCTTCCAACCCATTTTATGATTCTCAGTGTCTGCCCTGAAGGAAACCTATTCCTATAGGCACATTAACCATCTTGTTTAGGATATGAGGCTCACAGAGAGCATCTTTCCTTAAAGGAAGTGCAGTTGTGAGAGACTTCCTTACAAACTGAGTTTTCCAGAGAACAGATAGACTTATGACTGAACTAAATTGCTTTACCTTACACATTGTATGCCCAAGGACAGAGAAGAGGTAGCAGCAGCAGCACATTGCAGTTTTTCTCTTGGGGACATTATATTTCTGCTCAGTTTTGCTATATACTGTGGATCCCATTTTATTCCAGGACTGACTGCATTGTGACTGCAGCATTTGTTGTGATTTATTCTTCTTTGCTTCGTTCTTCTAACAGCCATCACTTTTAATTTGTCATGTCTACTCAATCCAGTCCAGAGATCCTAAGTGGGCTGCTTTTGAATGGATTCAGATCTGCCTGGCCCTGTCTTCAGACTGATCTGCTGCCATCTCTGTCTTCCAGCACTCTGGCCAGCTTCTTCTTGCCTTTTGTTTCTCCATCTACCTGTCTAGGACTTCAGTTTCTGCTTGTCATCCTTGGGATCCGTCAGTTAACTTTTCTGTGGCCTAAGGTGTATGGAAGCTTGGCTGGAAAAGACAACCAGCAGTGTGGATGTCATCTTACAGTGATTTTTCCCCCAAGTCATGTGTCATGTAAAGTATTTTAATCTTTGATATAGTATGTGCTTCTTACATATGTATATACATGTAAGTGCAAAGCAGCTTTCATAAGAGGCTGCTACATCTCTTGTATATACTGTTAGGCTCTCCTGAGTACTAAACTCTGATGAAAATATTTGTCTCCTTTTTTTCATTCTTTATTTTAAAAACAACTTGAAGATACCTGAACACTGGCTGAGGGGAGTGTGGTTTACCAAGGGAGGAAAAGAGCTTAGTGCTAATGTCATCACTCCTTGTGAGAAGGATCCATGCACTCTGCTAGATGGCATCTCTGAAGTGGCCACCAAAGCCAAGAGTATAGTCAAGAAAAAGCTTCCTCTAACTATTACGATAGACAGAAGGTCAAGTACTGAAGTTAATTACTTCAAATCAAAAAGACTTTGTGCTGTGAGATGGGCAGATAACTACAATGGTGGCATTGAATGAGTTGTGGAGAAACCTGTCTAACATGTCCAGCCTGGTTGGGGGTATTGGTCTGAAGCAGCATCTCATCACTTAATGATACAACAAAGTAAATTTTCAAAAGGCAAGTTAACAGTGAGTGGTGCAGCCACCACAAATACTCTTAATTTTACTTCATTATCTGGAACAGAATTGGTAGGAGACAATGTTCAGAAAGGCAAGGCGCCTCGCCAAAGTTATTGTCATTATTAAGGAAATAAGTGGCAAATTGGATTATTTCTTCTTGCAATAAAATTAAATCATTTGTGATCTTTAATCAAAGGAATACTTTTTGGAAACATTGTATAAAAATGGCAGTAAAAAGGATGCCATGGAGGAGAATTAATGTAACATTACTTAAAAATATTGAACCAAGAATTTGGTACAGAAAGTACATGTACTTCTTTGAGAGAACAGAGTTGTTTGAATATATAATTATATTTGATTGCAATTTTCATACTGATTTTACAGACCTTTTTAATGAGGTAAGTGAATGGTCTAAAGCAGTAAGAAAGGCTATCCATAAATTCTTCTTCAGTCATCCCTGGGCCTTGAGGGTATAAGCTGAACAACAGGTGATTTTGTTCTTCTATACCCGACCAAGGAGAAATAAATGAAACCGAGAGGTTTAAAATCCAGTGGCTTTAGTAAAACTTGGAAGTAATCAAATCACCATGTTACTACAAGAAGAAAATCTGATGATAGGTGATTCTTTGTGGTTTAAAGCCATATCCTTAGTCAAAATTTGGTACTGCACCTACAGATAAAAGAAGGAACTTCTAGAGAAGAGAGAAGGAAACTACTATAGTATGTACTTTAAAAAGTATGATGTTAAAGACAGTGTATGCAGTCAATCAGAAATTAACCTCAAGATGTCTTTAAAAAGGTGATGCCTAATGAAATCTGAATTCAAATAACAATATGCAATCTTGTGCAAAATAGTGTATAAAGTGAATTGAACCCACTGGGTTTTCGAAGCTTGCTTGTCAAGGGACTGCTGTTTTCGGTAATGAAAACTTCATCCTTCACGGTGTCAGAAGATCACATGAGAATCTCTGATCTCACATGCCAGCTGTCGTATCTTCTTACCCTTAGAAGCCCCAGAAGGCATCAGTTTTGGATATCCATCCAAAATGAGGGTGATACATACTTTGTTCAGTGTTGGTTCTTCAGCTTTGAAAGGATGTTGGTACTGAATTTTTCTCAGTAATGATAAGTGTTCTGGAAGCATAATGTCAAAGTGTATGCTTTATTTGTTGAAGTTTAAATGACATGAAGAGTCATATATTGACTTACAAAGGTGAAGCGTCTCAGTGGATTTTTGCTGCAGAAAATGGTTAAAAACACCGATGATAGTGTCTTTGAAAAGTAAAGTAATGTAATGTGTTGTATCTCGGTTTTTATTGAAAACTGCAAATCGAACCCTTGGGTCTGAGTATGTGGAAACACTTCGGTGATCTGCTTTGCTTTCTACAAACCTAGCATATGAAACATTTTCTCATATATAAGTTTCAGAATTGGATAATTTCCAGTATTAATCAGTTGTATTATCATGGTGCCCTGAATTGGCATCTGGAACACATCCATATACACACAGCCACACAGCAGAGGCTCCCTGACCAAACCAGTGCCAACTTGAACTGGAGACAACAGATGGATGCAACCAGACAGCACAATTCAGGGCAATATTATAACAGTACTGGGCCAGAATAACACTGAGCTGTGGCCAGCAAGCCAGCAGCCTCACTGCTGTAAACTCCTGGTTTATTGGTTTTTTGGGTATTAGGGAAGCAAGAAGTCTTCATAAGGAATTTGGTGGGAGATAGTGAAATAGCTCTGCAGATGTTTACAGAAATTCCCTGCCAGGGATGAAGGGCAGCGTGGGAGGAACACGAAGGCACTCGACTGAATATTTATCACATGGGGGTGGAGGCTGGTGCTGTGGGTTATCAGAGGGAGGTGATGGCATTTCATTGGTGCATAGGAGGGGAGAAGAACTGCAATAGAAGAGCAGAAGTAGAGAGATTCAGCCATCTTAGTTGATTCCTTGGACTTCTCAGTCTGTATCAGTCGTGGCAGCACTGAGCTGAGGCTTCAGCTCAGGGTAAGTTTCTGCTACCACTTTAGTTCTCCTTGGCCTTCAGCTGCTGTTCAGAGCAGGACTTGAGGTCCTTTTGAGCTGAGCCAGTGTGGTCAGTGGGCATACAGCTCATCATACGCCACGTACATTATCTTGTCTGCATCTCTTTTGACTCTAGGAGACTTGGTCAGTATATTTACACAAAGGTATCTATGCTCAGGTCATAGCAGTAAACTGAATAGCGCCCCAAGGATATCAAATCCCATTCTGCTTGGGGAAGTCCTTACATTTTTGACATTAGTTTTGCCGTAAACTTAAATCAGATGAGGACTTCTCTCTCTGCTTGATACAGTACTTAATATCCAGGCATTTTGTTCAGCTTCCAAATGCCGAGACTTTAATTAACATTTCCTACAAGTTCTTTATTTAAGACTTCTATCCATCTGTTGTCCCACTAATACCCCTGACAATGTATCACAGCAGCTCCCTAAGCTGCAATGTAAAGTTGAGCAATGAGGTGCAGTATAGGCAGTAACCTTTTCTCAGGGCACCCTACAGCAGAGCATGGCACTGACATCCAAGTTGAACAGATGTGGACAGGTGCCTCCACACATCCCTGTGCAGTTCCTTACAGAAGAGAATAGCTTGGGTCAAAAAAGCAGTGCAGCTCAGCAAGACCACGTCAGTTAGTTTAGGGATGCCATGTGGTACTGCAGTTGCATTGCCCTGCACTGGAAAAAAAAACCAAAAGCTGTCTTGGTGCTTGCTGGGATATTTCTGTACTACCATACTGTAGAATATGTGTGCTTTAAATAGAAAGCATGTTCACCATCTAGCTTTTTAATATGGCACTCCACTGATTTTTGTTGGTATATCCTGTTTTGAAGGGCTTTTTTCTGTTTTGTGAACTGAAAAGTTGTGCCAGAATAACTGAAAGCACTCTAAAGTCTGGAAATGAATGTATGCGAAAAAATCAACTTGTTATTTGAATAAGTTTCCCTGAAGGGGAATTGCTAAACTTTTACTAAATTCCGTTCCCTTCCTTCATGTTAATTAAATTAAAGCTTAGGGGGAGACCACAGTATAGTAGTGTGATATATGTGGGATACAACTGAAGAAGCAAAAAGTCATCTTAACTCCCTTGGCTTGTCTGTCTTTTTATTGAATGCTTTGAGATTTTATTTATAATGATGAACTGCTTTTATTCAGAACTTGCATTTCTACCAAATGAAATGAAGAGCACTTTGACAGGAAATGCAGGTTGCATAATCTTTGCAGAAGCCCACGACTGAATCCATGCTCTGTTCTTTCTGCTGCTTTATATGGCATCGGCTTTCTTCTTCCGTGTTGAAATCCTATCCGAGCATTGCCATCAGGACATCAGAGCCACATTTCTTTTACTTATAAATTGTTCCTATGGTAAACAGGGATTAAATAGTAAGTTTATGGCATCCATTCAACAAATTCAACCCAAGAGGTCATATTATTCTTTGAATTCTTAATCCTGTATATGAGTACAGCCTGGGAGGAGAACTCTTTGAGAGCAGCCCTGTAGAGAATGACTTGATGGTTCTGATGAACAAAAACCTGCAGCCTGGTAGATTGAGTTAACTCCGTAGCAGTAGTTTTCCTGCTTTTTCAGTGATTCTTACAATTGGAAGCCATGACTTCTGGCTCTGTGCTGGACCACATGCAGGCACAGCAGGAGGCCCTTGGCTCCCCTGACTGCGCTTGCTGTCCAAACAACTGCTCCTCACTCCCTTGTCAGAAGAACCAGCAAGCAGATAATAGATAGAAATATTTTGCAGGCCAGACCTGGCTAACAAGTCACGAACTGGAGCAATCTGATCAAAATGCATGTTTAATTGAGGGTTGTTTCTTGAATTTCTGGCATGGAATAGAGCACATGCTTTTCTGGTTTAGAGTGACCATATCAAGTTTTACGTGTTTCAGTTTATGAAGACTTCAGTGTTATTCCATGTCACTCAGACTTTCCAGGGGTTTCTTAGTCCCATGTGAGGTCAAGAATGCATACTTCAGATGGTCCTCAAGCAGGCTTGAATGTGTTGTATGGCACTCATGCAATTTCTGACCGTAGTCACATCAGCCATGGTAATTTCTGGGAAAGCTTTGCTTTGCTGGTTTGCTTTTGCTTTATTTGCTTGTTTTCTCCCTTGTTTGTTGGCTTTGAGTCTGCATATAGAAATGAAAATGCTTCATGTGCAAAATGCAAGAAATTGCCCTCAGGGCTGTGCTTATGCCCTAGGTTCCTTTCAGGAATGATTCTCCAAAACTTGACCAGCTAGGCAAGATCTGTTTAGGAGCGCATGTATAGGCGTTATGCCAGGACTGGCAGCAGGATTCAGTTGCTGTGCTTGGTAATTCAGTACAGAGTTTGATCTTCTTGCCCAACCCAAATATCCACAAATTAGATCCCCATTCAGACACACATCAGAGACTCATAAAATTTGTAGACTTCTCTCAAAATTTCCCTGGACCAAGTTCCTGTCAGAGTATTTACCTATTTCTCTGCATTGCTCCTGCTGATAATTTAAATAAGAGATGCCATTTTACTTCTTCAAGTCGAATGAAAGTGCAATATTGAGAAGATCTCTTAAAGAAACTACTGCTGCACTGTCCTCCAGCATTGGTCCCATATCATTTGTGGAAAATAAACCCTTGGTAAGCAAGTGGGAAATTAAGCCTTATGTAACAGGAATCATTTCATGATTAAAAAACACACTTAGAATTCTGTTTATATTTTATGCATACATTCAGTTAAGTTTTTCTTGGCCCCGTTATGCAAATAAATTCATCTGTCCTGACTCAGGAATTTGTTTTTCTATTATTCTCATCATGCTGGTACTAAGATATCTGAAATGGAAAGAGTTTTAGATTCTCCAAGATAATGTTTGTAGAGTACTGTGCTGACTTCAGAATAGAAAGCCTGAAATAGGAGTAAGCATATTTAGGTTGCAGATTGATGAGTCATGAAATTCTACTAATCCCTAACTGTTACAGGCACTTGTGGTGCATTCTGATAGTAGGTGTGATTGGCCAACCATCTTCTCCTTCTCTGTCCATTTTGAACACCAGGAACCAAGGAGGAGATTATAAGACAGACCATAGGTGGGGATCAGACCCTTTACCTCCAGATCCATCAGAAAGTAGATAGACATCTTTAGATAAGACATTGTAGAATAAGGAGCCTAACAAAGCATCAAGATGTCAGCAGTAGTGGAGTTCTGAAAGAAATTCCCCCAGAAGCATTATGTTGGCTGCTCAGACAAGATATTGTCTTGAATCATAAGGGTCAAAACACAAAGCTAAAAGAAAGAGAATCAGACTGTACAATGTTAAGTTACAAGTAAGAGCCAGCCCTCAACAGGAAAGAACCAGATAGGAATTGGAAGACATTTTGGGGGTAAAGTGGCATCTCCTTAGCCATTAATTCTCACTTATTGTCTGAAGAAGAAGCTTGTGCCCATTTATTAGATGTGCAGTATGTCTAGCCTTGTTGCATAATTCTAGTAGCATGAATATGAACTAAAATGTATAATTTGGAGGTTTTTTCTGGAGTCATGCTAAAGGTTGATCTCGGTCAGCCTTACTGTGAGTCACTGCACTGCTGAACACAGTGCAGGTCCCACTGGTTACGTAAAATGTGGTCCAGTAATCTCCTAAGTAGTTCTCCTACACAGAATGCATCTTGACTAAATTTGCCGTTTGAGTTCTCTTTGTAATCATTTGTAAAGGTGAATCTATGGCTGAAGTCAGAAGATGCACTGGGTATTACATAGGTAGAATAGGGCTTATATGAATCCTACTTTGTATGTAGCCCTGGGCAGCCTGGTCTAGTGGGTGGCAGCCCTGCCTATGGCATGGGGGTTAGATAATCTTTAAGGGCTCTTTCAACCCAAGCTGTTCAGTGCTTCTATGATGATTCTGTGATTCTATGATGATTCTATTAGAAAAATTACAGTCGTATATTTTGATTATCTATGGGTGACCTTGGACAGACTTCAGCAGTGTAGCAACAATTTGGAAATTGAAGCTGAGAAGATGTCTAAAGACCCATTTTAAATTATAGTTGGCTGACTTTTCACAGTCTTTGAAGTACTCAAAATGGGTTGGAAATGGGACTCAGTCTCCTAAGTGGTTTTTAAAAGCAATTAGACAGAAGTGTTGCTAAACTGAGGGGTGTGAGTTAAAGTCATACATCTCAGGTTTTTTTTTCCCCTCTTCATGTATTCTACATGTTTGGGGCAGATCGCATTCTCAAGAGTCTACGCATGAAATGAAGGAACAGACAGATGGTAATTTATTGCTTTTGAATGATGTAAGATGGATATATGTCACCCCTTCTTTATTCCCCGAAGGCCTTAAAAAGCATAATGAGAAGCCAGGAAAAATCAATTTTCATATTCCTTTGTCCATCTCAGATGTTTCTGATGTTCAAGAAATGGACATTCTAGGCAGAGTTAGCCATACTCTTTGTGCTCCTGCATATGACCCATCAACTTGTTATTGTTTCCAGTGCAGCACCTTCTTTGTCCTCTAATACCAGACATGAAGGGTAGAAAAGGCAGTCATGATTTAGTTGACCAGTTTAATTAAATGAGGCTTGTCTAATCATGGAAATCGTGCCAAAAATTTTATCTGGCATAATATTTTGTACCACCTGTACATTGGTTTCTCTCCGCAGTCCTCATTCACACAAAGCTTTCCAGGAAAAAGCTTTTCATATATTGCAATAAATAATATTTTGGAATAAAGAAAAATTGAAGGAGATTTCTTCGCAGAGTTTTTTAATTCTAGCCTACTTCATCCCTCTCTCCTTAGACTTTAACAGCTTTCTCTAAAAGTGTTCTTTTTGCTTTTCTTGCAGACTGTATGTGGATGGACCTTTTGGAAGTCCCTTTGAGGAATCCTTGAACTATGAGGTCAGCCTCTGCGTAGCTGGTGGTATTGGAGTTACACCATTTGCATCAGTACTGAACGCTCTGCTGTAAGTGAGCTTAAACTTTGTAAAGCCATTTCTTCTCCCTTTCCCTCCAATTTACCATAATAGTACATGTCAGAAGGGTTCTCAGAGTATTTCAAAACTTAGCATAGCACAAGTGAATGTTTCCTTGAAGAGGGGCAGAGGACTGGGGTATCTGGGAGCATAAGTAATCTCACAGTTATGTAAACCAGAGTTTGGCAGAGTTGTGCCACTAATGCACGAAAATTGGACAATAGCATAATATTTATACTCTTACACATGATAGAGTGTGTTTGATGCTTGGTATGACCACAGACCCTTCAGCTAGATTTATTGCCCAGTATCTGCTTAGAGGAAGCTGTGGACGGTGATAGATACTCGTTTTCAGTCGGTAGTTTGTGACAGTTTTCCAGCTGGAAGTGTAGTTCAACTCTTGTGTTTTGATATAAATTTCTAAGTGTGTACCCTGTAGATGTTTAACTCTATCTGAAAACTTAAAAATGTAGGTATGCCTTTTTCTTTACTTTCTTCCCTCTGTATTAAATTAAAACCTTTGAAATTCTCTTCAAACCAAACCTTTCTTCTCTTGCTTCTCTGTCATGCTGGCAACATGGATCTCCCAAAATGTTACACTGCATGAAATAGGCTTGTTTTTGTGATTGTTGTTGATGGTTTTTTGTTTTTACTTTTTGCTGGAGCATTAGCTCAGACATTCAGTCACTTAAGAACTTCACTTTCACTCGGCCAATCAAAGCAACAATCCTTCTCTGAAGTCTTATAAGGTTGGATGGCTTTGGGCAAGTTTTGCACTACACAGCTGAAGCATTTGTTCTAAGATGGACATGTCAGTGTGCAGTTCTGACTCAAAAGTGAAATTAAAAACTGGACTTAAATGCCATGTTGTTCTTCCATCCTTGATCTGAGTTGGACCCGCGAATGCTGAGCACTATTGAAGATGAGAATCTTAGTCTGTCTCATAGTGCAGCCCTGAGAGTCCATATTGGGCCCCTTTATTTTCTTTTCCTGTCAGTATATTGAACATCTTCTCAAAGAGATAAAAACTGAAATCTGGGTACAGTTTTTCTTAAAGCTTACAGTCCAGAGGGGTAAGCTGCCCATTTGGCCAGTCATTTTCTTTGGGCTGGTTTATCCTTGACAGTGTTTAGTAAAAAAGTCACAGATCATAATGACAGGACAACAGCAGGTAATGAGATGGCTGCCTCTGGCGGAGTGTTATTAGATGCCATAAAAACTCGTGCAGATATTGCTATAGAAACTTGCCATCCAAAAACTTCAGCAATCCATTCCTTTGGTTAAAGCCATAAATAGGTTTCCAGACAGCCTCCTCCCCCCCCCTTATAACCTGACTTTGTAGCCCATCTTCCTCTTGTGCACTGTAACATTATGCAGAGGAATAATTCTGTGATTCCGGAAAAATAGCACTCTCAGCCTGCTTTTATTTTCAGTATTTAAACATCAACAACAAAACACCAGTATCCTGGACGAGATGCCTATTGTCTCTGCCCTGGCTGAGAAGAACTTGGCAGGTGTGAAAGTACAAACTGCCTTAGGATGCCAGCGCTGCAGAGCAACGAGGCCAGTTCTGTGGTGTCAAGGACATGCAGACCTGGGGGAGATCAGAACCCTACCAAGCAGGGAAGTCATTTGCTTCCTGCTCATTTACGTTCCTGTTCTGTGGGCACAATTTAATTCCTGCCCTTCCCTGCACTTGACTCTTGAACCCTCCACCCTGTTTTTAAGAAATCATGACTTACTTACATTAGAGAAAGCTGGTGGCTTAAGACAGGAGGAGCTTTAAATAATGGTTGCTATTGTGGGCAATGGTAACATTTAGAAATGTGCAAGAAGTGCTGTATACATGTGGATATGTTTACAATGAGAGATATACGTCCTCCTGAGGTTAGACCCAAGTGTGTTGATCTGAGGTGAGATTTTGAATTTACGCTTGACTTGTTTCCTGAAATCTTACAGTGCAGCTGCAGTGTTCCATTGCTAAGAGTGGTGATCTGTTGCTGAGCTGTAGTAATTCCTTACAAATTCCTTACATTTTTCTCTTTTATCCATTTTTTATTTATTTTTTATTTAACAGTGAAAGGCACTTACTTTC
Source organism: Coturnix japonica (assembly GCF_054131305.1). NCBI lineage: Eukaryota > Metazoa > Chordata > Aves > Galliformes > Phasianidae > Coturnix > Coturnix japonica. Next base: position 170,808,175 of record NC_140663.1, read on the forward strand.
CTCAGTTCTGCTTGTGGACACATCTGACCAGATTGTGACCCTTTGTAAGGGCTTGTCTTAGAAGCAGTCAGAAGAAGATGGAGAAAATCCTACTCCACAGGTCAACAGCTTACAATTGCAAAAGCTGTAGTCAGGACTTGGAAGACACACTCCTCCCCAGTCTTAGTGATCTTTCTTTTCATATGATCCATGAAATATGAGTTCTCAGCTCCTATATGTTCCTAAGAGTATCTCCATCCTTGCTTCTTAGGCTTATGCTGTGACTGATGGGCATGGGGAGGCGGAACAGTAGCTGGATCTATCATTTATGTGTATCTGTTAGTACAGTACCCTGGCTGAGTACGTGAGCTACCTTAATAATATAGTGGGTTGTGTTATGAAGCCTTCTCACTGAGGTTCACTCCTGGAACTGCTATTTGAAGTTGCCAGTCTGGCAATCTGTGTAGAGGATGTGGATACAGACTGTTCCCTGGACATTTCAGTGATCACAACAATAGCAAACAGCTAGCTAAGGAAAGATTTCCAAGATATTTTTGTTTGGTTTAAACAAATTAATCATCAGGATTATTTTCATTTATAATTTTCTATTCCAGTTTGTTCCAATACTTCTTTTGTGCCATAGTTGCATTTTGTTTGCTTTAGAAATATGACATAATGTTCATGTTTTTCTAAACAAAATGTCAGAATCTGTCCATGACTGCGCTTCACCAGCACCATTTTCAGAGGACTGTAGCATTTCTTACTGTTGCCCAGCACAACGGAGCTGTAATTTGAGTTGGTCTTTGTGATTTGTGTATTAATTATAATCAACCACAGCCTTTTGCATACAATGGCAGAATTTAGTCCTGACATTATTGCATTTGTCAATATTTTTCTCCTAGGGGCCACTTTATAAACCTAATAAACATTTGACATAATACACTTGAACTTAGAATGTCTGCTTCGCTTTGAAATAAAAGTCTGATGATGATGATGCATGAATCCATATTTGCAGCCCAAATTGTCTGTGTATTTGAAATCTTCCTAAAGCAGAAGCAGAATCTGTGAGGGGTGTTTGTTATGTGCTTAAGATTTATTATTCTCAGGATCTTTCACATAAACTCTGCTGATCATTTCAGTGTCTGATGTATCATAAAATGAAGAACAGCTTTGCAGTGGGCTTCTAATGGAAACTCCTGTTTCCACTAATGAATATAAAGCATCTTAGCTAACATTCTCTTTTTGAATGATAATTTTTAATGCCTTAAACATTTCCTTTTCAAGTGATGGCTGGAAGTGCTACAAACTGAGAAGACTGTACTTCATCTGGGTGTGCAGGGACATCGAATCTTTCCGCTGGTTTGCAGATTTGCTCTGTATGTTGCATAGCAAGGTAATAGGTGTTGCTTGGGAGGATACTGATAATGTAATAAATGAGAGATTTGTTCACTCTACAGCTGGCATACTGTAGAAAAAACAAGCCAACACCAGCTTTGCCTGGGCTATCCACAATCAATTGTGCTTGAAGCTACACAAACCAGTTTGAGTATATCTCACTGGTATTTCATTGCACATAGTTGCTGGAGAATTATCTGTGAAATTTATGATAGAAGAACAGGCCAAGTTGGGGAGTCTGGGTGGATTTTGCGTTTTGGTTCATACACAGATTAAGAATGGAGAGGGTTTTACAATTCCAAGTGCACTTTAAAAGCGGTGTAGTTTTTTAAAATAACATTTTGTTCACAGCCTGATGGGCAGCATTCTGGGCTGCACAGAGGGGTGCTATTCAAACATGTCTTCGTTAAAAAGCTTACTTCACTGATGCTAAAACTTCAGTCTATCAATATAGTAGTCACAAGTTTCTTTACACTTTTACATTAAAAGAAAGGATGTTATTTCACTAGCTGTTTTTTATCATCCTCCCAGCTCTGGCAAGAGAATCGACCAGACTATATAAACATCCAGCTGTACCTCAGTCAAACAGATGGAATACAGGTATGTGGTTAAAAACTGTTTGTAAACCAACCTAGACCTTGGGGTAGCAGACAATGCAAACTGCCAGTCATATGCAAAAGAGATTGCTGCAGATGGCCAAAACAGGAAATGAGGCTATAAACTCTAGTGATTGATTCATTAGTAGGGCAAGAGAGCAAGTTCCTCCCCACTGCATTAAGAGAATCTAGTCTAGTAGTCTTAACTTGATTATATGTGGGCAGAAATCCATATCTTCCTTTTCTAGGAAAGAGGTCCTTCCAGGCCAGGCCACAGACCAGACAGTTGGCAGGGTTTGATGGGAAATCTACATCATTGCTGGGCTAAGAATCAAAGCTGGATAGTTGAGCGTGGAAGCTGAAATCTTCTTTTAAACTAAATATTTTGAGAGAAGCTAGCTACTTTTGAAAGTTTCTGATTGTTTTTGCCTGAGGTGTAAAAGTTACAAATTCTTTGATGTATGAGACTGGAAATTATACTGAACTGTCAATTGTCCTGTTCTGTTTTTGGGCCCAGCTCCATCCCTTCTCTTCCCTTCCCCTTTTTGCTTCCCATTTTTGGACCAGGGGCCTGTGGGCATGCTGTCCCCTGGCACAGATTGATCCAGATAATTCCGTGATAACTATCAACCGCAATGCTGTTCTCATTCCTCTACTCCTGTAATCTCCCATAGCTCTTTATGCTTATGATCGTACATTATGTAGTGCATAATCCTGAGCTTGATTTTTTTACTGTGCTGCATCTAGAAGCTTCACCATTCACTGCCACAGGCCCAGGAATGAGTCTGACAATTACTGCAAAACATGAAATGCAGTGAGAAGCTTTGCCCAAAGAATTTTGATCTACCTAGTATCAGGTAGGGGCAGCATAATATTTACAGCTCCAGCAAGGGCACTTTGCAATAGTTAGATAATGTGATAGCTATAGCAGTTATGAACAGTGCTCCACAGATTTAATGCCAGGATGACATATGTCATCTTGAATGGAGTGCATGAAAAGAACCTGATTGTGAACCTGGTATGCAATGAGGTTAAAATTAAAACTTGAAGCAGGATATTGTGGCAAAGACACAGCAAGATTCTAATAACAGACAATTCAAAGTAAGTTTTCTGATGCTGTGTTTGAAGCAGACTCTGAATTTATTATTTAAGTCAACTTTGTTTTAAGTCTTTCTTTAAAGTCACTTTTCCTTTGTGGCTGTTGAACAAAGCTGGCATGAACTGTAATGCTGCTCATGATTTCTCAAGGGGGTGTTAAACTCAGCTCTCCATTGTCTTGCAGCTTATGTGTTCACTGATGTCAGTCCAAGTACTGAATGCTACCAAAATCAGGGCAGTTTCATTTCATGCTCCCTTTGCTCAGGATCAGTATGCCAGTGTGACAACAGGGAGTCAGTTCCATCCTTCAGCAAATACCTCTTGAATATAAAAGGCCACTGGAGGATGAGTTGGCCAAGACTGCATTTGCATTGGTGTGAGCAGATAATTCAGCAGTAGAGGCATGTGGGACCGTGGAGAAGATGTAATTCCCCTCTGCATTCCTATTATAGTAGAACACAAAACCTAGGAAAGGTAATGCCGTGCAGTCGGAGGGCATTTGACCTTGTAAAAGTGCTGGTGATCTAGCACTGCTGGAATGAGTTGGGTTCTGTCTGGGGACTGATTTTGGCTGTTTTCTACTGTTGAAGTAGCACAGAGCAGCTGGTAAACGACTCTCAGGGAGAAATGTAAGATTTCTCTAGTTACTTTTTCAGGCCTGCTCTTAATAGTTACTTGTACAAAGTGGAAAAAAGAAATACTCTGGGTGGAAATACTATTTTTGCATCAGCAGTGTTTCTTCCAGCTAAGCATTAAAGGCCAATGAGGGAATGAATAATAGGAGCATGGTTATTGTTTTATGGCTCAAATAAATTAGTTTAAAAATAATCAGTAGATTAATGAGCAGCTGCATAAGGAACAATGTATAGCAAACACCAAGGAGACTCATTGAAAAAGCAGTGAGCAGAGGTATTGATGCATGAAATAACTCCAGTTTTAATCACAAATGTCTGATGCTTGTGTTCAGGTTTTACACCTCATCAATATGGTAGGTTGGGCAATGTCAGAAATGGGAGCCCTGGGTGATACGAGGCAATCTGGAAATCAGGCGGTGTGGAATTTTCCTTTTCTTGCAGAAAATAATAGGTGAAAAATACCAAGCTCTGAACTCGAGGCTTTTGATTGGACGACCCCGCTGGAAACTCCTCTTTGATGAAATAGCAAAGTATAACAGGCGGTGAGTACCAGTGTTCTTGAAGGATGCCACAGTCTGAAGGTTGGGCATATTAGAACTTTGCAGCTATGTTTGTATGAAAACAGGGTTTTTTTGCAGTTTATCTTAAGAGTGTAACATTCAAGGTACTGATGTTGAAATTAACTAGCTATTTGCTGTAGAAGATAACCTGCACAAACTGAAACATGGATCAGGGCAATCCTGAGCACAAATACAGGTTGGGCAGAAGTTGTATTGAAAGCAGCCCTGAGGAGGATGTCTTGCGAGTGCTGAGGGATAAGAAGTTCAACCTGACATGGTAATGTGAACTTGAAGCCTAGAAGGCCAGCTGTATCCTAGGCTGCAATAAAAGTAGTGTGGTCAGCAGTTTGGGTAGGTGATTGTCACCCTCTGCTCTTTCCTTGAGACCCCACCTGCTGTAGTGCATCCTGGACAGCACAAGAAAGATGTGGAGCTGTTGGAGCAAGTCCAGAGGAGGGCCATGGAGATGCTTAGAGGGTTGGAGCACCTCTCCTATGAAGACAGGCTGAGGGAACTGGGCTTGTTCAGCCTGGGCAAAACTCCAGGAAGATCTCAGTGTGGCCTTCCAATACCTAAAGGAGCCCACAGAAAAGCCGGGCAGGGACTCTTCATCAGGGACAGGTGAAAGGAAAAGGGGTAACAATTTTCATCCAGACATTGAGTTATAAGGAAGAAATTCTTCACTTTAAGAGTGTGGTGAAGCACTGGGAACAGGTTGCCCAGATGAACTGTGAATACTACATTCCCAGAGGTGTTTGAGGTCAATTTGGATGGGGCTGTGGCCAGCATACCCCTGCATATGGAATGAAATTATAACTGGGTTGTTTTAAAATCCCCTCCAACCCAAATTTTTCTGTGGATTTTTGATTTTTTAAAAACTCAAAATAATTCATCTCCTTATGCAGGTTGGGTATTCAGTGGCCCAAAAAATGATACTGATAGATTTCCATCTCACTCCACGGAGGTTGTATATTCTTTATCCACTGCAATATCTTGCTTGCAACATAGACTGCTTTTACTATAAATTCTGTAATTGATAACACTGGATTACAAAAAAATAAATTGCACAAGAAAGACTCTGACTGCCCTGTATTGTTTTTATTCTGAGGATATATTGTCTTTGGGGATTTCTGGCACTTCTTTATTCTTTGTTAAGACCTGGCAGTGCTTTTTTACCGGTCTAGGCAAACATAGTTCAGTCTAAGCAAGACAGTTGTAAACCACAGAAGACATGCATTTCGACCGTGGAATATACTTTCCATATACAGCTTTATTGATTGGTTATGTTACTGACAGTTTTCTCCCTCAAAAGCTGGTCTTGAAGAAAAGATCGTGTGAGTTTTCCCTGTTCCACTTCTGTCAAAGTCAGTGGGTAGGAGCAGGCTACCTGCAGTAGCTGTCCAAGGAAGTCTGGGTGCACCAGCGGGAGAATTACTCTCCCACTGTCATTCACTCATGTCAAAAAGGTTTTGTCTTCTGTTTCACTTTTGACCAGTTGCCCATGGCTTATTGATTCTTCTGGAGCTAAATACGAATATGGAATATCGAGCCTTGTATCTTGAGTAATATTGAGTAACCAGTATATTACACTGTTGGTAGTGAATAAGGTGCTGCTGAGAAGTATCTTGGATTCACATCCTAGAGGAAGGACGTTGTAGAAAGGGTCCCTTGCCCAGGATGCCTCAAGGACTGCTGCAGAGCAGGTGAATACCACTTCAGTGGGGTTTTCTTTTGCAGTAAAGAGCTAAGGGAAAGAAAGTTAAATAGAGAGGGCAGAAAAGCAAGTTGACTTTGTCTCAGGCTCCTGCGTAGTGAGGACTGGTACTCTTTTCTGGTACATTCTAATATCATTTTTTGTTTAATGGGGCAAACCCAGTTTTATAAAATGAAAATGGAAACGGTGATGCTTCTGCCACTTCCTTAGCTGCAATTGCACATAATATGGATGAAGCTTTTAGTGGTAGTCCTACTTGCTTTTTCTTTTGTGCTTTCTATTGCATTATACGTAATTAGACCTTCAAGTGCCATTTGCTCTGCATTTTCATGTCAGGTCCTTGAACTGTGCCACCATTTCTAAGTGAGATGTCTTTCATTTCCTAAATAATGTTCTGCCCATTTTGATCATCTCGCAGCTGGCTAACATGTAGGCTTTCTCACCATCTGTCATCCCTTTACCACACTTTATAGACACAGGTAGTTCTCTATAGATGTAGTTATGTGTATGCTGATATATGATACCTAGGCGATAGATGCGTGGTACTACCTGTAACTCAGTATCCCACAGATATTCAGATATTATAGAATATGAATTCTCTCTATTTCCCTGAAATAGAGACAAGGATTTCCATTATTCTCTGTAGTTCATATCTTCCAATTTCCTAGTCTCCTACTAACTTTGTTTCAGTTCCTGTTATTCCACCTAAACAACCCTGCTGCAATATGGATGCCAACAAAAAAAAAGCTGGGCAACCAAGTTTTTTTCCGGCATCTGGTGCCAGTGTTCAGATGTTCACATTTGTAATCATCCCCTTGGGCTTGTGTATGGGCAGCCAAGAAGGCAAGATATTTTCCATTTTTTATCTTGTGATTTTAGTAAAAGCTGTGCATAAATAAACACACAGCTGGCAAACCTCTCATCAGTTTAACCATCTGATTGTGGTTTGCGGATTGTTGCTGTTGTTGCTGTTTGAGTCCCAAATAGTCAAAGTGCATTTGTAAGTGTGAGCTTTGCCAGAGCATCAGAGCATGACATTGGTCAACCCGGCATCAGGTTCCTAACTTTCCTCTGAAGAAAGCAGAGCAGACGCATGCCATCTACTGTTGATATTTTACATGACATCTGCAGTCCCAAAGATGCACACTGGGACTTTATGTAATAAATTATTAGTCTTCTTTTTCTTGCTTTTTTTTTTTTTTTTTTTTTTTTAAGGACAGAGTAGAACTTGTTTCTGGTCAGTTGTAGCCTGAGTGCAAAGCTTACACTATGGCAGTGCTGCTGTACTTCCTTAAATTTTGTTCAGTTCACCTAGATTTCTTGAAGATGGAATCTGACCTAGAAAATGATATGAATACCTATAAGAGAGGAAGGCATGGAGCACCACAATACATTTCCCATGCACTGCAAAGAAGATATTCCTCCATAAGAGTAAATGTGGGGTTAAAAAACTGGAATATTTCAAGACTGTCGTACTATAAGTAGCAAAATATTTCAGTTTTCCATGCAAGTAGGGATGTGGTGGGCATAAGTAGGGCATAAGAATCTGAGGGCAAATAGTGGGAGGTAAGTGGTACATGGAGTGATGCCCAGAATAGCCGTCATGTGGAGGTATCCCTGGGAATCTCTCAGGATATGAGGTAAAGGAGTAAGTGTTTCTGGAGACCTTGTATGTCAACCACAGATCTCTTGTGTCACCTTAGATAGATTGCTTCACTTTTCTTTGACTCTGTTCACCCTCCAGAAATTCTGTTTACTGGGATGGGGGTACATTAGCAGGATGTGCTGCTTAGATATTTCTACAATGCTTGGACATGTCTGTGCTTAGGAGGTATATGTATGAAATGAAAGGGAGAAAGGCAGACGAATACCAGGTTTTGTTCAGCAGTTGTCTATGCTAATTAAAACAGTAACCTTCAGTTAAATGCACAGTAGGAAACAGATTCTTCCTGGCAGCTTGCACCCTTTGTTTCTCTGTGCACAGAGCAGAGGATGTTCAGATTCTTCTAGTGTTGAGGAATTTTGTTTGAGAACAACAAGCAGTAGCATTCTCATTATTTCTGCAAATCCAGCCACCAGCACATCATCCTTTGCTATTAAAAGAAGTTCTGCCAGGAGAGAAGAGCTTAGTAGATATACATAGGAATGAGGAAAAAAAAAGAGTTATGAATATTTGACATGGTTTCCTATGAGAGCATTGAAAAGTGCCTGCACAATGACACAGTTGCTGTTACATCTGTAACATTGTGATGCTTTTTGATGTCTGAGACCTCAGATGTGCTAAGCCAGTGTTTGCATTCAGTTATGCAGCATGGACTGCTGTGCGTTTTGGGCAGCTGCTTAATGTTCAGCACATACCCTTGGCTGTATGCATCCGAGATTTCTTTTTCTATGCATTAATTTTCTTCTCTCACCAAGTCCATATACAGGCACCATTAAACTGCATTTGAGTATCCTTGTGTGCTAAGACATGTTATATTAGTCACTGGACAAAATACTAAAGTAGTCCCGAGGCAAGGAGCAGAATTCAAGTCTCCAGCCTCCTGGTGAATGCTGTAAATCTCAATAGTTAGAGCCACATTCCCTTTTGTGTTCTCTCTCCATCCCAGTAAATCTTACAAAATGTTCTGTGCAGTGCCACAGTTTCATCAGGAAGCTGAAGAATTTCTTTTAATAATATAGAAAAGACAGCACTATGTCATCTTTCCCTGCTTCATCTGTCTCTTCATCTTTAAGAAAAGGAGGTGATGAATATCATGAGTGGCTCAGTCCTGCTTTTGTATACATGCCTTGTTCTACTGCCTTGAGCCCTTAAAGGCTGTGTGACCATGAGTCTGACTTCAAGTCTGTGTTTAGGGTGACCAGAGAGCAAAGTGGTGGTGTCAGTGGAGTGGTGTGTAGAAGTTGTGTTAAGTAATGGACCTGACCTGATAACTGTGGATGATGAGCAAAGGTCTTACTCTTTTATGGCTTTTCACAAGGTTTTCCAATGCAGCTGATGGAGGAAAGACTGCATGCTAATGTGAAATGAATGCAATAAAGTTATCCTGCTACTGCCAGAAATAATCATGGGTTAGTAGCGGTCTGCTTTCATTAGTGTAACAAATCATCACTAGTGGCTACATCTCCCGCCAGTGTAAATCACAAGTTACACTATAGAAGTCATTAAGATGAGACATGTTAAGAAAAAAAGTGATTAATTATGGAAAAAATGAGAGTGGGGTGTATTAGTTTTTTGGTGCTTGGTGTCTAGAGGCTGAGATGAGGTACTTTTTTTGCAAGAGTTCTCATTGTCAAAATATGTACCAGGGTTTGATGTGAGGATATTGGCTTCTTTAACATGGGTTACATGACCTTGTGAGCTGTCCTCACCCTGAAAACAGTGGGCATTTGTATAATACAGTGAGAATTACTTAGAATCCAGTTCTGTCAGTTGTTAAAAGTCACTGTTTATGGGCAAAGTTGTAACTTTTTTCTTCTCTTTTTTTTTTTTATATAGGAAGACCATTGGAGTTTTCTGTTGTGGACCAAGCAAGATGTCTAAGGCACTTCATAAACTGAGCAACAGCAGCAACCCTTACGGGACAAGGTTTGAGTATAATAAAGAATCCTTCAGCTGAAAGTCTGTTGGACTTACAAGAATCTCTAAAAGATAAAAGTGCAATTTTTTGTTTATACAACTTTGAAGTTCCATTGTGGTTTAAACAGAAATGTACCAAAGAGTAGCACAGTTTTTCTTATTTATGATTATTTAAAACTCTGGAAAATGATGGATATGGCAGCATACCAACAAATATTAAGTGCTTATGCTCAAAGCCAAATGTGCTCACATTTGTGGCAGCAGCAATTCTTTGGAGTTGTTTCTGTTAATTAAAAAGTGCTAATGCTGGGGAGAAATGCAGTTAAAGCAGTTGCTTTAAAAGCCAATGGAAGTGGAATGTTCTTCCACTTCAGTCCTCTGAAGCTGCATCTGTAAACAACACTCCAGGTTAATCCAAATGACAAATCATAGGACATTTGAAAGAAATACTGCTTTTATTGGTATACAGACCTTGTGACTTCAGAGTGGAGACACTCCATATTAAGGAAAGGATTTTATGCATTACAGAACTGGGATTCTGTATTTCAAACGTACTCTGTAACGGGTGTCAATGTTCCCACTTACAATAGAAGAGAGAGTAGAATTTAGGGGAAAGATGTAAATCAACATAAGGAATAGTGAGCACAACTGCCCTAGCACCTTTGGGCAGACTCAGCCATGATGTATATCACAGCCTTTTGGCAAGGAAACATCTGTACCTGGAAAACTCAGTACCCAGCATCAATTTAGCATTCAGTGAGTTTGCAAAATAAGTGTGATTTATGCAGCCAGAATGATGGAGCAAGAAAAGCGATTAACAGGAGGAGACAGGATATGATGTTTTATTATACCACAGGCTCAGTGTGGAAGTCGCACTCACTTTGCACTAACATGCCCTGAATGTCAAATACATTCAACATTCAGATGTTCTTAGTGATTAATGTACAATGCAGCAGGCTGAAATCCTATTTTAGGAGTTGTGGAGTGTCTTTGGTTGACTGTGGCCCTTGGACTACCATTGCTGGAGTCATGCCTGTTGTTTAGTCTCACTCATCTCTTCTCTGTTCAGTCCTGTTGGTGTCCCTGAAAGCAGCATCAGGCCAGATCTGCAGCAGGGTTGGAGTAAAGCTTTCTTTACTGTGGCTCTTTGCATCTTGTGTACACACAGAAACTTTGCAGGACCTGCAGTGTGTTTTCAGTGTGTTCTAAAAGGGAGGGTCTGAAACATCCAAATTTAAACTCTTCTTCCCTTCTCATTACCACAGCTGCTTTCCTGACTTCTCGTAGTTCCCATGAGGTTGAAACAGGCACTTTGAACCTTTTTGATTCAGAGTAGCAGCATTTTACTTACTCAGTTTAGTAACCAAACCAATCTTTTCTTATTTTCTCTTGACCTCCTTTCTCTTATTTTTCCAAGAAAGGAACATCTAAGCTGGAGTCAGAAATGTAGCTGGCATAAATAGGCCTCACTCTAGAACATCTCAATACAACAGCATTGCTTTACACTTGCTGAGAACCTGGCCCTTCAGCAGCAGCTCGCGAGCAAAGCCTGTAGTGTCTGCAGCTTGTGCAGGTGTACGATTGTTCAGCATCTCCCATAGCACGGTTCACCGGTATTCAGCACAGTGCATTTGATTCAGTGTAGAGCTTTCCAATGCATGCATTTTTCATTTTAGTGAAAACAAATCAGTACTTTGTCACAGCATGGGCTCTATGCAGGATTCTTCAAGCATCGGTATCAGCAGACAGAGGCAAGCTGTCCTCGGGTAGGTGATGTTTGGGCATGTTGTATGTGTAAGTAGTGAATGTGAGTCTGGTCTTTGCCATGGCAGTTTCTGCTCAGGAATTGCTCTAGATGGTGCAGCTGGATGCAGTGCAGCAGCACAGCCCCGCAGGGATGTTTCTTACTGCCTGGACTTTGCACTGAATTCTTGCCTCTGGCTCTGCCCAATTTGAAATTCAGGAGGGAAGGGAAGAGCCAGAGATGGACTAATTTCTACCTATGAGGATTCTTTAAGTAGCCTAGAGCAGAGAGAACCCAAAATTGAAATGTGAGGTGGAAGCCTACATTGCAGCTTGTGATTTTAATATATTTTTTTTAAGTCCAAATCATCGCTTTCCCATTGGATCTCCTTCCTCTTGTCCCTGTGAACCAGAAGTATGCAGAAGAGTATCAGTTCTTCTTTAATTATTAATATTTATTCTAATACTGCCTGCATAGACTTCATAATAAGCACAACACTGATGTCAAAATGCATAATCAGGTATTGCCTGTATTGCAGGCTTTTTTGTTTGTTTGCTGTTAGCTTAAAGCATGATTGAAGTCATGACTGTGATTGAAATCATGACTCCATCTGTTAGCCACAACCACACGGTGATCATTTTTCTCTTGTTTTAGTATCTAGCATCTAATGATTTTTAAATATGGTATAGAGTCTGCTAATTACAATGATGTTCTTTCTGATTTCACATCTCCTCTGATAGCTACCAGTTCTGTTACTGCATAATGAGCAGTTAGTTTTGTAGTCAGCTCTGTGCTAAAACAGATAATACTTTCTGGCTTAGCTCTTAGATAGGTAGTGCTTTATAATTAATAATAGCACTGTGCTCTTGTGCTGAATTCTAGCAGGAGCTGACACTGTGTGGAGGAATGCTATCCCCTGTTGATACATTAGCAGTGCTGTCATAAGCAAGAAGCAGAGAGAGCCTCTGTCCTGTGCCAAGCTCAACTGACCCCAGATGACAGGCTGGGGACTGTCTACCTGTCTGGGGAGTGGTGAGATGTATGTGAGCTGTAGTGGTGAGATTGATGTTATGACATCTCTTCAGTGCACCTTCAGCAGGTCTCTGTAGTTGCTATTGAGCTGTATTTGTGTTCCATTTTTTGTAATTTCTTTCCTTTGACTGAACCCTTCTGTTGCTCACATGGGTATTGCTAGACTGGATGAGTGTGGGTTTGGTGGAAAGTTAAAGTTTCAGTTGTTTTTTTTTCCTTTTCTTTGTGCTTTGCTTTTCAGAGGAGCAGAGCGTTTATGGGTGAGTGACTGTGACTTGGCTTCAGGAGGGGCAAATGTTATTTATAAAGGTGATTTGGTCTGCATTCTCCTTGCCACTTTGTAGTGTTTTACTTCAGCTTGCAAAACCAAACTGAGCTTGCATTTAAACTACATATAGTTTTTATCTGTACACCAAACATACATGAAAACGTAACTGTGTGCTGGCACATAAATGAAGGCTGACAGCACTTAATTCCACATTTACTCTTCAGCCGGGTTTATGCAGATGAATGCTTCTTTATGCATTACATTTGAGTCCTGTGAGTGTCTGCCATACGCTTCCTGCTGACAGGGGAAGGATCCTGCCATGTATTGTGCTACTTGTCAAAAACTACAGACCCTCAGTGGCATCTTTGTGTTTTATTCATCATAAATGTTTTGGGACTTTTATTTAAAACAGGAGGGTTTTCATGCCGTGATCGAAGCCAAACTCTTTCTCTGCAAAGAAAGCCTGGTCAGTCACTTCGCCTTGCATCCCCATTTCTGCTTATAGTACTCAAGGCATGTGATTTCTTCCTTGTCCTTTGATCTGCTCTTCTAGGAGACAGGATTAAAAGGGCTTTGAGAGTTCTCTGTGCACATCCTTGAACCTGGGCTGAGGAGAGGAGGGCGGCATGTACCACATCCCTCTTGCTGCTGACTGCACTGCTTAGGGCACTGGTAGAAATGTTAAGCCAAATCTTTCCAACAAAACGCTTATTGTTTTGCCACACCAAACTAGAGAACAGTTGCTGTGAAAGGCAAAAAGAAAAATCCTCTCTGTTTGAAGTCTCCTGCCCACATAAACCTGATGTGAAGACATGTATGGAAACACTGCACAGATTCAGCTTCCAGCAGCACCAGGGGTCACACGCTACGACCCTACAATGGTCTCTGCCTCAGCACTCAACTCCCATCATTGTTCTTTATGGCAAGTCTTCACCTATCTTGTCATTGTAGACTCACAGAATTGTAATCTCACCAAGTATTGAAAAATCCCTTAAGATCATCCAGTCCAGCTATCCACCTTCCATTATTATTTCTCTCTAAACCACATCCCTAAGTGCACATCTGCACATTTCTTGAACACTTCCAGGGACAGTGACTCCACTACCTCCCTGGGCATCTTGTTCCAGTGCCCAACCATGTTTTTGGTGAGCTTGCCTTTCCAGATATCCAACCTGAATCCCCCTGGTGCAACTTGAGGCCATTAGTGTTGCAGTGAGAGAACTACCACATAAGCTTGCATGCACACAGAGAGTCAGATATAAACACAAAGCAAGTTGTGAGCATTCCTTGCAGCCAGGTGCAGAGCTGTCCTTTCGCTTCTAATGCCTCTAGCACAGAGGTGAGGAAGCAATTTGGAGCTGGCTGCAAAGGGGCAGATCGAGCCTCCTGGGGAGTGGTAACTGAGCTGTAAAAGCTTGTCACATCCATGAAGCAGCCTAAGAGAAAAGCCTCTGCTCAACACCACACATCAGGTTGTAGTTTCAGACTACAAGACGTTGCTTACAAAAGCCAGCAGGAGGCTAACTAGTCATTGTCAGTAGGAGTCTGAGCCCCTTAAGTGAGAGCAAAGTTATTAAAATGCAATGTTTACTTGTTTAAAAAATAAAAGGGCTTCTAGGGAGATTAATTTTCACTTCAGTCTGGCAGTCATTTCATAAACATGCCAGTGTGATTTAAGGCAAGCTGGATCTGTTCTTCTCAGGATTATGCATCTGATTTGTCTGCAAATTTCCCACCCCTCACAAATAAAAGCAGTTTTATTGTTTTAACAAAGAGGATTTAACAGCAAAGTTTAATCAAAATGCCGCTGGTGCCCATGCTGAACTGTGCTTTTCTGTAATGAACGTACATTTATCAGGGATATATAGAAAACAGCTGAGGACTCAACTCTTAGTGGTGGTTTGGAGTTTGAGTCATCTCTGCTGTTGGTGTATTTCAGTAAGACCACTGTGATAATGCACTGGTGAAATGCATGGAGCTGAAATGAGACTTTTCATTTCCATAAAGAGATTGTTCCACCACTAAGCACAGTAAATTCCAGAAGGTCTGGAATTTCCTTTATAGGAACCCTGTGTCCTCTGCTAGACCAGCACATACAATGAATGTGTAAGTTTTTGAGCAACAGATGCTTCTTCAAGAGCTGTTTGAATATTTGTAAAGATTTCTCATTCTGCTAATTGCATCACTCTTGTTGTAGGAGGTATGGGATATTTTTTCATCCTGTGGAATGCTGTACACTATCTCTGAGATTATGAATAGCTCTAAACTTCACTGTTGTGAATGCTCAAGGTTTTCAGTGTCTGAAGCATAATGTTGCCTGAGAAGATCATATCATATGGACATGGTTTAGTGGGCACGGTGATGATAGGCTGATGGCTGGGCTAGATGATCTTAGAGGTCTTTTCCACCTTAATGATGCTATGATTCTATTTGTATGCTGCAGAAACAGGTAAGGATCTGCTCCATTATTTGGGGAATACAAGGAGAAAGCTGGAGAAAGCAACCCATCCCAATTGCATATTGTCTCTTAACAGAGTCCTTAGATTTTAGGGTCTGTCATACCTTGTGGAAAGTACTATTAGGTATTTTAAGTGGCTCTTTCTGGCAAAAGTCTGTCTGCCCTACAGTCCCAAATCTGCACCTTCTTCCTAATGATCTGCACTTAGTCCAGGAGGGGAGGATGATGAATTCCAGCGCGTGAATAGCTTGAAATATTTAGAAGCTGGAAGCAAAGGGGAAGGTGAGAGACATTCTCCATGGCTCTTCAGTTTCAGAAATTAAAAGCAAACCCTGTTGCCTGGATGTAGATGCTAATTCTCCCTGGGGTTTGAGAACTGTTGTTTAGCCTTTCAATGCACAACTCAAAGCTAAAGCACAGAAGAAAACTAGTGTATTTTAGTAAAACACCCTGGAAATAAGTAATTTACTTGAAATAAATTCACCATTGATTCTTTCTAGTTAACTTGCTTCAGAAAAACATCTACTGCCGTTTTTCAGCTTTAGTGTTTGGGATGGTTTTACCTTGATTTCACCGGAATCATGGAGTATATATAGTTCTCTGTGCTAGATGTAAGTAGCTTTGACAGGTCAGTAAATACATTCTGTGTTCTTTGCTGCTGACCCTAGGTAAGGACAGCCTTGAGGATGCGAAACTGTTGCATAAATGTGTAGAGTACATAGCAGCACTGAGAAGAGAGGTGCTGCTGCATTGCTTTTGGTGCACTAGGTATACATTAAAATTCTGTCATTGCAAGGTCGCATTGCTCATCTCATATTCTACAACCCTGGGTAAGAATGGAAGGTGGGGGAGGAAGAGCAAAAACTTCCACCTTGTGCTATAGCTGAGAATATATACTCATTGGCAGCATTTCTTTCTATTTCCAAAGATGCTATTTCTTTTTTAGGGATAGTGGATTCTTTCTTGGTTCTGAGTAGTGGTGTTTGCATGCTAGTGGTAACATGTTGCTTCTGAGCTGAATAAATAACACGTCTGGGTCTTTTCTTCTCCCTTAAATTATCTAAAAGAAATACCAAGAACCAGACAGCATACAGAGTGGACTGTGTCCTGAGCTGCTCCCAGTGCAGCCTGGTTAGCAGTGCTGTTCAGAAACTCTGCAAGCTGATGGAAAGAGGCAAGGTTTAGGCAAAGAGGAAAGAACTTTTGAAGGAGAAGCACAACAGTAATACATGATTTGAAGCCAGAAGTAGGCCATGTCACAGCACTGGGCATCACATCCGAATGGTGCTGAGTCAGAAGCCTACCCTACAAGTATACCCAGCATCAAGGAAAGCTGAGAGCTCTCAAATTGAGTCTACAATGTGAGATGAAAACAAGTTGAAATGCAGTTAGGTGAGCCACCTGTCTGGTTTCCAACTTGGAGCTTGGACCTGTCCTGTTTGAGAGTTTCTCATATAGATGATGAGCTGATCAGACTCCCAAGTGTGGGCTCAGTTATGTAGATAACTGAAGGTATGTACATCCGCTTTGTATTTCTACGGCTTAGTAAAAGCAAGTTACTCAGTGACTGGGAGCAGAGTATCTTACTGTAGGGTTAGTTGCTTGAAATCCTGTTCTTTCCTGTTAAGCACAATGGCCTGACAAGATGGGGATGATGACTGCCAGTTTCCATTGGTAAATGAACATGGCCTGCCCTTATTCACACTCGTGTTCACAGGGAAAAGAAAAAAGGGGTTGAATTCTGCAGAGAATATGTACGTTCTTTGTTTTTCCTTTATTGTGTCAGAACAACATAATTAGCTGATGGAAAAGAAATTATTAAAATGGGAAGATTCATCCATGGTATTCTTTTTGATTCCTTAAATGCTTGTAATTAGTCAAACTGAGAGAAACTTAATGGGCATAATGCCCTTGAGCGGAGTTAAGCAACATGGCTGAGATGCAAAGTGACAAAGTGTCTCCTATCGACTGTGAAATATTGTTGTCTATTGGAGCTGGAGGCATCGGTGCTTTCGTTAGTCTCAGAGTATTCCATGGAGACCTAGTGGGAGCTGACCTTTCAGCTACCCTACTTCCTCCCTGTATACCTCCAGTCTTCATCTGGGTTTGGTGTTCTTGCCTCTAGATGACTGGAAACAGCCTTGTATGTATATCCCCAAATCACAGAATCACAAAATGGTTTGGGTCAGAGGGGGCATTTAAAGATCATCTAGTTTCCTTTTCTGCTGTCAGTCCCCTCCCTCAGCATCTTGTTTGTGTCAGGAAGCTCCCCTTGCTTCCCTTCACTTGGGAAAATGATATAATGGGAAATAGTTTATTTTACTCACAGCCATATTCATAGCCATAGCCACAGCCTAGTCTCCAGCCTTTATAATGCTCCCAATGTATCTAGTCACCTTGAATAGCATTAGTGAAGTGGATGCAGGATCCTAGCCCTGAGATGCTTTTCTAAAATGGGAGGAGAGGTCGTGCCATGATGATGGGTAAACAGGAAGAACGCACAATAGCCAAGATTATATCATCATCTGGATAAGAAACGGGAACCCATTTTGTGAAATTCAGACTGTGGCCATCAGTGAAATTAAGTCATGTTTCTGCTTTCACACATTGGCACTGCAAGACAGAGGTCAGCGATGGAAGAGTTTGCTTCTTTCAATTACATTCTCTATTTCCATGCAACTCCTAGCCTATCAATGGCATATAAATTCCTCCTTTCACTGATTAAATATTTCCTCACCTGATTTCTTTGCTTCAGGGAGCTTGAGAGCTCCCTGTTCATAAAGGGAAAGAGGGATTGTGCTGTTAAGCAGACAGCTCCCAGCACATATGTTCTGCTCTGCATCTTTGAGGAGGCACTGATGCTTCTGCAACTGCAGAGGGGCAATTTTATTGAGATTCAGAGGCAGCCAAGAGCCTCTTCCAGGATTTCGATGTTGATGAAGCTCTGGGTTAATTAATTAGCCTTTTTTTTCTGAAACAAGAAGCTTTAGCCCATCTGTGCCAGGCTGTGAAACCCTTAATCCTACTTAGCTTTTCTTTCCCCATGCTCATTTCAGTCATTTGCAAGAGTGAATTTGATGAAGCACATTCGGGTAAGGAAAAATTTCCTGATCTGTGAGAATTTAGGGGAAAAGTCCCAACTGTGACGTTTCCCTCAAACTGAGAACCAAGGAGATGGATAGTTTGGGCCAGCTATATTTATTTCATAATGTGCAAATGGTTTTGTTTGTGGTTGTTTTTTGTTTATTTTATTTCTGGTTCTATTTTTATATTGTTTAAATAAATACGTTTTAGTTTCAGAGCAACAACAACAGACAAATACATATATATATATACTTAGAAAATATCATGATGTCCCAAATATATCTGTTTATTTTAAAAAACCCTTTAAAATTGTTTTGAAGGTGAGAAACTTCTGGAAGCCAAGACTCTCCAGATTCTGCTGCAAGAAGCTGTTATTTTCTCAAGGCAAGGCATTCTCTGTTGATTCCTTGCCTTCCTAGCCATTTTTCATTAGTGAAAAATCCTGTTCAAACCAAGCAGTGCTACCTAAATCTGAGCTTAGATAAGCAAACGGTTTCCTTTTAAAGCAAAAAGCACTTGGAGAAGTTTGTCTCCCTGAGCCCTCAAGATGATGTCTGAGGCACATTTAGACTTGGGTGCTCAAGCCCAGAAGTGAGCAGGCTACCAAGGGCTTGCTGGTGTACTGGGGGCAGGGAGCACATTGGGCATTAGGCTTCAGCCACGGGTTAGATTATCTCATAATGGTGTATGAGGTGATGAGGATATACAGGAGGAAGGGAGGAAGACTTATTTTTTCTTTGGTGTAGGAGGTAGGAAGACCAATTTTATCTCATTTAGGATAGCTATCTGGGACTCATTAGCTGTGTGAGTTACACACAGCTGATCCAAGAATTTGACTGCGCTGATACAAGCATCGGTGTCCTTGGTCTTTGGTCCTAATTGATCAGATCAAAAACCATTCTCAGAAAAGACGATGGACTCTAGATGGATATATTGCCGTTACTAAAATTTGGAAAGCACAGTAAATGCTTTCAGCTTTCTAGGTTTCCTATAGGAACTGAGTCTCGGAAGTAGCTATTTGCAGTTAGTGTGATGATATGACGAGAAATCTCTGTAGGTGCAGATCTTGGCTGTTCCACCACTGGCCACTTTCATTCCTTGTTCTCCAGCAGTCTTCCAAGTCCTAAAACAAAGAGGGATGAAAATTCTTCTCCAGAATTTCCAATTCTGCAATTGAATAATTTTCCTGGTTGACTGAAATAATAAAAAATACTTAAAAAGAAGACAGCATTTACTTTTATCTGTATACAGTGTACACAGTAACTGTTTTAGAAAGTACTGGTATAAATGTCCACACTTTTGAGTACTCTGTGTTCTTTTCAGAGACGCCTGTTTACGTTAATGCAAATCTGTTCTTATGTTTTTATAGATCAAGATGTGGTATGATTCTTTGAAGAGAAATAATTGCTTAGTTTCCAAGTGGGATAGACACCAAAATTTGGTCCTGAACTTTTATTTTTTAATGTTTCCCCCAGGCTTGACTTCAAGAACAAGGACAGCACTCAGTAGGTTCCTGTCATACTCTTGCCATATGAAATAGCCCTTTTGTAGCTTTACTTTGCTGACCCATATCCTGACACAGGAACTGTGTTTCCTGTCTGGGTTTAGATAGGTCACTAACCTAAGTGCGTGCCAGTAGAACTTCTTCAAAGAGTAAGCAATAAGCTTCTGGACTCTGCTCATTCCCATCAAATGAAGCAGACCTTTTATCAGTTAGATATATAACAAGACTGAGCTAGAAGAGTGACCATAAGAAGTCTTCTTTATTTTTTTTCCTTTTCTCCTAAGTTGCATGCAGAATTTTTTTTCCATAGAGTCCCTTTCTTAGGTACACAGTGTTGTGAGGGTATATGCAAGCTATTGGCTAAAGAAAGGATCAGACAGAAAGAATTCCTGGGCACTATTCCATGTTCGCACTGAGTTTCCTTACATACTCCTCTTAGGATTTTCAGTAACGTGAGGTATCCAGGGTCAGTGAGGTTTCAGTGCCCAACTGCACTGAGCTTCTTGCTAAAACCCCATCCTTGTTTTTTTGCCATGATCACAATTGGTGAAAAGTTTTATGGATTTGCCTGGCATCACGATCTGTTGTTATACCAAGTGCTCATGAATCCCTAAATAAATTACTCTTTCCAAATTTGTTTACCTTAATGGCAGGATCCTGGTTGCATTAAAGAAAATATGCTTAATTTCCAAAAATAGAAGGCTGAATTAGCCATTTCATATTAATGGCAATCCTGCTAAGGAAATTATTTGGCTACTGAGTTCTTCTGCTGTTCAGATGTTATTGTTGCATTCTGTTATATTATTATCAGGACAGCCTAACTTGAGTTTATGTCTTGTATTGTATCTGTCAAAGCACCATCCATTTATTCATCATGTAATTATAGCACTGTACTTTCGAGGTATTTGCTTTACAGGAAACTTTATGACTTTGGAATAAACAAGCATTCCAAGATCAAGCAAAACGTGACTGAGTTGCTGTTTATGACATGGTACTAATGAATGACATACTGCTTTATCATGGAAGCATTTTGTGTGCATTTATGCGTACATATTACTGCTGACAGGAGAGGCTGGGATTTCACTACTTAAACTGAGGCTCTTAACACCACTTGAAATACCCATAACCAGATGAAACAACCATATGGAGATAGCAGAGAACCTGTTGGAACGGCAGCGGGAAGCCAGAAGTACCAAAATGGTGCTGGACATCTTTCTTCAGCCATCCGAAGTAATTTTCTGCACATTTTAGGCACATATTTACTCCATATATCTTCTCTTGGGATTTCTGATAAATACTTTTTTTGAAATGAAGGACTGTGTCAGATTCATTGTTGTTGTGTCTTTGACTGTAAGACCCATCTCAGTGGTAATGCGTTAAATGGTGTCAGTGCAAGACTGGACAGACTTACTGTAGAAAATTCTGATACTTTCAATTACGGCCTTTCTCATTTAGAAGGATATCTTTCCCCACTCACCTTCCACTGGCCAAGTAAGGAGGTTTAACAAAGTGTGTTTTGGCTCATGAGCTTTGTTTTCCATGTAGTATTTGGAGATTTTTTAATGGGAAATGATGCATTTCACAAATGGATTGGTTCAGGAGAAAAGTCTCATTGTTTGTGCAAGAGTAGGGGAGGGGAATCGCTAAAACTGGTTTATTATGACAAAACATAGCTAAAAAATACTGAAGCAGGAAAGGGAACTCTTCTTGTACTGGGCTTGTACTGCAGTCTTCTGCTGTTATTCTATAGCTGAAGTGAAACATTCTGTTTCTTCTCTCCGCTTCAGCTCTGTACAGGTATCTTTGATCATGGTAAATTCTCAAAATCACGGTGAGCAGAAGGGTGGGCAGTGAGTGCCCTTACTAACAGCTGAGCATTTCTAGGGAGAAAAACAGAAGCAAAGGGCTGGGAGCAGCTGTCTGCCCAGCGCAGGCACCAGACTCTCATGAATTTCAATTACTTGATGTACAGTCTCCTAAAGTAAATGAACACCTTTCTTGTATGACCACCAGGGAGATACGAAAGCCTTTGAAGACCTGCAGGGAGTCTGGTTCCAAACTGACATGGATTTTTGCATTTCAGCATACCAAATCCTTAGGTGTGAAATGGTTCCTGCATCCTAAAATGTATCAGCCAGAGAATCAGCTGAAAAAGGGGTGCGTGTTACAAAACCGAGAGCATCCAGGGAGCATATGCAAGTGGTCTGTTCCTTATCTGAACTCTGTGCTAAATGGAGCTTTGTTCCACTGAAAGGAAAAAAGTCTTCATGACTGGAAGCATTCTGGTTTTGAGGAGTTATAAGCAGAGAGCAGAATGGAAGACAGAAATGTCTCTCTTTCATTTAGACACCAAAATGAGAGCTGTCAAGAGTCTGAATTTCCCTGAACATTAATGGGAGGTTGGCACTTTGAAAGTAAGCCCTCTGGATTAAAGAACTGGGGCTACAGACTAGAATTTAAAGACTACAAAGAATTTTAAGGAAGTCCATGATGGTGTAAAAGAGGATGTGGAGCCCAGATTCTTTATTTTTGTATCTTCTGTGGTCACTGTGACATTAATTAACAAGATCAAAGTGAAAACAAAGTGCTGCTATTTTGACTTGACGAATCACAGGTTCACTTTCTCTTGAAACATGTTTTCATGCCATCCATATCAGAGGGCAGCAGGAGAGTCCTCGTAGGGCCTGTCTACACACATAAAGGTACATGCACATGTACATACTTACACGTTGTTCGACTTCCACTACGACAGTGAGAATGCAGTTATACAGCACCTCTCTGTCCCCACAAACATCTGTATTTTGCTATCAGCTAATGGCTGTAGCTTTATCACGCTGGGACATGTGTTGTGCTTCAGCAACAAAACAAAAGGACTTTTTTTTTCCTTTATTACACTAATAAAATCTTCTGTGCACAGATAATGTCGTGATCTCAGTTGTCTGATATTTTTTCCAGCTATCTAACTGTATGTATGTTCCATTTTGTACAGTCAGGTCATCTGACAATGAAATCAGTCCACAGTAAATTTAACAGAGCACCATTAATGGACCGGTATTTTCCACTCTGTCAATCTCTCAGTAGATTTATGAGAAGACAGTCCAGACCTTCAGGTCCTTATTAGCATCCTTTCTTGACACATTCAGCTCTATGACTAAATAGGCAGCACGTTTTTTGCAGTGTTCTTGTCTTTGCCTGAAAAGAGGAGAAGCTTTTAGCGCATTTTCCAGAAGTACATTTTCTTTGTTGGGATGTACAGTCTATTTTTTTGTGGTTACTTGCAGAGGAGAATGAAGGCGAGTAATATCCTTAATGCTGTAATAAAAAGCTGGTGGAGAAGAACTGAATCTGACTGCAAGGAGGGCACCGTGATGAGTGCATTGGTCTGTGGGGTGAGAAAAGAGGGAAGGCCACGTAGGCTGAGCCAAAATGCATAAAGGGACATGGCAGAAAGGACACCGTTAAGATCTATATTTAATATTTATTGCTGAGTTGTTCGTGTTCCAAAGGGGATTTTCTCAGGGTGCAGGGGAAAGGTTAGTCTCCTTTTACTTACCCCAATCCAGCAAGGCCCAGAACTTCTTTGCACTGTGTGAATTCTACATTCCTGATGCCTCCAAAAGAAGGAAGCAACAGGCAGACATACATAGACCTGTCTGTGTATAAAATGGACTATTAGAAAACCTAACAGCTGTGAGACAGACGTTGAAACGAGTTGGTTTTCTTTAGTTATAGCAACAACTTCATTTCTAATTCAGAGCTTATTACAAAAATTACAGGAAAATGCCAGAGTGTTTTTGGTTCATTATGAAAAGCAAGATGGGGTTGATACGTCCCCAGATGGGGAATCTAGTGGGATACTCTTGTCATGTGTACTTTTGGACAAGCTTAACTTGAGTACTCTGAGAGGTCAGAGTAGCATGTGGTCTCATGGACTACATGATGTAGCATTTGTTGCCTTTGCACCCTCTCCCTCCTCAGCCATGTAAAAACTCAAGTGTCTGGTTGAAGCTAAGATCCCCCAGATACTTATAGGAAGGATTAGGCACGTCTGCAGGACAGCTTATCCTTTTCTGTCCCCCCCAAAGCTGATTTTAACTGGTGCAGTGAATCTCTACCTCACTATGGTGTTTTTTTTCTACTGTGGAGGGACCTGAATAACTTGCTCAGAGAAGAGGAAGCATTGAGTTTTCATGTGCTCAGAGCAGAGCTTACGGAGAGCTTTGACTCCAATTATTATGAAGCCAGTGGTTTAAAAGTCAACCCCATGGCAATGGAAAGAATTTTGTCCTAATTACATAGATCAATATACACTGTACTGTTCAGTATTTGCCACAGAACATGCTGGCTACTGAAAAAGGGCTATCGTGTTCCTTCTCAAAGCAGACATGGTCTCCAGGTCATACAGAGATTGGGAATTAAAGGGGGGAAATGCTGGAGGGTATGGCTACAAGTATGAAAGGGGATACAGATTCCCCTTCATCACTTAGATTCAGTGTGAGGTCGTGATGATGAAATTTCTGGAGGAAGAAAAGAAGCAGTTAGATCCTCCAGTGAAGGATGAGGAAAGGAAAAAGCTCGCTTGGGAATTGGTAGAGGTATTGGGGAAAAAAAAATGAGTAGTGTACAAAAGAGACCTTTACTTGTAGGTCACAAGGTTTGATCACAGAGTATGAATTATGAATTCAGTGCTTTTGGCAAGAGGAGATGATCAAGGGTTGGGAAATAAAGGGGGGGGGGGGGGGGGGGGGGGGGGAAGGAATGGAGGTTTAGAAGTGATGAAGTGATGATGAACCAA
Source organism: Coturnix japonica (assembly GCF_054131305.1). Lineage (NCBI taxonomy): Eukaryota > Metazoa > Chordata > Aves > Galliformes > Phasianidae > Coturnix > Coturnix japonica. The sequence continues at coordinate 170,832,617 of NC_140663.1, forward strand.
AGCTTCACTTTCATCTTCCCACACATGAGGAGATGCTGTGGCTAAGGCTGGGAGGACGCTGGTGAAGATTTTCAGTGGGAACGACAGGAACTAGATGAGAAATCACTTGTGGGCTATGAATTTTGCAAGAGGATAACGGGGTAGAAATGACCTTAACAGATGTGAAAGTGAAGTACTGTCATCTGAGATTTAATATGGCCATGAAATATCACATGGATTCTGGAGATTAAGTTTGCACAGTACAGTCAGGACTGTTCTACCACAAGTTTCCAAACAAAAATGACACTTTACTGACACAAACATTGTGTAGAACAGCATTGTTTTCAGCAAACTCCCAATGAACCACCGTGACTGACCAGAGATCACAACCCTTCTCAGTCTCTCAGACCATCCAAGCCTAAAAACTCTCAAAGCCGGACATTTGGGATTTTCAGTGCACATAACCTAGACACACTCCTTCAGGACAGGGGAACCAATGAGTTTACCAGCTCCAGAAGTCCTGCAGAAGGCACCTCTCCGCTTGTGAAGGTTGTGTGATTTCCACTCTGCTTCTGTAAATCCCCAAAGTCTGTAGCTCTCATTGTGACTTCCACTATTTGTACATTCTCAGCTCTCCTGTTGCCCACTAAGGCTCAGTGAGAGGCTGTGATTCATAGGCTGTTGTGCTGCTTAGAGCACTGCGAACAGTTAGCTATAGCTTAAAAAGGCACTTTTTAATTCCAACCTTCCACGCTTAAGTTTTTCCTTATAAAAACATTCTGTTACCCTTCTTGCATTTGTTCAGAAGAACTTTGCAGGGTAAAAATGCCATGATCATAAATTGTAGCATCATAGAATGGGCTGGGTTGGAAGGGACCTCAAGGATCATAAAGCGCCAACACCTTGCCACAGGCAAGGCTTTCAATCTTCATACATAATACTAGACCAGGCTGCCCAGGGCCCCATCCAACCTGGTTTTGAACACCTCCAGGGACAGGGCATCCACAACCTCTCTGGGCAGCTGTTCCAGCAACTACATATTTTAGTCAAACCATGGTTATTGAATGTGCCAAGTGAGGTTTTAAGGGGAATTACTGAGCACCAAGGGGTGTTTTTTTGTTGCATTTTTTTGCATTTTACTTAGCTGAAATATTCCAGAGAACTTAAACCAACAGTTACTGCTTGTAGAATTTGTAAGGAGTCCTCAAATAAACTGCATAAAGATCTTTGTGCTTATCTGATTTTGGGGCCAATCAATATTCATGAAGTCAGAAGTTAAATAGGGGTGTTTTCTTCTGCTGCTAGCATTTATTTCTACCAGTAGAGTATTCAGGGTTATATAAAATATAAACTGAATGACTGAAATGACCATATGAAATATTATCATACATTCCTTTCCTCCTCCATGTGCCTCACTGCCAAGGAGAATTTAAGATCCCGTGCAATCTGTTTAATACCTCCTAGGATGCTGAGAGAGCATTCATCTACTGGTACCTCAGCTCATTACTCAGAAGCCATCGGAAAATAAGCAGCTCCTTTGGATCTGGCACACAGATCCTTCACGCAAGAAAACACCTTCATTCATCACAAGGCCCACACTTTGCAGAGGGCAGTTTCTGCCAAAGTGCTCCTAGTCAGGGCAGTGGGGCAGCTTCAATGGGCACAGGTCAGTCACTTAGTTAGCTCTTGGGGATGGGATATGGTTGAGTTTGAGGATGTCGCCAGTGACCTTTCCTTCTTTCATTAATGGGATTCCCAACTTTGACTTCTTAGCATTCAGTCATGGATATCTGGGAGATTACAGATGTATGCTACCTGAAAGCAAGATTTCATGAGTGAAAACATTGAAGCATATCCCCCATACAAATGTCAGGTCAGATATTCTATTTATTGTATGGAAGATAGGTGTCTCATGGATGACAGGAGAGTGGATTCAATGCACTGGCAGCCTTGGCCTGTGCCAAGGCCAAAGTTTTTGCAGCCAACTCTAAGCTTTTGATATAAGAACAAGCACACAGCCCCAGCCTGTACAACAGTGGCATCGCAGACAGCTGGAAGCTCCCTCAGCTGTCATCAAAGGAAGCTCTACGAACCCCACTCAAACAACACTCAAAGGTTTCTGATTCATAAACGTATTGGCTGGTTCTCCTGCTTTGTGTTGTCTTCATTGAGAAAACATGGGAACTTTTCTTTATGGACCTGACTCCCTTACTGATCTGTATAAATAAACACAAGTATGGATGTTTGTAAACACATTTTTATTTGAGTACAAAGTTCTCTCCATCTTGTTATGAATGAGAATTTCCTAATCGGAAGACGTGTTCAGATGCTGGTACTCTCATGCTGGCATTCACCTCCTTTTACCCTGGCCATAACAGGGTGGAGGCCAAAAGGAGGTGGGAGTAGGGCAAAATGGGGTGATGAGGGGCTCTGATGAGGCCACAGCTCTGGGTAGGATGCTCTGCTCGAACGGACTCAAGTGTCAGAAGGCTTTGCATGTCGGCTGTATTCCCATGGGACTGAGTTATTTGTTTGGCCCATCCAGTGCATTTGACATAATGTGAAGAGTTACAGTTCCTTCTGCAAAGGTACTTGTGGGAGGGGCCTTCCATCATCTCCTAGCACCCACCCTGATAATGCATTGGCCATGTCACAGGTGGCAGAATTCTAGCACAGTCACAGAAGCATATGTAACAGGGACAGCCCAGCAGGATGTGAATGGGGCTGTGCTACTCAACCATCTCAGCCTGCAGGAGAGGAAAAGGGCAAAAAGAGGCCAAGGAAACATAGCAGGACAGAAGGTATGGAAGGGAAGAGTTGGGACGTGGGCAGGGAGACAGGCAGTCATACAAGACGCTCTGTACCCTACACCTTTGTCGTTGAAGGCAAGAGGAACAGAGGACATCATCAGACTATGAAAACCGCCTGTCCTCTGCTGCTCAGCTGGAAAGATGCTCCAAATTTCCAAAGTGATATCATATATCATATGAAAAAGATAAGAAATAAAAATAACACCAGCCTGGCTGCAATTCAGGCATCACCTGGTGGCAACTGTATTGGTGAAGCTGTGAGCAGAGGACAGATGGAAGAGAAGGCAAGAGTTGTGGCTTGGGCACGGACATGCGGGTGGCTGTGATGCAACAGGTTGTCTATGGTCCTGCTCTTTCTTTGAGGGCCAGAAACCAAGAGGAGAACATCATCTGAGCGTTGAGACCTCCTGTCCTCTGCTGCTCAGCTGGAGAGATGCTCTGCTACGTATGAGGACATCAATACAAAGATAAGTAATTAAAATAACACCAGCTGGGCTTCAGATTTCGCATCAGCTGGTGGCAACTGTATTGGTGAAACTGCAGGCATGGCACAGCAGGCAGAAAGCTGGCAGTTCCCTGTGTCACCCAGACACTAACGAGAGGTAAGGCACAGGGAGACGATGGAAGGAGCTGCACCATCTGCTAGACCCGGAGAGAGGAGAGCAGGATGATGAGCAGAGGCTGAGGTGAGAGGGCAGAGAGAAGAGAAGGCAAGAGTTGTGGCCTGGGCATGAACGTGCGGTTGGCAGTGATGCAAAAGACTGTCTGTCCTCCTCATTTCTCTTTGAGGGCAAGAAACCCAAAGGAGGACATCATCAGAGCGTGGAGACCTCCTGTCCTGTGCTGCTCAGCTGGAGAGATTCTCCACCACCCATGAGGACATCAATACAAAGATAAGTAATTAAAATATCAGAAGCCTGGCTGCAATATGGGCATCAGCTTGGGGCTCCTGTTTTGGTGAGGCCATGGGCATGGCACAGCAGGCAGAATGCTGGCAGTTACCTGTGTCAAACGCGTTGGAGACACCACCAGCTTATGGAAATGATAGAAAGAGCTGCAGCCCTCACCAGATAGGCCTGAGGAGACCTCAGTGTTGTGCTGAGGCACTGGTGAGTTGGCAGAAAAGAGGGCAGGGAAGGGTAGGGCTGGGCCCTAGACAGAGATGCAAGGAGGGCTGCGTTGCCACAGATTGTGTGTCCTCCTCCATTCTGTTTGAGGGCCAGCGGCCCAGAGGAGGACGTCATCAGACTTTGCAGATCTCCAGTCTACTGTTGCTCAGCTGGAGAGATGCTCCAACTTTCCACAGAGATATCACATATTATATGACAAAGATAAGTAATCAGAATAACACCAGCCAGGCTGCAATTTGGGCATCAGCTGCTGGTCGCTGTGTTGGTCTTGCTGTTGGCATGGCGCAGCAGGCAGAACGTTGGCAGTTCCCTGTGTCTCCCAGACACCGTCAACATGGTCAGAACGGGGAAGATGGAAGGAGCTGCGCCCTCTGCTAGTCCCAGACTGTGGAGAGCAGGATTATGATGTGAGGCCGAGATAAGGTGATAGGACAGAGGGAAGAGAAGGCAAGTGTTGTGGCTCTGGCACGGACTTGCGGGTGGCTGTGATGCAACATGTTGTCTGTGGTCCTGCTCTTTCTATGAGGGCCAGAGGCCCAGAGGAGGACGTCATCTGAGCGTGGAGAACTCCTGTCCTCTGCTGCTTAGCTGGAGTGATGCTCCACTAGCTGTGAGGACATCAATACAAAGATAAGTAATTAAAATAACACCAGCTGGGCTGCAGATTTTGCATTAGCTGGTGGCAATTCTATTGATGAAGCTGCGGGCATGGAGCAGCAGGCAGAAAGCGAGCAGTTCCCTGTGTCACCCAGACACGAACAAGAGGTAAGGCACAGGGAGACGATGGAAGGAGCTGCACCCTCTGATAGCACTACACAGAGGAGAGCAGGATGGTGAGCAGAGGCTCAGGTGAGAAGGCAGAGGGAAGAGAAGGCAAGAGTTGTGGCCTGGGCACGGACATGCGGGTGACAGTGATGCAAAAGACTGTCTGTTCTCCTCATTTCTCTTTGAGGGCCAGAGGCCCAAAGGAGGACATCATCAGAGCGTGGAGACCTCCTGTCCTCTGCTGCCCAGCTGGAGAGTTGCTCCACCACCCATGAGGACATCAATACAAAGATAAGTAATTAAAATATCAGAAGCCTGGCTGCAATATGGGCATCAGCTTGGGGCTCCTGTTTTGGTGAGGCCATGGGCATGGCGCAGCAGGCAGAATGCTGGCAGTTACCTGTGTCAAACGCGTTGGAGACACCACCAGCTTATGGAAATGATAGAAAGAGCTGCAGCCCTCACCAGATAGGCCTGAGGAGACCTCAATGTTGTGCTGAGGCACTGGTGAGTTTGCAGAAAAGAGGGCAGGCACGGGTAGGGCTGGGCCCTAGACAGAGATGCAAGGAGGGCTGCGTTGCCACAGATTGTGTGTCCTCCTCCATTCTGTTTGAGGGCCAGCGGCCCAGAGGAGAACGTCATCAGACTTTGGAGATCTCCAGTCTACTGTTGCTCAGCTGGAGAGATGTTCCAACTTTCCACAGAGATATCACATATCATATGACAAAGATAAGTAATCAGAATAACACCAGCCAGGCTGCAATTTCGGCATCAGCTGCTGGTCGCTGTATTGGTGTTGCTGTTGGCATGGCGCAGCAGGCAGAACGTTGGCAGTTCCCTGTGTCTCCCAGACACCGTCAACATGGTCAGAACGGGGAGATGATGGAAGGAGCTGCGCCCTCTTCTAGTCCCAGACAGTGGAGAGCAGGATTATGATGTGAGGCCGAGATAAGGTGATAGGACAGAGGGAACAGAAGGCAAGTGTTGTGGCTCTGGCACGGACTTGCGGGTGGATGTGATGCAACAGGTTGTCTATGGTCCTGCTCTTTCTTTGAGGGCCGAAGGCACAGAGGAGGATGGCGTCAGAGCGAGGAGACCTCCTGTCCTCTGCTGCTCAGCTGGAGAGTTGCTCCACGACCCATGAGGACATCAATACAAAGATAAGTAATTAAAATAACACCAGCTGGGCGGCAGATTTCGCATCAGCTGGTGGCAACTGTGTTGGTGAAGCTGCGGGCATGTTGCAGCAGGCAGAATGTGGCAGTTCCTTGTGTCACCCAGACACTAACGAGAGGTAAGGCACAGGGAGACGATGGAAGGAGCTGCAGCTTCTGCTAGACCTGGACAGAGGAGAGCAGGATGATGAGCAGAGGCTGAGGTGAGAAGGCAGAGGGAAGAGAAGGCAAGAGTTGTGGCCTGGGCACGGACATGCGGGTGACAGTGATGCAAAAGACTGTCTGTCCTTTTCATTTCTATTTGAGGGCCAGCGGCCCAGAGGAGGACGTCATCAGACTTTGTAGATCTCCAGTCTACTGTTGCTCAGCTGGAGAGATGCTCTAACTTTCCACAGAGATATCACATATCATATGACAAAGATAAGTAATCAAAATAACACCAGCCAGGCTGCAATTTGGGCATCAGCTGCTGGTCGCTGTATTGGTGTTGCTGTTGGCATGGCGCAGCAGGCAGAATGTTGGCAGTTCCCTGTGTCTCCCAGACACTGTCCACATGGTCAGAACGGGGAGATGATGGAAGGAGCTGCGCCCTCTGCTAGTCCCAGACAGTGGAGAGCAGGCTTATGATGTGAGGCCGAGATAAGGTGATAGGACAGAGGGAAGAGAAGGCAAGAGTTGTGGCTGGGGCATGGACTTGTGGGTGGCTGTGATGGAACAGGTTGTCTGTCATCCTGCTCTTTCTTTGAGGGCCAGAGGCCCAGAGGAGGGCGTCATCTGAGCGTGGAGACCTCCAGTCCTCTGCTGCTCAGCTGGAGAGATGATCCGCTAGCTATGAGGACATCAATACAAAGATAAGTAATTAAAATAACACAAGCTGGGCTGCAGATTTCGCATCAGCTGGTGGCAACTCTATTGGTGATGCTGCGGGCATGTTGCAGCAGGCAGAAAGCTGCCAGTTCCTTGTGTCACCCAGACCCTAACGAGAGGTAAGGCACAGGGAGACGATGGAAGGAGCTGCACCTTCTGCTAGAGCCTGACAGCGGAGAGCAGGATGGTGAGCAGAGGCTGAGGTGAGAGGGCAGAGGGAAGAGAAGGCAAGAGTTGTGGCCTGGGCACGGATGTGCGGGTGGCTGTGATGCAAAAGACTGTCTGTCCTCCTCATTTCTCTTTGAGGGCCAGAGGCCCAAAGGAGGACATCATCTGAGCGTGGAGACCTCCTGTCCTCTGCTGCTCATCTGGAGAGATGCTCCACCACCATATGAGGACATCGATACAAAGATAAGTAATTAAAATATCTGAAGCCTGGCTGCAATATGGGCATCAGCTTGGGGCTCCTGTTTTGCTGAGGCCGTGGGCATGGCACAGCAGGCAGAATGCTGGCAGTTCCCTGTGTCACACGCATTGGAGACACCACCAGCATATGGAAATGATAGAAAGAGCTGCAGCCCTCACCAGATAGGCCTGAGGAGACCTCAATGTTGTGCTGAGGCACTGGTGAGTGTGCAGAAAAGAGGGCAGGGACGAGTGGGGCTGGGCCCTAGCCGGAGAGGCAAGGAGGGCTGCATTGCCACAGATTGTGTGTCCTCCTCCATTCTGTTTGAGGGCCAGCGGCCCTGAGGAGGATGTCATCAGACTTTGCAGATCTCCAGTCTACTGTTGCTCAGCTGGAGAGATGCTCCAACTTTCCACAGAGATATCAGATGTCAGATGACAAAGATAAGTAATCAAAATAACACCAGTCAGGCTGCAATTTGGGCATCAGCTGCTGGTCGCTGTATTGGTGTTGCTGTTGGCATGGCGCAGCAGGCAGAATGTTGGCAGTTCCCTGTGTCTCCCAGACACCGTAATCATGGCAAGAATGGGGAGATGATGGAAGGAGCTTTGCCCTCTGCTAGTCCCGGACAGTGGAGAGCAGGATTATGATGTGAGGCCGAGATAAGGTGATAGGACAGAGGGAAGAGAAGGCAAGAGTTGTGTCCTGGGCACGGACTTGCGGATGGCTGTGATGCAACAGGTTGTCTGTCGTCCTGCTCTTTCTTTGAGGGCCAGCGGCCCGGAGGAGGACGTCGTCTGAGCGTGGAAACCTCCTGTCCTCTGCTGCTCAGCTGGAGAGATGCTCCGCTAGGTATGAGGACATCAATACAAAGATAAGTAATTAAAATAACACCAGCTGGGCTGCAGATTTCGCATCAGCTGGTGGCAACTGTATCGGTGAAGTTGCGGGCATGGCGCAGCAGGCAGAAAGTGGCAGTTCCTTGTGTCACCCAGACACTAACGAGAGGTAAGGGACAGGGAGACGATGGAAGGAGCTGCACCTTCTGCTAGACCCGGACAGAGGAGAGCAGGATGATGAGCAGAGGCTCAGGTGAGAGGGCAGAAAAAAGAGAAGGCAAGTGTTGTGGCCTGGGCACGGACATGCGGGTGACTGTGATGCAAAAGACGGTCTGTTCTCCTCATTTCTCTTTGAGGGCCAGAGGCCCAAAGGAGGACATCATCAGAGCGTGGAGACCTCCTGTCCTCTGCTGCCCAGCTGGAGAGTTGCTCCACCACCCATGAGGACATCAATACAAAGATAAGTAATTAAAATATCAGAAGCCTGGCTGCAATATGGGCATCAGCTTGGGGCTCCTGTTTTGGTGAGGCCATGGGCATGGCACAGCAGGCAGAATGCTGGCAGTTACCTGTGTCAAACGCGTTGGAGACACAACCAGCTTATGGAAATGATAGAAAGAGCTGCAGCCCTCACCAGATAGGCCTGAGGAGACCTCAATGTTATGCTGAGGCACTGGTGAGTTTGCAGAAAAGAGGGCAGGCACGGGTAGGGCTGGGCCCTAGACGGAGATGCAAGGAGGGCTGCGTTGCCACAGATTGTGTGTCCTCCTCCATTCCCTTTGAGGGCCAGCGGCCCAGAGGAGGACGTCATCAGACTTTGGAGATCTCCAGTCTACTGTTGCTCAGCTGGAGAGATGCTCCAACTTTCCACAGAGATATCACATATCATATGACAAAGATAAGTAATCAGAATAACACCAGCCAGGCTGCAATTTCGGCATCAGCTGCTGGTCGCTGTATTGGTGTTGCTGTTTGCATGGCGCAGCAGGCAGAACGTTGGCAGTTCCCTGTGTCTCCCAGACACCGTCAACATGGTCAGAACGGGGAGATGATGGAAGGAGCTGCGCCCTCTGCTAGTCCCAGACTGTGGAGAGCAGGATTATGATGTGAGGCCGAGATAAGGTGATAGGACAGAGGGAAGAGAAGGCAAGTGTTGTGGCTCTGGCACGGACTTGCGGGTGGATGTGATGCAACAGGTTGTCTATGGTCCTGCTCTTTCTTTGAGGACCAAAGGCACAGAGGAGGATGGCGTCAGAGCGAGGAGACCTCCTGTCCTCTGCTGCTCAGCTGGAGATTTGATCCACCACCCATGAGGACATCAATACAAAGATAAGTAATGAAAATAACACCAGCTGGGCTGCAGATTTTGCATCAGCTGTGGGCTGATGTATTGGTGAAGCTGTGGGCATGGCACAGCAGGCAGAAAGCGAGCAGTTCCCTGTGTCACCCAGACCCTAACGAGAGGTAAGGCACAGGTAGACGATGGAAGGAGCTGCAGCTTCTGCTAGACCTGGACAGAGGAGAGCAGGATGATGAGCAGAGGCTGAGGTGAGAAGGCAGAGGGAAGAGAAGGCAAGAGTTGTGGCCTGGGCACGGACATGCGGGTGACAGTGATGCAAAAGACTGTCTGTCCTTTTCATTTGTATTTGAGGGCCAGCGGCCCAGAGGAGGACGTCATCAGACTTTGGAGATCTCCAGTCTACTGTCGCTCAGCTGGAGAGATGCTCTAACTTTCCACAGAGATATCACATATCATATGACAAAGATAAGTAATCAAAATAACACCAGCCAGGCTGCAATATGGGCATCAGCTGCTGGTCGCTGTATTGGTGTTGCTGTTGGCATGGTGCAGCAGGCAGAATGTTGGCAGTTCCCTGTGTCTCCCAGACACTGTCCACATGGTCAGAACGGGGAGATGATGGAAGGAGCTGCGCCCTCTGCTAGTCCCAGACAGTGGAGAGCAGGCTTATGATGTGAGGCCGAGATAAGGTGATAGGACAGAGGGAAGAGAAGGCAAGAGTTGTGGCTGGGGCATGGACTTGTGGGTGGCTGTGATGGAACAGGTTGTCTGTCATCCTGCTCTTTCTTTGAGGGACAGAGGCCCAGAGGAGGGCGTCATCTGAGCGTGGAGATCTCCAGTCCTCTGCTGCTCAGCTGGAGAGATGATCCGCTAGCTATGAGGACATCAATACAAAGATAAGTAATTAAAATAACACAAGCTGGGCTGCAGATTTCGCATCAGCTGGTGGCAACTCTATTGGTGATGCTGCGGGCATGTTGCAGCAGGCAGAAAGCTGCCAGTTCCTTGTGTCACCCAGACCCTAACGAGAGGTAAGGCACAGGGAGACGATGGAAGGAGCTGCACCTTCTGCTAGAGCCTGACAGCGGAGAGCAGGATGGTGAGCAGAGGCTGAGGTGAGAGGGCAGAGGGAAGAGAAGGCAAGAGTTGTGGCCTGGGCACGGATGTGCGGGTGGCTGTGATGCAAAAGACTGTCTGTCCTCCTCATTTCTCTTTGAGGGCCAGAGGCCCAAAGGAGGACATCATCTGAGCGTGGAGACCTCCTGTCCTCTGCTGCTCATCTGGAGAGATGCTCCACCACCATATGAGGACATCGATACAAAGATAAGTAATTAAAATATCAGAAGCCTGGCTGCAATATGGGCATCAGCTTGGGGCTCCTGTTTTGCTGAGGCCGAGGGCATGGCACAGCAGGCAGAATGCTGGCAGTTCCCTGTGTCACACGCATTGGAGACACCACCAGCATATGGAAATGATAGAAAGAGCTGCAGCCCTCACCAGATAGGCCTGAGGAGACCTCAATGTTGTGCTGAGGCACTGGTGAGTGTGCAGAAAAGAGGGCAGGGACGAGTGGGGCTGGGCCCTAGCCGGAGAGGCAAGGAGGGCTGCATTGCCACAGATTGTGTGTCCTCCTCCATTCTGTTTGAGGGCCAGCGGCCCTGAGGAGGATGTCATCAGACTTTGGAGATCTCCAATCTACTGTTGCTCAGCTGGAGAGATGCTCCAACTTTCCACAGAGATATCAGATGTCAGATGACAAAGATAAGTAATCAAAATAACACCAGTCAGGCTGCAATTTGGGCATCAGCTGCTGGTCGCTGTATTGGTGTTGCTGTTGGCATGGCGCAGCAGGCAGAATGTTGGCAGTTCCCTGTGTCTCCCAGACATTGTAATCATGGCAAGAATGGGGAGATGATGGAAGGAGCTTTGCCCTCTGCTAGTCCCGGACAGTGGAGAGAAGGATTATGATGTGAGGCCGAGATAAGGTGATAGGACAGAGGGAAGAGAAGGCAAGAGTTGTGGCCTGGGCACAGACTTGCAGATGGCTGTGATGCAACAGGTTGTCTGTCGTCCTGCTCTTTCTTTGAGGGCCAGCGGCCCGGAGGAGGACGTTGTCTGAGCGTGGAAACCTCCTGTCCTCTGCTGCTCAGCTGGAGAGATGATCCGCTAGCTATGAGGACATCAATACAAAGATAAGTAATTAAAATAACACCAGCTGTGCGGCAGATTTCGCATCAGCTGGTGGCAACTGTATTGGTGAAGTTGCGGGCATGGCGCAGCAGGCAGAAAGTGGCAGTTCCTTGTGTCACCCAGACACTAACGAGAGGTAAGGGACAGGGAGACAATGGAAGGAGCTGCACCTTCTGCTAGACCCGGACAGAGGAGAGCAGGATGATGAGCAGAGGCTCAGGTGAGAGGGCAGAGGAAAGAGAAGGCAAGTGTTGTGGCCTGGGCACGGACATGCGGGTGACTGTGATGCAAAAGACGGTCTGTTCTCCTCATTTCTCTATGAGGGCCAGAGGCCCAAAGGAGGACATCATCAGAGCGTGGGGACCTCCTGTCCTCTGCTGCCCAGCTGGAGAGTTGCTCCACCACCCATGAGGACATCAATACAAAGATAAGTAATTAAAATATCAGAAGCCTGGCTGCAATATGGGCATCAGCTTGGGGCTCCTGTTTTGGTGAGGCCATGGGCATGGCACAGCAGGCAGAATGCTGGCAGTTACCTATGTCAAACGCGTTGGACACACAACCAGCTTATGGAAATGATAGAAAGAGCTGCAGCCCTCACCAGATAGGCCTGAGGAGACCTCAATGTTGTGCTGAGGCACTGGTGAGTTGGCAGAAAAGAGGGTAGGCACGGGTAGGGCTGGGCCCTAGACGGAGATGCAAGGAGGGCTGCGTTGCCACAGATTGTGTGTCCTCCTCCATTCTCTTTGAGGGCCAGCGGCCCAGAGGAGGACGTCATCAGACTTTGGAGATCTCCAGTCTACTGTTGCTCAGCTGGAGAGATGCTCCAACTTTCCACAGAGATATCACATATCATATGACAAAGATAAGTAATCAGAATAACACCAGCCAGGCTGCAATTTCGGCATCAGCTGCTGGTCGCTGTATTGGTGTTGCTGTTGGCATGGTGCAGCAGGCAGAATGTTGGCAGTTCCCTGTGTCTCCCAGACACAGTCAACATGGTCAGAACGGGGAGATGATGGAAGGAGCTGCGCCCTGTGCTAGTCCCAGACAGTGGAGAGCAGGATTATGATGTGAGGCCGAGATAAGGTGATAGGACAGAGGGAAGAGAAGGCAAGTGTTGTGGCTCTGGCACGGAATTGCGGGTGGATGTGATGCATCAGGTTGTCTATGGTCCTGCTCTTTCTTTGAGGGCCAAAGACACAGAGGAGGATGGCGTCAGAGCGAGGAGACCTCCTGTCCTCTGCTGCTCAGCTGGAGATTTGCTCCACGACCCATGAGGACATCAATACAAAGATAAGTAATTAAAATAACACCAGCTGGGCGGCAGATTTCGCATCAGCTGGTAGCAACTGTATTGGTGAAGCTGCGGGCATGGCGCAGCAGGCAGAAAGTGGCAGTTCCTTGTGTCACCCAGACACTAACGAGAGGTAAGGCACAGGGAGACGATGGAAGGAGCTGCAGCTTCTGCTAGACCTGGACAGAGGAGAGCAGGATGATGAGCAGAGGCTGAGGTGAGAAGGCAGAGGGAAGAGAAGGCAAGAGTTGTGGCCTGGGCACGGACATGCGGGTGACAGTGATGCAAAAGACTGTCTGTCCTTTTCATTTCTATTTGAGGGCCAGCGGCCCAGAGGAGGACGTCATCAGACTTTGGAGATCTCCAGTCTACTGTTGCTCAGCTGGAGAGATGCTCCAAGTTTCCAAAGAGATATCACATATCATATGACAAAGATAAGTAATCAAAATAACATCAGCCAGGCTGCAATTTGGGCATCAGCTGCTGGTCGCTGTGTTGGTGTTACTGTTGGCATGGTGCAGCAGGCAGAATGTTGGCAGTTCCCTGTGTCTCCCAGACACTGTCCACATGGTCAGAACGGGGAGATGATGGAAGGAGCTGCGCCCTCTGCTAGTCCCGGACAGTGGAGAGCAGGCTTATGATGTGAGGCCGAGATAAGGTGATAGGACAGAGGGAAGAGAAGGCAAGAGTTGTGGCTGGGGCATGGACTTGTGGGTGGCTGTGATGGAACAGGTTGTCTGTCATCCTGCTCTTTCTTTGAGGGACAGAGGCCCAGAGGAGGGCGTCATCTGAGCGTGGAGACCTCCAGTCCTCTGCTGCTCAGCTGGAGAGATGATCCGCTAGCTATGAGGACATCAATACAAAGATAAGTAATTAAAATAACACAAGCTGGGCTGCAGATTTCGCATCAGCTGGTGGCAACTCTATTGGTGATGCTGCGGGCATGTTGCAGCAAGCAGAAAGCTGCCAGTTCCTTGTGTCACCCAGACCCTAACGAGAGGTAAGGCGCAGGGAGACGATGGAAGGAGCTGCACCTTCTGCTAGAGCCTGACAGCGGAGAGCAGGATGGTGAGCAGAGGCTGAGGTGAGAAGGCAGAGGGAAGAGAAGGCAAGAGTTGTGGCCTGGGCACGGACATGCGGGTGACAGTGATGCAAAAGACTGTCTGTCCTTTTCATTTCTATTTGAGGGCCAGCGGCCCAGAGGAGGACGTCATCAGACTTTGGAGATCTCCAGTCTACTGTTGCTCAGCTGGAGAGATGCTCCAACTTTCCACAGAGATATCACATATCATATGACAAAGATAAGTAATCAAAATAACATCAGCCAGGCTGCAATTTGGGCATCAGCTGCTGGTCGCTGTGTTGGTGTTGCTGTTGGCATGGTGCAGCAGGCAGAATGTTGGCAGTTCCCTGTGTCTCCCAGACACTGTCCACATGGTCAGAACGGGGAGATGATGGAAGGAGCTGCGCCCTCTGCTAGTCCCGGACAGTGGAGAGCAGGCTTATGATGTGAGGCCGAGATACGGTGATAGGACAGAGGGAAGAGAAGGCAAGAGTTGTGGCTGGGGCATGGACTTGTGGGTGGCTGTGATGGAACAGGTTGTCTGTCATCCTGCTCTTTCTTTGAGGGACAGAGGCCCAGAGGAGGGCGTCATCTGAGCGTGGAGACCTCCAGTCCTCTGCTGCTCAGCTGGAGAGATGATCCGCTAGCTATGAGGACATCAATACAAAGATAAGTAATTAAAATAACAGAAGCTGGGCTGCAGATTTCGCATCAGCTGGTGGCAACTCTATTGGTGATGCTGCGGGCATGTTGCAGCAGGCAGAAAGCTGCCAGTTCCTTGTGTCACCCAGACCCTAACGAGAGGTAAGGCACAGGGAGACGATGGAAGGAGCTGCACCTTCTGCTAGAGCCTGACAGCGGAGAGCAGGATGGTGAGCAGAGGCTGAGGTGAGAAGGCAGAGGGAAGAGAAGGCAAGAGTTGTGGCCTGGGCACGGACATGCGGGTGACAGTGATGCAAAAGACTGTCTGTCCTTTTCATTTGTATTTGAGGGCCAGCGGCCCAGAGGAGGACGTCATCAGACTTTGGAGATCTCCAGTCTACTGTTGCTCAGCTGGAGAGATGCTCCAACTTTCCACAGAGATATCACATATCATATGACAAAGATAAGTAATCAGAATAACACCAGCCAGGCTGCAATTTCGGCATCAGCTGCTGGTCGCTGTATTGGTGTTGCTGTTGGCATGGCGCAGCAGGCAGAACGTTGGCAGTTCCCTGTGTCTCCCAGACACCGTCAACATGGTCAGAACGGGGAGATGATGGAAGGAGCTGCGCCCTCTGCTAGTCCCAGACTGTGGAGAGCAGGATTATGATGTGAGGCCGAGATAAGGTGATAGGACAGAGGGAAGAGAAGGCAAGTGTTGTGGCTCTGGCACGGACTTGCGGGTGGATGTGATGCAACAGGTTGTCTATGGTCCTGCTCTTTCTTTGAGGACCAAAGGCACAGACGAGGATGGCGTCAGAGCGAGGAGACCTCCTGTCCTCTGCTGCTCAGCTGGAGATTTGCTCCACCACCCATGAGGACATCAATACAAAGATAAGTAATTAAAATAACACCAGCTGGGCTGCAGATTTTGCATCAGCTGTGGGCTGATGTATTGGTGAAGCTGTGGGCATGGCACAGCAGGCAGAAAGCGAGCAGTTCCCTGTGTCACCCAGACCCTAACGAGAGGTAAGGCACAGGGAGACGATGGAAGGAGCTGCAGCTTCTGCTAGACCTGGACAGAGGAGAGCAGGATGATGAGCAGAGGCTGAGGTGAGAAGGCAGAGGGAAGAGAAGGCAAGAGTTGTGGCCTGGGCACGGACATGCGGGTGACAGTGATGCAAAAGACTGTCTGTCCTTTTCATTTGTATTTGAGGGCCAGCGGCCCAGAGGAGGACGTCATCAGACTTTGTAGATCTCCAGTCTACTGTTGCTCAGCTGGAGAGATGCTCTAACTTTCCACAGAGATATCACATATCATATGACAAAGATAAGTAATCAAAATAACACCAGCCAGGCTGCAATTTGGGCATCAGCTGCTGGTCGCTGTATTGGTGTTGCTGTTGGCATGGTGCAGCAGGCAGAATGTTGGCAGTTCCCTGTGTCTCCCAGACACTGTCCACATGGTCAGAACGGGGAGATGATGGAAGGAGCTGCGCCCTCTGCTAGTCCCAGACAGTGGAGAGCAGGCTTATGATGTGAGGCCGAGATAAGGTGATAGGACAGAGGGAAGAGAAGGCAAGAGTTGTGGCTGGGGCATGGACTTGTGGGTGGCTGTGATGGAACAGGTTGTCTGTCATCCTGCTCTTTCTTTGAGGGCCAGAGGCCCAGAGGAGGGCGTCATCTGAGCGTGGAGACCTCCAGTCCTCTGCTGCTCAGCTGGAGAGATGATCCGCTAGCTATGAGGACATCAATACAAAGATAAGTAATTAAAATAACACAAGCTGGGCTGCAGATTTCGCATCAGCTGGTGGCAACTCTATTGGTGATGCTGCGGGCATGTTGCAGCAGGCAGAAAGCTGCCAGTTCCTTGTGTCACCCAGACCCTAACGAGAGGTAAGGCACAGGGAGACGATGGAAGGAGCTGCACCTTCTGCTAGAGCCTGACAGCGGAGAGCAGGATGGTGAGCAGAGGCTGAGGTGAGAGGGCAGAGGGAAGAGAAGGCAAGAGTTGTGGCCTGGGCACGGATGTGCGGGTGGCTGTGATGCAAAAGACTGTTTGTCCTCCTCATTTCTCTTTGAGGGCCAGAGGCCCAAAGGAGGACATCATCTGAGCGTGGAGACCTCCTGTCCTCTGCTGCTCATCTGGAGAGATGCTCCACCACCATACGAGGACATCGATACAAAGATAAGTAATTAAAATATCAGAAGCCTGGCTGCAATATGGGCATCAGCTTGGGGCTCCTGTTTTGCTGAGGCCATGGGCATGGCACAGCAGGCAGAATGCTGGCAGTTCCCTGTGTCACACGCATTGGAGACACCACCAGCATATGGAAATGATAGAAAGAGCTGCAGCCCTCACCAGATAGGCCTGAGGAGACCTCAATGTTGTGCTGAGGCACTGGTGAGTGTGCAGAAAAGAGGGCAGGGACGAGTGGGGCTGGGCCCTAGCCGGAGAGGCAAGGAGGGCTGCATTGCCACAGATTGTGTGTCCTCCTCCATTCTGTTTGAGGGCCAGCGGCCCTGAGGAGGATGTCATCAGACTTTGGAGATCTCCAGTCTACTGTTGCTCAGCTGGAGAGATGCTCCAACTTTCCACAGAGATATCAGATGTCAGATGACAAAGATAAGTAATCAAAATAACACCAGTCAGGCTGCAATTTGGGCATCAGCTGCTGGTCGCTGTATTGGTGTTGCTGTTGGCATGGCGCAGCAGGCAGAATGTTGGCAGTTCCCTGTGTCTCCCAGACACCGTAATCATGGCAAGAATGGGGAGATGATGGAAGGAGCTTTGCCCTCTGCTAGTCCCGGACAGTGGAGAGCAGGATTATGATGTGAGGCCGAAATAAGGTGATAGGACAGAGGGAAGAGAAGGCAAGAGTTGTGGCCTGGGCACGGACTTGCGGATGGCTGTGATGCAACAGGTTGTCTGTCGTCCTGCTCTTTCTTTGAGGGCCAGCGGCCCGGAGGAGGACGTCGTCTGAGCGTGGAAACCTCCTGTCCTCTGCTGCTCAGCTGGAGAGATGCTCCGCTAGGTATGAGGACATCAATACAAAGATAAGTAATTAAAATAACACCAGCTGGGCGGCAGATTTCGCATCAGCGGGTGGCAACTGTATTGGTGAAGTTGCGGGCATGGCGCAGCAGGCAGAAAGTGGCAGTTCCTTGTGTCACCCAGACACTAACGAGAGGTAAGGGACAGGGAGACGATGGAAGGAGCTGCACCTTCTGCTAGACCCGGACAGAGGAGAGCAGGATGATGAGCAGAGGCTCAGGTGAGTGGGCAGAGGAAAGAGAAGGCAAGTGTTGTGGCCTGGGCACGGACATGCGGGTGACTGTGATGCAAAAGACGGTCTGTTCTCCTCATTTCTCTATGAGGGCCAGAGGCCCAAAGGAGGACATCATCAGAGCGTGGAGACCTCCTGTCCTCTGCTGCCCAGCTGGAGAGTTGCTCCACCACCCATGAGGACATCAATACAAAGATAAGTAATTAAAATATCAGAAGCCTGGCTGCAATATGGGCATCAGCTTGGGGCTCCTGTTTTGGTGAGGCCATGGGCATGGCACAGCAGGCAGAATGCTGGCAGTTACCTGTGTCAAACGCGTTGGAGACACAACCAGCTTATGGAAATGATAGAAAGAGCTGCAGCCCTCACCAGATAGGCCTGAGGAGACCTCAATGTTGTGCTGTGGCACTGGTGAGTTGGCAGAAAAGAGGGCAGGCACGGGTAGGGCTGGGCCCTAGACGGAGATGCAAGGAGGGCTGCGTTGCCACAGATTGTGTGTCCTCCTCCATTCTCTTTGAGGGCCAGCGGCCCAGAGGAGGACGTCATCAGACTTTGGAGATCTCCAGTCTACTGTTGCTCAGCTGGAGAGATGCTCCAACTTTCCACAGAGATATCACATATCATATGACAAAGATAAGTAATCAGAATAACACCAGCCAGGCTGCAATTTCGGCATCAGCTGCTGGTCGCTGTATTGGTGTTGCTGTTGGCATGGCGCAGCAGGCAGAACGTTGGCAGTTCCCTGTGTCTCCCAGACACCGTCAACATGGTCAGAACGGGGAGATGATGGAAGGAGCTGCGCCCTCTGCTAGTCCCAGACTGTGGAGAGCAGGATTATGATGTGAGGCCGAGATAAGGTGATAGGACAGAGGGAAGAGAAGGCAAGTGTTGTGGCTCTGGCACGGACTTGCGGGTGGATGTGATGCAACAGGTTGTCTATGGTCCTGCTCTTTCTTTGAGGGCCAAAGGCACAGAGGAGGATGGCGTCAGAGCGAGGAGACCTCCTGTCCTCTGCTGCTCAGCTGGAGATTTGCTCCACCACCCATGAGGACATCAATACAAAGATAAGTAATTAAAATAACACCAGCTGGGCTGCAGATTTTGCATCAGCTGTGGGCTGATGTATTGGTGAAGCTGTGGGCATGGCACAGCAGGCAGAAAGCGAGCAGTTCCCTGTGTCACCCAGACCCTAACGAGAGGTAAGGCACAGGGAGACGATGGAAGGAGCTGCAGCTTCTGCTAGACCTGGACAGAAGAGAGCAGGATGATGAGCAGAGGCTGAGGTGAGAAGGCAGAGGGAAGAGAAGGCAAGAGTTGTGGCCTGGGCACGGACATGCGGGTGACAGTGATGCAAAAGACTGTCTGTCCTTTTCATTTGTATTTGAGGGCCAGCGGCCCAGAGGAGGACGTCATCAGACTTTGTAGATCTCCAGTCTACTGTTGCTCAGCTGGAGAGATGCTCTAACTTTCCACAGAGATATCACATATCATATGACAAAGATAAGTAATCAAAATAACACCAGCCAGGCTGCAATTTGGGCATCAGCTGCTGGTCGCTGTATTGGTGTTGCTGTTGGCATGGTGCAGCAGGCAGAATGTTGGCAGTTCCCTGTGTCTCCCAGACACTGTCCACATGGTCAGAACGGGGAGATGATGGAAGGAGCTGCGCCCTCTGCTAGTCCCAGACAGTGGAGAGCAGGCTTATGATGTGAGGCCGAGATAAGGTGATAGGACAGAGGGAAGAGAAGGCAAGAGTTGTGGCTGGGGCATGGACTTGTGGGTGGCTGTGATGGAACAGGTTGTCTGTCATCCTGCTCTTTCTTTGAGGGCCAGAGGCCCAGAGGAGGGCGTCATCTGAGCGTGGAGACCTCCAGTCCTCTGCTGCTCAGCTGGAGAGATGATCCGCTAGCTATGAGGACATCAATACAAAGATAAGTAATTAAAATAACACAAGCTGGGCTGCAGATTTCGCATCAGCTGGTGGCAACTCTATTGGTGATGCTGCGGGCATGTTGCAGCAGGCAGAAAGCTGCCAGTTCCTTGTGTCACCCAGACCCTAACGAGAGGTAAGGCACAGGGAGACGATGGAAGGAGCTGCACCTTCTGCTAGAGCCTGACAGCGGAGAGCAGGATGGTGAGCAGAGGCTGAGGTGAGAGGGCAGAGGGAAGAGAAGGCAAGAGTTGTGGCCTGGGCACGGATGTGCGGGTGGCTGTGATGCAAAAGACTGTCTGTCCTCCTCATTTCTCTTTGAGGGCCAGAGGCCCAAAGGAGGACATCATCTGAGCGTGGAGACCCCCTGTCCTCTGCTGCTCATCTGGAGAGATGCTCCACCACCATATGAGGACATCGATACAAAGATAAGTAATTAAAATATCAGAAGCCTGGCTGCAATATGGGCATCAGCTTGGGGCTCCTGTTTTGCTGAGGCCATGGGCATGGCACAGCAGGCAGAATGCTGGCAGTTCCCTGTGTCACACGCATTGGAGACACCACCAGCATATGGAAATGATAGAAAGAGCTGCAGCCCTCACCAGATAGGCCTGAGGAGACCTCAATGTTGTGCTGAGGCACTGGTGAGTGTGCAGAATAGAGGGCAGGGACGAGTGGGGCTGGGCCCTAGCCGGAGAGGCAAGGAGGGCTGCATTGCCACAGATTGTGTGTCCTCCTCCATTCTGTTTGAGGGCCAGCGGCCCTGAGGAGGATGTCATCAGACTTTGGAGATCTCCAGTCTACTGTTGCTCAGCTGGAGAGATGCTCCAACTTTCCACAGAGATATCAGATGTCAGATGACAAAGATAAGTAATCAAAATAACACCAGTCAGGCTGAAATTTGGGCATCAGCTGCTGGTCGCTGTATTGGTGTTGCTGTTGGCATGGCGCAGCAGGCAGAATGTTGGCAGTTCCCTGTGTCTCCCAGACACCGTAATCATGGCAAGAATTGGGAGATGATGGAAGGAGCTTTGCCCTCTGCTAGTCCCGGACAGTGGAGAGCAGGATTATGATGTGAGGCCGAGATAAGGTGATAGGACAGAGGGAAGAGAAGGCAAGAGTTGGGGCTGGGGCATGGACTTGTGGGTGGCTGTGATGCAACAGGTTGTCTATCGTCCTGCTCTTTCTTTGAGGGCCAGAGGCCCAGAGGAGGGCGTCATCTGAGCGTGGAGACCTCCAGTCCTCTGCTGCTCAGCTGGAGAGATGATCCGCTAGCTATGAGGACATCAATACAAAGATAAGTAATTAAAATAACACCAGCTGGGCGGCAGATTTCGCATCAGCGGGTGGCAACTGTATTGGTGAAGTTGCGGGCATGGCGCAGCAGGCAGAAAGTGGCAGTTCCTTGTGTCACCCAGACACTAACGAGAGGTAAGGGACAGGGAGACGATGGAAGGAGCTGCACCTTCTGCTAGACCCGGACAGAGGAGAGCAGGATTATGAGCAGAGGCTCAGGTGAGAGGGCAGAGGAAAGAGAAGGCAAGTGTTGTGGCCTGGGCACGGACATGCGGGTGACTGTGATGCAAAAGACGGTCTGTTCTCCTCATTTCTCTATGAGGGCCAGAGGCCCAAAGGAGGACATCATCAGAGCGTGGAGACCTCCTGTCCTCTGCTGCCCAGCTGGAGAGTTGCTCCACCACCCATGAGGACATCAATACAAAGATAAGTAATTAAAATATCAGAAGCCTGGCTGCAATATGGGCATCAGCTTGGGGCTCCTGTTTTGGTGAGGCCATGGGCATGGCACAGCAGGCAGAATGCTGGCAGTTACCTGTGTCAAACGCGTTGGAGACACAACCAGCTTATGGAAATGATAGAAAGAGCTGCAGCCCTCACCAGATAGGCCTGAGGAGACCTCAATGTTGTGCTGAGGCACTGGTGAGTTGGCAGAAAAGAGGGCAGGCACGGGTAGGGCTGGGCCCTAGACGGAGATGCAAGGAGGGCTGCGTTGCCACAGATTGTGTGTCCTCCTCCATTCTCTTTGAGGGCCAGCGGCCCAGAGGAGGACGTCATCAGACTTTGGAGATCTCCAGTCTACTGTTGCTCAGCTGGAGAGATGCTCCAACTTTCCACAGAGATATCACATATCATATGACAAAGATAAGTAATCAGAATAACACCAGCCAGGCTGCAATTTCGGCATCAGCTGCTGGTCGCTGTATTGGTGTTGCTGTTGGCATGGCGCAGCAGGCAGAACGTTGGCAGTTCCCTGTGTCTCCCAGACACCGTCAACATGGTCAGAACGGGGAGATGATGGAAGGAGCTGCGCCCTCTGCTAGTCCCAGACAGTGGAGAGCAGGATTATGATGTGAGGCCAAGATAAGGTGATAGGACAGAGGGAAGAGAAGGCAAGTGTGGCTCTGGCACGGACTTGCGGGTGGATGTGAAGCAACAGGTTGTCTATGGTCCTGCTCTTTCTTTGAGGGCCAAAGGCACAGAGGAGGATGGCGTCAGAGCGAGGAGACCTCCTGTCCTCTGCTGCTCAGCTGGAGATTTGCTCCACCACCCATGAGGACATCAATACAAAGATAAGTAATTAAAATAACACCAGCTGGGCTGCAGATTTTGCATCAGCTGTGGGCTGATGTATTGGTGAAGCTGTGGGCATGGCACAGCAGGCAGAAAGCGAGCAGTTCCCTCTGTCACCTAAACCCTAACGAGAGGTAAGGCACAGGGAGACGATGGAAGGAGCTGCAGCTTCTGCTAGACCTGGTCAGAGGAGAGCAGGATGACGAGCAGAGGCTGAGGTGAGAAGGCAGAGGGAAGAGAAGGCAAGAGTTGTGGCCTGGGCACGGACATGCGGGTGACAGTGATGCAAAAGACTGTCTGTCCTTTTCATTTGTATTTGAGGGCCAGCGGCCCAGAGGAGGACGTCATCAGACTTTGTAGATCTCCAGTCTACTGTTGCTCAGCTGGAGAGATGCTCTAACTTTCCACAGAGATATCACATATCATATGACAAAGATAAGTAATCAAAATAACACCAGCCAGGCTGCAATTTGGGCATCAGCTGCTGGTCGCTGTATTGGTGTTGCTGTTGGCATGGTGCAGCAGGCAGAATGTTGGCAGTTCCCTGTGTCTCCCAGACACTGTCCACATGGTCAGAACGGGGAGATGATGGAAGGAGCTGCGCCCTCTGCTAGTCCCAGACAGTGGAGAGCAGGATTATGATGTGAGGCCGAGATAAGGTGATAGGACAGAGGGAAGAGAAGGCAAGTGTTGTGGCTCTGGCACGGACTTGCGGGTGGATGTGAAGCAACAGGTTGTCTATGGTCCTGCTCTTTCTTTGAGGGCCAAAGGCACAGAGGAGGATGGCGTCAGAGCGAGGAGACCTCCTGTCCTCTGCTGCTCAGCTGGAGATTTGCTCCACCACCCATGAGGACATCAATACAAAGATAAGTAATTAAAATAACACCAGCTGGGCTGCAGATTTTGCATCAGCTGTGGGCTGATGTATTGGTGAAGCTGTGGGCATGGCACAGCAGGCAGAAAGCGAGCAGTTCCCTGTGTCACCTAAACCCTAACGAGAGGTAAGGCACAGGGAGACGATGGAAGGAGCTGCAGCTTCTGCTAGACCTGGACAGAGGAGAGCAGGATGACGAGCAGAGGCTGAGGTGAGAAGGCAGAGGGAAGAGAAGGCAAGAGTTGTGGCCTGGGCACGGACATGCGGGTGACAGTGATGCAAAAGACTGTCTGTCCTTTTCATTTGTATTTGAGGGCCAGCGGCCCAGAGGAGGACGTCATCAGACTTTGTAGATCTCCAGTCTACTGTTGCTCAGCTGGAGAGATGCTCTAACTTTCCACAGAGATATCACATATCATATGACAAAGATAAGTAATCAAAATAACACCAGCCAGGCTGCAATTTGGGCATCAGCTGCTGGTCGCTGTATTGGTGTTGCTGTTGGCATGGTGCAGCAGGCAGAATGTTGGCAGTTCCCTGTGTCTCCCAGACACTGTCCACATGGTCAGAACGGGGAGATGATGGAAGGAGCTGCGCCCTCTGCTAGTCCCAGACAGTGGAGAGCAGGCTTATGATGTGAGGCCGAGATAAGGTGATAGGACAGAGGGAAGAGAAGGCAAGAGTTGTGGCTGGGGCATGGACTTGTGGGTGGCTGTGATGGAACAGGTTGTCTGTCATCCTGCTCTTTCTTTGAGGGCCAGAGGCCCAGAGGAGGGCGTCATCTGAGCATGGAGACCTCCAGTCCTCTGCTGCTCAGCTGGAGAGATGATCCGCTAGCTATGAGGACATCAATACAAAGATAAGTAATTAAAATAACACAAGCTGGGCTGCAGATTTCGCATCAGCTGGTGGCAACTCTATTGGTGATGCTGCGGGCATGTTGCAGCAGGCAGAAAGCTGCCAGTTCCTTGTGTCACCCAGACCCTAACGAGAGGTAAGGCACAGGGAGACGATGGAAGGAGCTGCACCTTCTGCTAGAGCCTGACAGCGGAGAGCAGGATGGTGAGCAGAGGCTGAGGTGAGAGGGCAGAGGGAAGAGAAGGCAAGAGTTGTGGCCTGGGCACGGATGTGCGGGTGGCTGTGATGCAAAAGACTGTCTGTCCTCCTCATTTCTCTTTGAGGGCCAGAGGCCCAAAGGAGGACATCATCTGAGCGTGGAGACCTCCTGTCCTCTGCTGCTCATCTGGAGAGATGCTCCACCACCATATGAGGACATCGATACAAAGATAAGTAATTAAAATATCAGAAGCCTGGCTGCAATATGGGCATCAGCTCGGGGCTCCTGTTTTGCTGAGGCCGTGGGCATGGCACAGCAGGCAGAATGCTGGCAGTTCCCTGTGTCACACGCATTGGAGACACCACCAGCATATGGAAATGATAGAAAGAGCTGCAGCCCTCACCAGATAGGCCTGAGGAGACCTCAATGTTGTGCTGAGGCACTGGTGAGTGTGCAGAAAAGAGGGCAGGGACGAGTGGGGCTGGGCCCTAGCCGGAGAGGCAAGGAGGGCTGCATTGCCACAGATTGTGTGTCCTCCTCCATTCTGTTTGAGGGCCAGCGGCCCTGAGGAGGATGTCATCAGACTTTGGAGATCTCCAGTCTACTGTTGCTCAGCTGGAGAGATGCTCCAACTTTCCACAGAGATATCACATATCATATGACAAAGATAAGTAATCAAAATAACACCAGCCAGGCTGCAATTTGGGCATCAGCTGCTGGTCGCTGTATTGGTGTTGCTGTTGGCATGGCACAGCAGGCAGAATGTTGGCAGTTCCCTGTGTCTCCCAGACACCGTTATCATGGCAAGAATGGGGAGATGATGGAAGGAGCTTTGCCCTCTGCTAGTCCCGGACAGTGGAGAGCAGGATTATGATGTGAGGCCGAGATAAGGTGATAGGACAGAGGGAAGAGAAGGCAAGAGTTGTGGCCTGGGCACGGACTTGCGGATGGCTGTGATGCAACAGGTTGTCTGTCGTCCTGCTCTTTCTTTGAGGGCCAGCGGCCCGGAGGAGGACGTCGTCTGAGCGTGGAAACCTCCTGTCCTCTGCTGCTCAGCTGGAGAGATGCTCCGCTAGGTATGAGGACATCAATACAAAGATAAGTAATTAAAATAACACCAGCTGGGCGGCAGATTTCGCATCAGCGGGTGGCAACTGTATTGGTGAAGTTGCGGGCATGGCGCAGCAGGCAGAAAGTGGCAGTTCCTTGTGTCACCCAGACACTAACGAGAGGTAAGGGACAGGGAGACGATGGAAGGAGCTGCACCTTCTGCTAGACCCGGACAGAGGAGAGCAGGATGATGAGCAGAGGCTCAGGTGAGAGGGCAGAGGAAAGAGAAGGCAAGTGTTGTGGCCTGGGCACGGACATGCGGGTGACTGTGATGCAAAAGACGGTCTGTTCTCCTCATTTCTCTATGAGGGCCAGAGGCCCAAAGGAGGACATCATCAGAGCGTGGAGACCTCCTGTCCTCTGCTGCCCAGCTGGAGAGTTGCTCCACCACCCATGAGGACATCAATACAAAGATAAGTAATTAAAATATCAGAAGCCTGGCTGCAATATGGGCATCAGCTTGGGGCTCCTGTTTTGGTGAGGCCATGGGCATGGCACAGCAGGCAGAATGCTGGCAGTTACCTGTGTCAAACGCGTTGGAGACACAACCAGCTTATGGAAATGATAGAAAGAGCTGCAGCCCTCACCAGATAGGCCTGAGGAGACCTCAATGTTGTGCTGAGGCACTGGTGAGTTGGCAGAAAAGAGGGCAGGCACGGGTAGGGCTGGGCCCTAGACGGAGATGCAAGGAGGGCTGCGTTGCCACAGATTGTGTGTCCTCCTCCATTCTGTTTGAGGGCCAGCGGCCCAGAGGAGGACGTCATCAGACTTTGGAGATCTCCAGTCTACTGTTGCTCAGCTGGAGAGATGCTCCAACTTTCCACAGAGATATCACATATCATATGACAAAGATAAGTAATCAGAATAACACCAGCCAGGCTGCAATTTCGGCATCAGCTGCTGGTCGCTGTATTGGTGTTGCTGTTGGCATGGCGCAGCAGGCAGAACGTTGGCAGTTCCCTGTGTCTCCCAGACACCGTCCACATGGTCAGAACGGGGAGATGATGGAAGGAGCTGCGCCCTCTGCTAGTCCCAGACAGTGGAGAGCAGGATTATGATGTGAGGCCGAGATAAGGTGATAGGACAGAGGGAAGAGAAGGCAAGTGTTGTGGCTCTGGCACGGACTTGCGGGTGGATGTGAAGCAACAGGTTGTCTATGGTCCTGCTCTTTCTTTGAGGGCCAAAGGCACAGAGGAGGATGGCGTCAGAGCGAGGAGACCTCTTGTCCTCTGCTGCTCAGCTGGAGATTTGCTCCACCACCCATGAGGACATCAATACAAAGATAAGTAATTAAAATAACACCAGCTGGGCTGCAGATTTTGCATCAGCTGTGGGCTGATGTATTGGTGAAGCTGTGGGCATGGCACAGCAGGCAGAAAGCAGGCAGTTCCCTGTGTCACCCAGACCCTAACGAGAGGTAAGGCACAGGGAGACGATGGAAGGAGCTGCAGCTTCTGCTAGACCTGGACAGAGGAGAGCAGGATGATGAGCAGAGGCTGAGGTGAGAAGGCAGAGGGAAGAGAAGGCAAGAGTTGTGGCCTGGGCACGGACATGCGGGTGACAGTGATGCAAAAGACTGTCTGTCCTTTTCATTTGTATTTGAGGGCCAGCGGCCCAGAGGAGGACGTCATCAGACTTTGTAGATCTCCAGTCTACTGTTGCTCAGCTGGAGAGATGCTCTAACTTTCCACAGAGATATCACATATCATATGACAAAGATAAGTAATCAAAATAACACCAGCCAGGCTGCAATTTGGGCATCAGCTGCTGGTCGCTGTATTGGTGTTGCTGTTGGCATGGTGCAGCAGGCAGAATGTTGGCAGTTCCCTGTGTCTCCCAGACACTGTCCACATGGTCAGAACGGGGAGATGATGGAAGGAGCTGCGCCCTCTGCTAGTCCCAGACAGTGGAGAGCAGGCTTATGATGTGAGGCCGAGATAAGGTGATAGGACAGAGGGAAGAGAAGGCAAGAGTTGTGGCTGGGGCATGGACTTGTGGGTGGCTGTGATGGAACAGGTTGTCTGTCATCCTGCTCTTTCTTTGAGGGCCAGAGGCCCAGAGGAGGGCGTCATCTGAGCGTGGAGACCTCCAGTCCTCTGCTGCTCAGCTGGAGAGATGATCCGCTAGCTATGAGGACATCAATACAAAGATAAGTAATTAAAATAACACAAGCTGGGCTGCAGATTTCGCATCAGCTGGTGGCAACTCTATTGGTGATGCTGCGGGCATGTTGCAGCAGGCAGAAAGCTGCCAGTTCCTTGTGTCACCCAGACCCTAACGAGAGGTAAGGCACAGGGAGACGATGGAAGGAGCTGCACCTTCTGCTAGAGCCTGACAGCGGAGAGCAGGATGGTGAGCAGAGGCTGAGGTGAGAGGGCAGAGGGAAGAGAAGGCAAGAGTTGTGGCCTGGGCACGGATGTGCGGGTGGCTGTGATGCAAAAGACTGTTTGTCCTCCTCATTTCTCTTTGAGGGCCAGAGGCCCAAAGGAGGACATCATCTGAGCGTGGAGACCTCCTGTCCTCTGCTGCTCATCTGGAGAGATGCTCCACCACCATACGAGGACATCGATACAAAGATAAGTAATTAAAATATCAGAAGCCTGGCTGCAATATGGGCATCAGCTTGGGGCTCCTGTTTTGCTGAGGCCATGGGCATGGCACAGCAGGCAGAATGCTGGCAGTTCCCTGTGTCACACGCATTGGAGACACCACCAGCATATGGAAATGATAGAAAGAGCTGCAGCCCTCACCAGATAGGCCTGAGGAGACCTCAATGTTGTGCTGAGGCACTGGTGAGTGTGCAGAAAAGAGGGCAGGGACGAGTGGGGCTGGGCCCTAGCCGGAGAGGCAAGGAGGGCTGCATTGCCACAGATTGTGTGTCCTCCTCCATTCTGTTTGAGGGCCAGCGGCCCTGAGGAGGATGTCATCAGACTTTGGAGATCTCCAGTCTACTGTTGCTCAGCTGGAGAGATGCTCCAACTTTCCACAGAGATATCAGATGTCAGATGACAAAGATAAGTAATCAAAATAACACCAGTCAGGCTGCAATTTGGGCATCAGCTGCTGGTCGCTGTATTGGTGTTGCTGTTGGCATGGCGCAGCAGGCAGAATGTTGGCAGTTCCCTGTGTCTCCCAGACACCGTAATCATGGCAAGAATGGGGAGATGATGGAAGGAGCTTTGCCCTCTGCTAGTCCCGGACAGTGGAGAGCAGGATTATGATGTGAGGCCGAAATAAGGTGATAGGACAGAGGGAAGAGAAGGCAAGAGTTGTGGCCTGGGCACGGACTTGCGGATGGCTGTGATGCAACAGGTTGTCTGTCGTCCTGCTCTTTCTTTGAGGGCCAGCGGCCCGGAGGAGGACGTCGTCTGAGCGTGGAAACCTCCTGTCCTCTGCTGCTCAGCTGGAGAGATGCTCCGCTAGGTATGAGGACATCAATACAAAGATAAGTAATTAAAATAACACCAGCTGGGCGGCAGATTTCGCATCAGCGGGTGGCAACTGTATTGGTGAAGTTGCGGGCATGGCGCAGCAGGCAGAAAGTGGCAGTTCCTTGTGTCACCCAGACACTAACGAGAGGTAAGGGACAGGGAGACGATGGAAGGAGCTGCACCTTCTGCTAGACCCGGACAGAGGAGAGCAGGATGATGAGCAGAGGCTCAGGTGAGAGGGCAGAGGAAAGAGAAGGCAAGTGTTGTGGCCTGGGCACGGACATGCGGGTGACTGTGATGCAAAAGACGGTCTGTTCTCCTCATTTCTCTATGAGGGCCAGAGGCCCAAAGGAGGACATCATCAGAGCGTGGAGACCTCCTGTCCTCTGCTGCCCAGCTGGAGAGTTGCTCCACCACCCATGAGGACATCAATACAAAGATAAGTAATTAAAATATCAGAAGCCTGGCTGCAATATGGGCATCAGCTTGGGGCTCCTGTTTTGGTGAGGCCATGGGCATGGCACAGCAGGCAGAATGCTGGCAGTTACCTGTGTCAAACGCGTTGGAGACACAACCAGCTTATGGAAATGATAGAAAGAGCTGCAGCCCTCACCAGATAGGCCTGAGGAGACCTCAATGTTGTGCTGTGGCACTGGTGAGTTGGCAGAAAAGAGGGCAGGCACGGGTAGGGCTGGGCCCTAGACGGAGATGCAAGGAGGGCTGCGTTGCCACAGATTGTGTGTCCTCCTCCATTCTCTTTGAGGGCCAGCGGCCCAGAGGAGGACGTCATCAGACTTTGGAGATCTCCAGTCTACTGTTGCTCAGCTGGAGAGATGCTCCAACTTTCCACAGAGATATCACATATCATATGACAAAGATAAGTAATCAGAATAACACCAGCCAGGCTGCAATTTCGGCATCAGCTGCTGGTCGCTGTATTGGTGTTGCTGTTGGCATGGCGCAGCAGGCAGAACGTTGGCAGTTCCCTGTGTCTCCCAGACACCGTCAACATGGTCAGAACGGGGAGATGATGGAAGGAGCTGCGCCCTCTGCTAGTCCCAGACTGTGGAGAGCAGGATTATGATGTGAGGCCGAGATAAGGTGATAGGACAGAGGGAAGAGAAGGCAAGTGTTGTGGCTCTGGCACGGACTTGCGGGTGGATGTGATGCAACAGGTTGTCTATGGTCCTGCTCTTTCTTTGAGGGCCAAAGGCACAGAGGAGGATGGCGTCAGAGCGAGGAGACCTCCTGTCCTCTGCTGCTCAGCTGGAGATTTGCTCCACCACCCATGAGGACATCAATACAAAGATAAGTAATTAAAATAACACCAGCTGGGCTGCAGATTTTGCATCAGCTGTGGGCTGATGTATTGGTGAAGCTGTGGGCATGGCACAGCAGGCAGAAAGCGAGCAGTTCCCTGTGTCACCCAGACCCTAACGAGAGGTAAGGCACAGGGAGACGATGGAAGGAGCTGCAGCTTCTGCTAGACCTGGACAGAGGAGAGCAGGATGATGAGCAGAGGCTGAGGTGAGAAGGCAGAGGGAAGAGAAGGCAAGAGTTGTGGCCTGGGCACGGACATGCGGGTGACAGTGATGCAAAAGACTGTCTGTCCTTTTCATTTGTATTTGAGGGCCAGCGGCCCAGAGGAGGACGTCATCAGACTTTGTAGATCTCCAGTCTACTGTTGCTCAGCTGGAGAGATGCTCTAACTTTCCACAGAGATATCACATATCATATGACAAAGATAAGTAATCAAAATAACACCAGCCAGGCTGCAATTTGGGCATCAGCTGCTGGTCGCTGTATTGGTGTTGCTGTTGGCATGGTGCAGCAGGCAGAATGTTGGCAGTTCCCTGTGTCTCCCAGACACTGTCCACATGGTCAGAACGGGGAGATGATGGAAGGAGCTGCGCCCTCTGCTAGTCCCAGACAGTGGAGAGCAGGCTTATGATGTGAGGCCGAGATAAGGTGATAGGACAGAGGGAAGAGAAGGCAAGAGTTGTGGCTGGGGCATGGACTTGTGGGTGGCTGTGATGGAACAGGTTGTCTGTCATCCTGCTCTTTCTTTGAGGGCCAGAGGCCCAGAGGAGGGCGTCATCTGAGCGTGGAGACCTCCAGTCCTCTGCTGCTCAGCTGGAGAGATGATCCGCTAGCTATGAGGACATCAATACAAAGATAAGTAATTAAAATAACACAAGCTGGGCTGCAGATTTCGCATCAGCTGGTGGCAACTCTATTGGTGATGCTGCGGGCATGTTGCAGCAGGCAGAAAGCTGCCAGTTCCTTGTGTCACCCAGACCCTAACGAGAGGTAAGGCACAGGGAGACGATGGAAGGAGCTGCACCTTCTGCTAGAGCCTGACAGCGGAGAGCAGGATGGTGAGCAGAGGCTGAGGTGAGAGGGCAGAGGGAAGAGAAGGCAAGAGTTGTGGCCTGGGCACGGATGTGCGGGTGGCTGTGATGCAAAAGACTGTCTGTCCTCCTCATTTCTCTTTGAGGGCCAGAGGCCCAAAGGAGGACATCATCTGAGCGTGGAGACCTCCTGTCCTCTGCTGCTCATCTGGAGAGATGCTCCACCACCATACGAGGACATCGATACAAAGATAAGTAATTAAAATATCAGAAGCCTGGCTGCAATATGGGCATCAGCTTGGGGCTCCTGTTTTGCTGAGGCCATGGGCATGGCACAGCAGGCAGAATGCTGGCAGTTCCCTGTGTCACACGCATTGGAGACACCACCAGCATATGGAAATGATAGAAAGAGCTGCAGCCCTCACCAGATAGGCCTGAGGAGACCTCAATGTTGTGCTGAGGCACTGGTGAGTGTGCAGAATAGAGGGCAGGGACGAGTGGGGCTGGGCCCTAGCCGGAGAGGCAAGGAGGGCTGCATTGCCACAGATTGTGTGTCCTCCTCCATTCTGTTTGAGGGCCAGCGGCCCTGAGGAGGATGTCATCA
Source organism: Coturnix japonica (assembly GCF_054131305.1). Taxonomy (NCBI): domain Eukaryota; kingdom Metazoa; phylum Chordata; class Aves; order Galliformes; family Phasianidae; genus Coturnix; species Coturnix japonica. The sequence continues at coordinate 170,864,313 of NC_140663.1, forward strand.
GACTTTGGAGATCTCCAGTCTACTGTTGCTCAGCTGGAGAGATGCTCCAACTTTCCACAGAGATATCAGATGTCAGATGACAAAGATAAGTAATCAAAATAACACCAGTCAGGCTGCAATTTGGGCATCAGCTGCTGGTCGCTGTATTGGTGTTGCTGTTGGCATGGCGCAGCAGGCAGAATGTTGGCAGTTCCCTGTGTCTCCCAGACACCGTAATCATGGCAAGAATGGGGAGATGATGGAAGGAGCTTTGCCCTCTGCTAGTCCCGGACAGTGGAGAGCAGGATTATGATGTGAGGCCGAGATAAGGTGATAGGACAGAGGGAAGAGAAGGCAAGAGTTGTGGCTGGGGCATGGACTTGTGGGTGGCTGTGATGCAACAGGTTGTCTGTCGTCCTGCTCTTTCTTTGAGGGCCAGAGGCCCAGAGGAGGGCGTCATCTGAGCGTGGAAACCTCCAGTCCTCTGCTGCTCAGCTGGAGAGATGATCCGCTAGCTATGAGGACATCAATACAAAGATAAGTAATTAAAATAACACCAGCTGGGCGGCAGATTTCGCATCAGCGGGTGGCAACTGTATTGGTGAAGTTGCGGGCATGGCGCAGCAGGCAGAAAGTGGCAGTTCCTTGTGTCACCCAGACACTAACGAGAGGTAAGGGACAGGGAGACGATGGAAGGAGCTGCACCTTCTGCTAGACCCGGACAGAGGAGAGCAGGATGATGAGCAGAGGCTCAGGTGAGAGGGCAGAGGAAAGAGAAGGCAAGTGTTGTGGCCTGGGCACGGACATGCGGGTGACTGTGATGCAAAAGACGGTCTGTTCTCCTCATTTCTCTATGAGGGCCAGAGGCCCAAAGGAGGACATCATCAGAGCGTGGAGACCTCCTGTCCTCTGCTGCCCAGCTGGAGAGTTGCTCCACCATCCATGAGGACATCAATACAAAGATAAGTAATTAAAATATCAGAAGCCTGGCTGCAATATGGGCATCAGCTTGGGGCTCCTGTTTTGGTGAGGCCATGGGCATGGCACAGCAGGCAGAATGCTGGCAGTTACCTGTGTCAAACGCGTTGGAGACACAACCAGCTTATGGAAATGATAGAAAGAGCTGCAGCCCTCACCAGATAGGCCTGAGGAGACCTCAATGTTGTGCTGAGGCACTGGTGAGTTGGCAGAAAAGAGGGCAGGCACGGGTAGGGCTGGGCCCTAGACGGAGATGCAAGGAGGGCTGCGTTGCCACAGATTGTGTGTCCTCCTCCATTCTGTTTGAGGGCCAGCGGCCCAGATGAGGACGTCATCAGACTTTGGAGATCTCCAGTCTACTGTTGCTCAGCTGGAGAGATGCTCCAACTTTCCACAGAGATATCACATATCATATGACAAAGATAAGTAATCAGAATAACACCAGCCAGGCTGCAATTTCGGCATCAGCTGCTGGTCGCTGTATTGGTGTTGCTGTTGGCATGGCGCAGCAGGCAGAACGTTGGCAGTTCCCTGTGTCTCCCAGACACCGTCAACATGGTCAGAACGGGGAGATGATGGAAGGAGCTGCGCCCTCTGCTAGTCCCAGTCAGTGGAGAGCAGGATTATGATGTGAGGCCGAGATAAGGTGATAGGACAGAGGGAAGAGAAGGCAAGTGTTGTGGCTCTGGCACGGACTTGCGGGTGGATGTGAAGCAACAGGTTGTCTATGGTCCTGCTCTTTCTTTGAGGGCCAAAGGCACAGAGGAGGATGGCGTCAGAGCGAGGAGACCTCCTGTCCTCTGCTGCTCAGCTGGAGATTTGCTCCACCACCCATGAGGACATCAATACAAAGATAAGTAATTAAAATAACACCAGCTGGGCTGCAGATTTTGCATCAGCTGTGGGCTGATGTATTGGTGAAGCTGTGGGCATGGCACAGCAGGCAGAAAGCGAGCAGTTCCCTGTGTCACCTAAACCCTAACGAGAGGTAAGGCACAGGGAGACGATGGAAGGAGCTGCAGCTTCTGCTAGACCTGGACAGAGGAGAGCAGGATGACGAGCAGAGGCTGAGGTGAGAAGGCAGAGGGAAGAGAAGGCAAGAGTTGTGGCCTGGGCACGGACATGCGGGTGACAGTGATGCAAAAGACTGTCTGTCCTTTTCATTTGTATTTGAGGGCCAGCGGCCCAGAGGAGGACGTCATCAGACTTTGTAGATCTCCAGTCTACTGTTGCTCAGCTGGAGAGATGCTCTAACTTTCCACAGAGATATCACATATCATATGACAAAGATAAGTAATCAAAATAACACCAGCCAGGCTGCAATTTGGGCATCAGCTGCTGGTCGCTGTATTGGTGTTGCTGTTGGCATGGTGCAGCAGGCAGAATGTTGGCAGTTCCCTGTGTCTCCCAGACACTGTCCACATGGTCAGAACGGGGAGATGATGGAAGGAGCTGCGCCCTCTGCTAGTCCCAGACAGTGGAGAGCAGGCTTATGATGTGAGGCCGAGATAAGGTGATAGGACAGAGGGAAGAGAAGGCAAGAGTTGTGGCTGGGGCATGGACTTGTGGGTGGCTGTGATGGAACAGGTTGTCTGTCATCCTGCTCTTTCTTTGAGGGCCAGAGGCCCAGAGGAGGGCGTCATCTGAGCATGGAGACCTCCAGTCCTCTGCTGCTCAGCTGGAGAGATGATCCGCTAGCTATGAGGACATCAATACAAAGATAAGTAATTAAAATAACACAAGCTGGGCTGCAGATTTCGCATCAGCTGGTGGCAACTCTATTGGTGATGCTGCGGGCATGTTGCAGCAGGCAGAAAGCTGCCAGTTCCTTGTGTCACCCAGACCCTAACGAGAGGTAAGGCACAGGGAGACGATGGAAGGAGCTGCACCTTCTGCTAGAGCCTGACAGCGGAGAGCAGGATGGTGAGCAGAGGCTGAGGTGAGAGGGCAGAGGGAAGAGAAGGCAAGAGTTGTGGCCTGGGCACGGATGTGCGGGTGGCTGTGATGCAAAAGACTGTCTGTCCTCCTCATTTCTCTTTGAGGGCCAGAGGCCCAAAGGAGGACATCATCTGAGCGTGGAGACCTCCTGTCCTCTGCTGCTCATCTGGAGAGATGCTCCACCACCATATGAGGACATCGATACAAAGATAAGTAATTAAAATATCAGAAGCCTGGCTGCAATATGGGCATCAGCTCGGGGCTCCTGTTTTGCTGAGGCCGTGGGCATGGCACAGCAGGCAGAATGCTGGCAGTTCCCTGTGTCACACGCATTGGAGACACCACCAGCATATGGAAATGATAGAAAGAGCTGCAGCCCTCACCAGATAGGCCTGAGGAGACCTCAATGTTGTGCTGAGGCACTGGTGAGTGTGCAGAAAAGAGGGCAGGGACGAGTGGGGCTGGGCCCTAGCCGGAGAGGCAAGGAGGGCTGCATTGCCACAGATTGTGTGTCCTCCTCCATTCTGTTTGAGGGCCAGCGGCCCTGAGGAGGATGTCATCAGACTTTGGAGATCTCCAGTCTACTGTTGCTCAGCTGGAGAGATGCTCCAACTTTCCACAGAGATATCAGATGTCAGATGACAAAGATAAGTAATCAAAATAACACCAGTCAGGCTGCAATTTGGGCATCAGCTGCTGGTCGCTGTATTGGTGTTGCTGTTGGCATGGCGCAGCAGGCAGAATGTTGGCAGTTCCCTGTGTCTCCCAGACACCGTAATCATGGCAAGAATGGGGAGATGATGGAAGGAGCTTTGCCCTCTGCTAGTCCCGGACAGTGGAGAGCAGGATTATGATGTGAGGCCGAAATAAGGTGATAGGACAGAGGGAAGAGAAGGCAAGAGTTGTGGCCTGGGCACGGACTTGCGGATGGCTGTGATGCAACAGGTTGTCTGTCGTCCTGCTCTTTCTTTGAGGGCCAGCGGCCCGGAGGAGGACGTCGTCTGAGCGTGGAAACCTCCTGTCCTCTGCTGCTCAGCTGGAGAGATGCTCCGCTAGGTATGAGGACATCAATACAAAGATAAGTAATTAAAATAACACCAGCTGGGCGGCAGATTTCGCATCAGCGGGTGGCAACTGTATTGGTGAAGTTGCGGGCATGGCGCAGCAGGCAGAAAGTGGCAGTTCCTTGTGTCACCCAGACACTAACGAGAGGTAAGGGACAGGGAGACGATGGAAGGAGCTGCACCTTCTGCTAGACCCGGACAGAGGAGAGCAGGATGATGAGCAGAGGCTCAGGTGAGAGGGCAGAGGAAAGAGAAGGCAAGTGTTGTGGCCTGGGCACGGACATGCGGGTGACTGTGATGCAAAAGACGGTCTGTTCTCCTCATTTCTCTATGAGGGCCAGAGGCCCAAAGGAGGACATCATCAGAGCGTGGAGACCTCCTGTCCTCTGCTGCCCAGCTGGAGAGTTGCTCCACCACCCATGAGGACATCAATACAAAGATAAGTAATTAAAATATCAGAAGCCTGGCTGCAATATGGGCATCAGCTTGGGGCTCCTGTTTTGGTGAGGCCATGGGCATGGCACAGCAGGCAGAATGCTGGCAGTTACCTGTGTCAAACGCGTTGGAGACACAACCAGCTTATGGAAATGATAGAAAGAGCTGCAGCCCTCACCAGATAGGCCTGAGGAGACCTCAATGTTGTGCTGAGGCACTGGTGAGTTGGCAGAAAAGAGGGCAGGCACGGGTAGGGCTGGGCCCTAGACGGAGATGCAAGGAGGGCTGCGTTGCCACAGATTGTGTGTCCTCCTCCATTCTGTTTGAGGGCCAGCGGCCCAGAGGAGGACGTCATCAGACTTTGGAGATCTCCAGTCTACTGTTGCTCAGCTGGAGAGATGCTCCAACTTTCCACAGAGATATCACATATCATATGACAAAGATAAGTAATCAGAATAACACCAGCCAGGCTGCAATTTCGGCATCAGCTGCTGGTCGCTGTATTGGTGTTGCTGTTGGCATGGCGCAGCAAGCAGAACGTTGGCAGTTCCCTGTGTCTCCCAGACACCGTCAACATGGTCAGAACGGGGAGATGATGGAAGGAGCTGCGCCCTCTGCTAGTCCCAGACAGTGGAGAGCAGGATTATGATGTGAGGCCGAGATAAGGTGATAGGACAGAGGGAAGAGAAGGCAAGTGTTGTGGCTCTGGCACGGACTTGCGGGTGGATGTGAAGCAACAGGTTGTCTATGGTCCTGCTCTTTCTTTGAGGGCCAAAGGCACAGAGGAGGATGGCGTCAGAGCGAGGAGACCTCTTGTCCTCTGCTGCTCAGCTGGAGATTTGCTCCACCACCCATGAGGACATCAATACAAAGATAAGTAATTAAAATAACACCAGCTGGGCTGCAGATTTTGCATCAGCTGTGGGCTGATGTATTGGTGAAGCTGTGGGCATGGCACAGCAGGCAGAAAGCAGGCAGTTCCCTGTGTCACCCAGACCCTAACGAGAGGTAAGGCACAGGGAGACGATGGAAGGAGCTGCAGCTTCTGCTAGACCTGGACAGAGGAGAGCAGGATGATGAGCAGAGGCTGAGGTGAGAAGGCAGAGGGAAGAGAAGGCAAGAGTTGTGGCCTGGGCACGGACATGCGGGTGGCAGTGATGCAAAAGACTGTCTGTCCTTTTCATTTGTATTTGAGGGCCAGCGGCCCAGAGGAGGACGTCATCAGACTTTGTAGATCTCCAGTCTACTGTTGCTCAGCTGGAGAGATGCTCTAACTTTCCACAGAGATATCACATATCATATGACAAAGATAAGTAATCAAAATAACACCAGCCAGGCTGCAATTTGGGCATCAGCTGCTGGTCGCTGTATTGGTGTTGCTGTTGGCATGGTGCAGCAGGCAGAATGTTGGCAGTTCCCTGTGTCTCCCAGACACTGTCCACATGGTCAGAACGGGGAGATGATGGAAGGAGCTGCGCCCTCTGCTAGTCCCAGACAGTGGAGAGCAGGCTTATGATGTGAGGCCGAGATAAGGTGATAGGACAGAGGGAAGAGAAGGCAAGAGTTGTGGCTGGGGCATGGACTTGTGGGTGGCTGTGATGGAACAGGTTGTCTGTCATCCTGCTCTTTCTTTGAGTGCCAGAGGCCCAGAGGAGGGCGTCATCTGAGCGTGGAGATCTCCAGTCCTCTGCTGCTCAGCTGGAGAGATGATCCGCTAGCTATGAGGACATCAATACAAAGATAAGTAATTAAAATAACACAAGCTGGGCTGCAGATTTCGCATCAGCTGGTGGCAACTCTATTGGTGATGCTGCGGGCATGTTGCAGCAGGCAGAAAGCTGCCAGTTCCTTGTGTCACCCAAACCCTAACGAGAGGTAAGGCACAGGGTGACGATGGAAGGAGCTGCACCTTCTGCTAGAGCCTGACAGCGGAGAGCAGGATGGTGAGCAGAGGCTGAGGTGAGAGGGCAGAGGGAAGAGAAGGCAAGAGTTGTGGCCTGGGCACGGATGTGCGGGTGGCTGTGATGCAAAAGACTGTCTGTCCTCCTCAATTATCTTTGAGGGCCAGAGGCCCAAAGGAGGACATCATCTGAGCGTGGAGACCTCCTGTCCTCTGCTGCTCATCTGGAGAGATGCTCCACCACCATATGAGGACATCGATACAAAGATAAGTAATTAAAATATCAGAAGCCTGGCTGCAATATGGGCATCAGCTTGGGGCTCCTGTTTTGCTGAGGCCGTGGGCATGGCACAGCAGGCAGAATGCTGGCAGTTCCCTGTGTCACACGCATTGGAGACACCACCAGCATATGGAAATGATAGAAAGAGCTGCAGCCCTCACCAGATAGGCCTGAGGAGACCTCAATGTTGTGCTGAGGCACTGGTGAGTGTGCAGAAAAGAGGGCAGGGACGAGTGGGGCTGGGCCCTAGCCGGAGAGGCAAGGAGGGCTGCATTGCCACAGATTGTGTGTCCTCCTCCATTCTGTTTGAGGGCCAGCGGCCCTGAGGAGGATGTCATCAGACTTTGGAGATCTCCAGTCTACTGTTGCTCAGCTGGAGAGATGCTCCAACTTTCCACAGAGATATCAGATGTCAGATGACAAAGATAAGTAATCAAAATAACACCAGTCAGGCTGCAATTTGGGCATCAGCTGCAGGTCGCTGTATTGGTGTTGCTGTTGGCATGGCGCAGCAGGCAGAATGTTGGCAGTTCCCTGTGTCTCCCAGACACCGTAATCATGGCAAGAATGGGGAGATGATGGAAGGAGCTTTGCCCTCTGCTAGTCCCGGACAGTGGAGAGCAGGATTATGATGTGAGGCCGAGATAAGGTGATAGGACAGAGGGAAGAGAAGGCAAGAGTTGTGTCCAAGGCACGGACTTGCGGATGGCTGTGATGCAACAGGTTGTCTGTCGTCCTGCTCTTTCTTTGAGGGCCAGCGGCCCGGAGGAGGATGTCGTCTGAGCGTGGAAACCTCCTGTCCTCTGCTGCTCAGCTGGAGAGATGCTCCGCTAGGTATGAGGACATCAATACAAAGATAAGTAATTAAAATAACACCAGCTGGGCGGCAGATTTCGCATCAGCGAGTGGCAACTGTATTGGTGAAGTTGCGGGCATGGCGCAGCAGGCAGAAAGTGGCAGTTCCTTGTGTCATCCAGACACTAACGAGAGGTAAGGGACAGGGAGACGATGGAAGGAGCTGCACCTTCTGCTAGACCCGGACAGAGGAGAGCAGGATGATGAGCAGAGGCTCAGGTGGGAGGGCAGAGGAAAGAGAAGGCAAGTGTTGTGGCCTGGGCACGGACATGCGGGTGACTGTGATGCAAAAGACGGTCTGTTCTCCTCATTTCTCTATGAGGGCCAGAGGCCCAAAGGAGGACATCATCAGAGCGTGGAGACCTCCTGTCCTCTGCTGCCCAGCTGGAGAGTTGCTCCACCACCCATGAGGACATCAATACAAAGATAAGTAATTAAAATATCAGAAGCCTGGCTGCAATATGGGCATCAGCTTGGGGCTCCTGTTTTGGTGAGGCCATGGGCATGGCACAGCAGGCAGAATGCTGGCAGTTACCTGTGTCAAACGCGTTGGAGACACAACCAGCTTATGGAAATGATAGAAAGAGCTGCAGCCCTCACCAGATAGGCCTGAGGAGACCTCAATGTTGTGCTGAGGCACTGGTGAGTTGGCAGAAAAGAGGGCAGGCACGGGTAGGGCTGGGCCCTAGACGGAGATGCAAGGAGGGCTGCGTTGCCACAGATTGTGTGTCCTCCTCCATTCTGTTTGAGGGCCAGCGGCCCAGAGGAGGACGTCATCAGACTTTGGAGATCTCCAGTCTACTGTTGCTCAGCTGGAGAGATGCTCCAACTTTCCACAGAGATATCACATATCATATGACAAAGATAAGTAATCAGAATAACACCAGCCAGGCTGCAATTTCGGCATCAGCTGCTGGTCGCTGTATTGGTGTTGCAGTTGGCATGGCGCAGCAGGCAGAACATTGGCAGTTCCCTGTGTCTCCCAGACACCGTCAACATGGTCAGAACGGGGAGATGATGGAAGGAGCTGCGCCCTCTGCTAGTCCCAGTCAGTGGAGAGCAGGATTATGATGTGAGGCCGAGATAAGGTGATAGGACAGAGGGAAGAGAAGGCAAGTGTTGTGGCTCTGGCACGGACTTGCGGGTGGATGTGAAGCAACAGGTTGTCTATGGTCCTGCTCTTTCTTTGAGGGCCAAAGGCACAGAGGAGGATGGCGTCAGAGCGAGGAGACCTCCTGTCCTCTGCTGCTCAGCTGGAGATTTGCTCCACCACCCATGAGGACATCAATACAAAGATAAGTAATTAAAATAACACCAGCTGGGCTGCAGATTTTGCATCAGCTGTGGGCTGATGTATTGGTGAAGCTGTGGGCATGGCACAGCAGGCAGAAAGCGAGCAGTTCCCTGTGTCACCTAAACCCTAACGAGAGGTAAGGCACAGGGAGACGATGGAAGGAGCTGCAGCTTCTGCTAGACCTGGACAGAGGAGAGCAGGATGACGAGCAGAGGCTGAGGTGAGAAGGCAGAGGGAAGAGAAGGCAAGAGTTGTGGCCTGGGCACGGACATGCGGGTGACAGTGATGCAAAAGACTGTCTGTCCTTTTCATTTGTATTTGAGGGCCAGCGGCCCAGAGGAGGACGTCATCAGACTTTGTAGATCTCCAGTCTACTGTTGCTCAGCTGGAGAGATGCTCTAACTTTCCACAGAGATATCACATATCATATGACAAAGATAAGTAATCAAAATAACACCAGCCAGGCTGCAATTTGGGCATCAGCTGCTGGTCGCTGTATTGGTGTTGCTGTTGGCATGGTGCAGCAGGCAGAATGTTGGCAGTTCCCTGTGTCTCCCAGACACTGTCCACATGGTCAGAACGGGGAGATGATGGAAGGAGCTGCGCCCTCTGCTAGTCCCAGACAGTGGAGAGCAGGCTTATGATGTGAGGCCGAGATAAGGTGATAGGACAGAGGGAAGAGAAGGCAAGAGTTGTGGCTGGGGCATGGACTTGTGGGTGGCTGTGATGGAACAGGTTGTCTGTCATCCTGCTCTTTCTTTGAGGGCCAGAGGCCCAGAGGAGGGCGTCATCTGAGCATGGAGACCTCCAGTCCTCTGCTGCTCAGCTGGAGAGATGATCCGCTAGCTATGAGGACATCAATACAAAGATAAGTAATTAAAATAACACAAGCTGGGCTGCAGATTTCGCATCAGCTGGTGGCAACTCTATTGGTGATGCTGCGGGCATGTTGCAGCAGGCAGAAAGCTGCCAGTTCCTTGTGTCACCCAGACCCTAACGAGAGGTAAGGCACAGGGAGACGATGGAAGGAGCTGCACCTTCTGCTAGAGCCTGACAGCGGAGAGCAGGATGGTGAGCAGAGGCTGAGGTGAGAGGGCAGAGGGAAGAGAAGGCAAGAGTTGTGGCCTGGGCACGGATGTGCGGGTGGCTGTGATGCAAAAGACTGTCTGTCCTCCTCATTTCTCTTTGAGGGCCAGAGGCCCAAAGGAGGACATCATCTGAGCGTGGAGACCTCCTGTCCTCTGCTGCTCATCTGGAGAGATGCTCCACCACCATATGAGGACATCGATACAAAGATAAGTAATTAAAATATCAGAAGCCTGGCTGCAATATGGGCATCAGCTCGGGGCTCCTGTTTTGCTGAGGCCGTGGGCATGGCACAGCAGGCAGAATGCTGGCAGTTCCCTGTGTCACACGCATTGGAGACACCACCAGCATATGGAAATGATAGAAAGAGCTGCAGCCCTCACCAGATAGGCCTGAGGAGACCTCAATGTTGTGCTGAGGCACTGGTGAGTGTGCAGAAAAGAGGGCAGGGACGAGTGGGGCTGGGCCCTAGCCGGAGAGGCAAGGAGGGCTGCATTGCCACAGATTGTGTGTCCTCCTCCATTCTGTTTGAGGGCCAGCGGCCCTGAGGAGGATGTCATCAGACTTTGGAGATCTCCAGTCTACTGTTGCTCAGCTGGAGAGATGCTCCAACTTTCCACAGAGATATCAGATGTCAGATGACAAAGATAAGTAATTAAAATAACACCAGCTGGGCTGCAGATTTTGCATCAGCTGTGGGCTGATGTATTGGTGAAGCTGTGGGCATGGCACAGCAGGCAGAAAGCGAGCAGTTCCCTGTGTCACCTAAACCCTAACGAGAGTTAAGGCACAGGGAGACGATGGAAGGAGCTGCAGCTTCTGCTAGACCTGGACAGAGGAGAGCAGGATGACGAGCAGAGGCTGAGGTGAGAAGGCAGAGGGAAGAGAAGGCAAGAGTTGTGGCCTGGGCACGGACATGCGGGTGACAGTGATGCAAAAGACTGTCTGTCCTTTTCATTTGTATTTGAGGGCCAGCGGCCCAGAGGAGGACGTCATCAGACTTTGTAGATCTCCAGTCTACTGTTGCTCAGCTGGAGAGATGCTCTAACTTTCCACAGAGATATCACATATCATATGACAAAGATAAGTAATCAAAATAACACCAGCCAGGCTGCAATTTGGGCATCAGCTGCTGGTCGCTGTATTGGTGTTGCTGTTGGCATGGTGCAGCAGGCAGAATGTTGGCAGTTCCCTGTGTCTCCCAGACACTGTCCACATGGTCAGAACGGGGAGATGATGGAAGGAGCTGCGCCCTCTGCTAGTCCCGGACAGTGGAGAGCAGGCTTATGATGTGAGGCCGAGATAAGGTGATAGGACAGAGGGAAGAGAAGGCAAGAGTTGTGGCTGGGGCATGGACTTGTGGGTGGCTGTGATGGAACAGGTTGTCTGTCATCCTGCTCTTTCTTTGAGGGCCAGAGGCCCAGAGGAGGGCGTCATCTGAGCATGGAGACCTCCAGTCCTCTGCTGCTCAGCTGGAGAGATGATCCGCTAGCTATGAGGACATCAATACAAAGATAAGTAATTAAAATAACACAAGCTGGGCTGCAGATTTCGCATCAGCTGGTGGCAACTCTATTGGTGATGCTGCAGGGATGTTGCAGCAGGCAGAAAGCTGCCAGATCCTTGTGTCACCCAGACCCTAACGAGAGGTAAGGCACAGAGAGACGATGGAAGGAGCTGCACCTTCTGCTAGAGCCTGACAGCGGAGAGCAGGATGGTGAGCAGAGGCTGAGGTGAGAGGGCAGAGGGAAGAGAAGGCAAGAGTTGTGGCCTGGGCACGGATGTGCGGGTGGCTGTGATGCAAAAGACTGTCTGTCCTCCTCATTTCTCTTTGAGGGCCAGAGGCCCAAAGGAGGACATCATCTGAGCGTGGAGACCTCCTGTCCTCTGCTGCTCATCTGGAGAGATGCTCCACCACCATATGAGGACATCGATACAAAGATAAGTAATTAAAATATCAGAAGCCTGGCTGCAATATGGGCATCAGCTCGGGGCTCCTGTTTTGCTGAGGCCGTGGGCATGGCACAGCAGCAGAATGCTGGCAGTTCCCTGTGTCACACGCATTGGAGACACCACCAGCATATGGAAATGATAGAAAGAGCTGCAGCCCTCACCAGATAGGCCTGAGGAGACCTCAATGTTGTGCTGAGGCACTGGTGAGTGTGCAGAAAAGAGGGCAGGGACGAGTGGGGCTGGGCCCTAGCCGGAGAGGCAAGGAGGGCTGCATTGCCACAGATTGTGTGTCCTCCTCCATTCTGTTTGAGGGCCAGCGGCCCTGAGGAGGATGTCATCAGACTTTGGAGATCTCCAGTCTACTGTTGCTCAGCTGGAGAGATGCTCCAACTTTCCACAGAGATATCAGATGTCAGATGACAAAGATAAGTAATCAAAATAACACCAGTCAGGCTGCAATTTGGGCATCAGCTGCTGGTCGCTGTATTGGTGTTGCTGTTGGCATGGCGCAGCAGGCAGAATGTTGGCAGTTCCCTGTGTCTCCCAGACACCGTAATCATGGCAAGAATGGGGAGATGATGGAAGGAGCTTTGCCCTCTGCTAGTCCCGGACAGTGGAGAGCAGGATTATGATGTGAGGCCGAGATAAGGTGATAGGACAGAGGGAAGAGAAGGCAAGAGTTGTGGCCTGGGCATGGACTTGCGGATGGCTGTGATGCAACAGGTTGTCTGTCGTCCTGCTCTTTCTTTGAGGGCCAGCGGCCCGGAGGAGGTCGTCGTCTGAGCGTGGAAACCTCCTGTCCTCTGCTGCTCAGCTGGAGAGATGCTCCGCTAGGTATGAGGACATCAATACAAAGATAAGTAATTAAAATAACACCAGCTGGGCGGCAGATTTCGCATCAGCGGGTGGCAACTGTATTGGTGAAGTTGCGGGCATGGCGCAGCAGGCAGAAAGTGGCAGTTCCTTGTGTCACCCAGACACTAACGAGAGGTAAGGGACAGGGAGACGATGGAAGGAGCTGCACCTTCTGCTAGACCCGGACAGAGGAGAGCAGGATGATGAGCAGAGGCTCAGGTGAGAGGGCAGAGGAAAGAGAAGGCAAGTGTTGTGGCCTGGGCACGGACATGCGGGTGACAGTGATGCAAAAGACTGTCTGTCCTTTTCATTTGTATTTGAGGGCCAGCGGCCCAGAGGAGGACGTCATCAGACTTTGTAGATCTCCAGTCTACTGTTGCTCAGCTGGAGAGATGCTCTAACTTTCCACAGAGATATCACATATCATATGACAAAGATAAGTAATCAAAATAACACCAGCCAGGCTGCAATTTGGGCATCAGCTGCTGGTCGCTGTATTGGTGTTGCTGTTGGCATGGTGCAGCAGGCAGAATGTTGGCAGTTCCCTGTGTCTCCCAGACACTGTCCACATGGTCAGAACGGGGAGATGATGGAAGGAGCTGCGCCCTCTGCTAGTCCCGGACAGTGGAGAGCAGGCTTATGATGTGAGGCCGAGATAAGGTGATAGGACAGAGGGAAGAGAAGGCAAGAGTTGTGGCTGGGGCATGGACTTGTGGGTGGCTGTGATGGAACAGGTTGTCTGTCATCCTGCTCTTTCTTTGAGGGCCAGAGGCCCAGAGGAGGGCGTCATCTGAGCATGGAGACCTCCAGTCCTCTGCTGCTCAGCTGGAGAGATGATCCGCTAGCTATGAGGACATCAATACAAAGATAAGTAATTAAAATAACACAAGCTGGGCTGCAGATTTCGCATCAGCTGGTGGCAACTCTATTGGTGATGCTGCAGGGATGTTGCAGCAGGCAGAAAGCTGCCAGATCCTTGTGTCACCCAGACCCTAACGAGAGGTAAGGCACAGAGAGACGATGGAAGGAGCTGCACCTTCTGCTAGAGCCTGACAGCGGAGAGCAGGATGGTGAGCAGAGGCTGAGGTGAGAGGGCAGAGGGAAGAGAAGGCAAGAGTTGTGGCCTGGGCACGGATGTGCGGGTGGCTGTGATGCAAAAGACTGTCTGTCCTCCTCATTTCTCTTTGAGGGCCAGAGGCCCAAAGGAGGACATCATCTGAGCGTGGAGACCTCCTGTCCTCTGCTGCTCATCTGGAGAGATGCTCCACCACCATATGAGGACATCGATACAAAGATAAGTAATTAAAATATCAGAAGCCTGGCTGCAATATGGGCATCAGCTCGGGGCTCCTGTTTTGCTGAGGCCGTGGGCATGGCACAGCAGCAGAATGCTGGCAGTTCCCTGTGTCACACGCATTGGAGACACCACCAGCATATGGAAATGATAGAAAGAGCTGCAGCCCTCACCAGATAGGCCTGAGGAGACCTCAATGTTGTGCTGAGGCACTGGTGAGTGTGCAGAAAAGAGGGCAGGGACGAGTGGGGCTGGGCCCTAGCCGGAGAGGCAAGGAGGGCTGCATTGCCACAGATTGTGTGTCCTCCTCCATTCTGTTTGAGGGCCAGCGGCCCTGAGGAGGATGTCATCAGACTTTGGAGATCTCCAGTCTACTGTTGCTCAGCTGGAGAGATGCTCCAACTTTCCACAGAGATATCAGATGTCAGATGACAAAGATAAGTAATCAAAATAACACCAGTCAGGCTGCAATTTGGGCATCAGCTGCTGGTCGCTGTATTGGTGTTGCTGTTGGCATGGCGCAGCAGGCAGAATGTTGGCAGTTCCCTGTGTCTCCCAGACACCGTAATCATGGCAAGAATGGGGAGATGATGGAAGGAGCTTTGCCCTCTGCTAGTCCCGGACAGTGGAGAGCAGGATTATGATGTGAGGCCGAGATAAGGTGATAGGACAGAGGGAAGAGAAGGCAAGAGTTGTGGCCTGGGCATGGACTTGCGGATGGCTGTGATGCAACAGGTTGTCTGTCGTCCTGCTCTTTCTTTGAGGGCCAGCGGCCCGGAGGAGGTCGTCGTCTGAGCGTGGAAACCTCCTGTCCTCTGCTGCTCAGCTGGAGAGATGCTCCGCTAGGTATGAGGACATCAATACAAAGATAAGTAATTAAAATAACACCAGCTGGGCGGCAGATTTCGCATCAGCGGGTGGCAACTGTATTGGTGAAGTTGCGGGCATGGCGCAGCAGGCAGAAAGTGGCAGTTCCTTGTGTCACCCAGACACTAACGAGAGGTAAGGGACAGGGAGACGATGGAAGGAGCTGCACCTTCTGCTAGACCCGGACAGAGGAGAGCAGGATGATGAGCAGAGGCTCAGGTGAGAGGGCAGAGGAAAGAGAAGGCAAGTGTTGTGGCCTGGGCACGGACATGCGGGTGACTGTGATGCAAAAGACGGTCTGTTCTCCTCATTTCTCTATGAGGGCCAGAGGCCCAAAGGAGGACATCATCAGAGCGTGGAGACCTCCTGTCCTCTGCTGCCCAGCTGGAGAGTTGCTCCACCACCCATGAGGACATCAATACAAAGATAAGTAATTAAAATATCAGAAGCCTGGCTGCAATATGGGCATCAGCTTGGGGCTCCTGTTTTGGTGAGGCCATGGGCATGGCACAGCAGGCAGAATGCTGGCAGTTACGTGTGTCAAACGCGTTGGAGACACAACCAGCTTATGGAAATGATAGAAAGAGCTGCAGCCCTCACCAGATAGGCCTGAGGAGACCTCAATGTTGTGCTGAGGCACTGGTGAGTTGGCAGAAAAGAGGGCAGGCACGGGTAGGGCAGGGCCCTAGACGGAGATGCAAGGAGGGCTGCGTTGCCACAGATTGTGTGTCCTCCTCCATTCTCTTTGAGGGCCAGCGGCCCAGAGGAGGACGTCATCAGACTTTGGAGATCTCCAGTCTACTGTTCCTCAGCTGGAGAGATGCTCCAACTTTCCACAGAGATATCACATATCATATGACAAAGATAAGTAATCAGAATAACACCAGCCAGGCTGCAATTTCGGCATCAGCTGCTGGTCGCTGTATTGGTGTTGCTGTTGGCATGGCGCAGCAGGCAGAACGTTGGCAGTTCCCTGTGTCTCCCAGACACCGTCAACATGGTCAGAACGGGGAGATGATGGAAGGAGCTGCGCCCTCTGCTAGTCCCAGACAGTGGAGAGCAGGATTATGATGTGAGGCCGAGATAAGGTGATAGGACAGAGGGAAGAGAAGGCAAGAGTTGTGGCTAGGGCATGGACTTGTGGGTGGCTGTGATGGAACAGGTTGTCTGTCATCCTGCTCTTTCTTTGAGTGCCAGAGGCCCAGAGGAGGGCGTCATCTGAGCGTGGAGATCTCCAGTCCTCTGCTGCTCAGCTGGAGAGATGATCCGCTAGCTATGAGGACATCAATACAAAGATAAGTAATTAAAATAACACAAGCTGGGCTGCAGATTTCGCATCAGCTGGTGGCAACTCTATTGGTGATGCTGCGGGCATGTTGCAGCAGGCAGAAAGCTGCCAGTTCCTTGTGTCACCCAGACCCTAACGAGAGGTAAGGCACAGGGTGACGATGGAAGGAGCTGCACCTTCTGCTAGAGCCTGACAGCGGAGAGCAGGATGGTGAGCAGAGGCTGAGGTGAGAGGGCAGAGGGAAGAGAAGGCAAGAGTTGTGGCCTGGGCACGGATGTGCGGGTGGCTGTGATGCAAAAGACTGTCTGTCCTCCTCATTTCTCTTTGAGGGCCAGAGGCCCAAAGGAGGACATCATCTGAGCGTGGAGACCTCCTGTCCTCTGCTGCTCATCTGGAGAGATGCTCCACCACCATATGAGGACATCGATACAAAGATAAGTAATTAAAATATCAGAAGCCTGGCTGCAATATGGGCATCAGCTCGGGGCTCCTGTTTTGCTGAGGCCGTGGGCATGGCACAGCAGGCAGAATGCTGGCAGTTCCCTGTGTCACACGCGTTGGAGACACCACCAGCTTATGGAAATGATAGAAAGAGCTGCAGCCCTCACCAGATAGGCCTGAGGAGACCTCAATGTTGTGCTGAGGCACTGGTGAGTGTGCAGAAAAGAGGGCAGGGACGAGTGGGGCTGGGCCCTAGACGGAGAGGCAAGGAGGGCTGCATTGCCACAGATTGTGTGTCCTCCTCCATTCTGTTTGAGGGCCAGCGGCCCTGAGGAGGACGTCATCAGACTTTGGAGATCTCCAGTCTACTGTTGCTCAGCTGGAGAGATGCTCCAACTTTCCACAGAGATATCAGATGTCAGATGACAAAGATAAGTAATCAAAATAACACCAGTCAGGCTGCAATTTGGGCATCAGCTGCTGGTCGCTGTATTGGTGTTGCTGTTGGCATGGCGCAGCAGGCAGAATGTTGGCAGTTCCCTGTGTCTCCCAGACACCGTAATCATGGCAAGAATGGGGAGATGATGGAAGGAGCTTTGCCCTCTGCTAGTCCCGGACAGTGGAGAGCAGGATTATGATGTGAGGCCGAGATAAGGTGATAGGACAGAGGGAAGAGAAGGCAAGAGTTGTGGCCTGGGCACGGACTTGCGGGTGGATGTGATGCAACAGGTTGTCTATGGTCCTGCTCTTTCTTTGAGGGCCAAAGGCACAGAGGAGGATGGCGTCAGAGCGAGGAGACCTCCTGTCCTCTGCTGCTCAGCTGGAGATTTGCTCCACCACCCATGAGGACATCAATACAAAGATAAGTAATTAAAATAACACCAGCTGGGCTGCAGATTTTGCATCAGCTGTGGGCTGATGTATTGGTGAAGCTGTGGGCATGGCACAGCAGGCAGAAAGCGAGCAGTTCCCTGTGTCACCCAGACCCTAACGAGAGGTAAGGAACAGGGAGACGATGGAAGGAGCTGCAGCTTCTGCTAGACCTGGACAGAGGAGAGCAGGATGATGAGCAGAGGCTGAGGTGAGAAGGCAGAGGGAAGAGAAGGCAAGTGTTGTGGCCTGGGCACGGACATGCGGGTGACAGTGATGCAAAAGACTGTCTGTCCTTTTCATTTCTATTTGAGGGCCAGCGGCCCAGAGGAGGACGTCATCAGACTTTGGAGATCTCCAGTCTACTGTTGCTCAGCTGGAGAGATGCTCCAACTTTCCACAGAGATATCACATATCATATGACAAAGATAAGTAATCAAAATAACACCAGCCAGGCTGCAATTTGGGCATCAGCTGCTGGTCGCTCTGTTGGTGTTGCTGTTGGCATGGTGCAGCAGGCAGAATGTTGGCAGTTCCCTGTGTCTCCCAGACACTGTCAACATGGTCAGAACGGGGAGATGATGGAAGAAGCTGCGCCCTCTGCTAGTCCCAGACAGTGGAGAGCAGGCTTATGATGTGAGGCCGAGATAAGGTGATAGGACAGAGGGAAGAGAAGGCAAGAGTTGTGGCTGGGGCATGGACTTGTGGGTGGCTGTGATGGAACAGGTTGTCTGTCATCCTGCTCTTTCTTTGAGTGCCAGAGGCCCAGAGGAGGGCGTCATCTGAGCGTGGAGACCTCCAGTCCTCTGCTGCTCAGCTGGAGAGATGATCCGCTTGCTATGAGGACATCAATACAAAGATAAGTAATTAAAATTACACAAGCTGGGCTGCAGATTTCGCATCAGCTGGTGGCAACTCTATTGGTGATGCTGCGGGCATGTTGCAGCAGGCAGAAAGCTGCCAGTTCCTTGTGTCACCCAGACCCTAACGAGAGGTAAGGCACAGGGAGACGATGGAAGGAGCTGCACCTTCTGCTAGAGCCTGACACGGAGAGCAGGATGGTGAGCAGAGGCTAAGGTGAGAGGGCAGAGGGAAGAGAAGGCAAGAGTTGTGGCCTGGGCACGGATGTGCGGGTGGCTGTGATGCAAAAGACTGTCTGTCCTCCTCATTTCTCTTTGAGGGCCAGAGGCCCAAAGGAGGACATCATCTGAGCGTGGAGACCTCCTGTCCTCTGCTGCTCATCTGGAGAGATGCTCCACCACCATATGAGGACATCGATACAAAGATAAGTAATTAAAATATCAGAAGCCTGGCTGCAATATGGGCATCAGCTTGGGGCTCCTGTTTTGCTGAGGCCGTGGGCATGGCACAGCAGGCAGAATGCTGGCAGTTCCCTGTGTCACACGCATTGGAGACACCACCAGCATATGGAAATGATAGAAAGAGCTGCAGCCCTCACCAGATAGGCCTGAGGAGACCTCAATGTTGTGCTGAGGCACTGGTGAGTGTGCAGAAAAGAGGGCAGGGACGAGTGGGGCTGGGCCCTAGCCGGAGAGGCAAGGAGGGCTGCATTGCCACAGATTGTGTGTCCTCCTCCATTCTGTTTGAGGGCCAGCGGCCCTGAGGAGGATGTCATCAAACTTTGGAGATCTCCAGTCTACTGTTGCTCAGCTGGAGAGATGCTCCAACTTTCCACAGAGATATCACATATCATATGACAAAGATAAGTAATCAGAATAACACCAGCCAGGCTGCAATTTCTGCATCAGCTGCTGGTCGCTGTATTGGTGTTGCTGTTGGCATGGCGCAGCAGGCAGAACGTTGGCAGTTCCCTGTGTCTCCCAGACACCGTAATCATGGCAAGAATGGGGAGATGATGGAAGGAGCTTTGCCCTCTGCTAGTCCCGGACAGTGGAGAGCAGGATTATGATGTGAGGCCGAGATAAGGTGATAGGACAGAGGGAAGAGAAGGCAAGAGTTGTGGCCTGGGCACGGACTTGCGGATGGCTGTGATGCAACAGGTTGTCTGTCGTCCTGCTCTTTCTTTGAGGGCCAGCGGCCCGGAGGAGGACGTCGTCTGAGCGTGGAAACCTCCTGTCCTCTGCTGCTCAGCTGGAGATTTGCTCCACGACCCATGAGGACATCAATACAAAGATAAGTAATTAAAATAACACCAGCTGTGCGGCAGATTTCGCATCAGCTGGTGGCAACTGTATTGGTGAAGTTGCGGGCATGGCGCAGCAGGCAGAAAGTGGCAGTTCCTTGTGTCACCCAGACACTAACGAGAGGTAAGGCACAGGGAGACGATGGAAGGAGCTGCACCCTCTGATAGCACTACACAGAGGAGAGCAGGATGATGAGCAGAGGCTGAGGTGAGAAGGCAGAGGGAAGAGAAGGCATGAGTTGTGGCCTGGGCACGGACATGCGGGTAACAGTGATGCAAAAGACTGTCTGTCCTTTTAATTTCTATCTGAGGGCCAGCGGCCAAGAGGAGGACGTCATCAGAGCATGGTGACCTCCTGTCCTCTGCTGCCCAGCTGGAGAGTTGCTCCACCACCCATGAGGACATCAATACAAAGATAAGTAATTAAAATATCAGAAGCCTGGCTGCAATATGGGCATCAGCTTGGGGCTCCTGTTTTGGTGAGGCCATGGGCATGGCACAGCAGGCAGAATGCTGGCAGTTACCTGTGTTAAACGCGTTGGAGACACCACCAGCTTATGGAAATGATAGAAAGAGCTGCAGCCCTCACCAGATAGGCCTGAGGAGACCTCAATGTTGTGCTGAGGCACTGGTGAGTTGGCAGAAAAGAGGGCAGGCACGGGTAGGGCTGGGCCCTAGACGGAGATGCAAGGAGGGCTGCGTTGCCACAGATTGTGTGTCCTCCTCCATTCTCTTTGAGGGCCAGCGGCCCAGAGGAGGACGTCATCAGACTTTGGAGATCTCCAGTCTACTGTTGCTCAGCTGGAGAGATGCTCCAACTTTCCACAGAGATATCACATATCATATGACAAAGATAAGTAATCAGAATAACACCAGCCAGGCTGCAATTTGGGCATCAGCTGCTGGTCGCTGTATTGGTGTTGCTGTTGGCATGGCGCAGCAGGCAGAACGTTGGCAGTTCCCTGTGTCTCCCAGACACCGTCAACATGGTCAGAACGGGGAGATGATGGAAGGAGCTTTGCCCTCTGCTAGTCCGGGACAGTGGAGAGCAGGATTATGATGTGAGGCCGAGATAAGGTGATAGGACAGAGGGAAGAGAAAGCAAGTGTTGTGACTCTGGCACGGACTTGCGGGTGGCTGTGAAGCAACATGTTGTCTGTGCTCCTGCTCATTCTATGAGGGCCAGAGGCCCAGAGGAGGACGTCATCTGAGCGTGGAGAACTCCTGTCCTCTGCTGCTCAGCTGGAGTGATGCTCCACCACCCATGAGGACATCAATACAAAGATAAGTAATTAAAATAACACCAGCTGGGCTGCAGATTTCGCATCAGCTGGTGGCAACTCTATTGGTGAAGCTGTGGGCATGGCACAGCAGGCAGAAAGCGAGCAGTTCCCTGTGTCACCCAGACCCTAACGAGAGGTAAGGCACAGGGAGACGATGGAAGGAGCTGCAGCTTCTGCTAGACCTGGACAGAAGAGAGCAGGATGATGAGCAGAGGCTGATGTGAGAAGGCAGAGGGAAGAGAAGGCAAGAGTTGTGGCCTGGGCACGGACATGCGGGTGACAGTGATGCAAAAGACTGTCTGTCCTTTTCATTTCTATTTGAGGGCCAGCGGCCCAGAGGAGGACGTCATCAGACTTTGGAGATCTCCAGTCTACTGTTGCTCAGCTGGAGAGATGCTCCAACTTTCCACAGAGATATCACATATCATATGACAAAGATAAGTAATCAAAATAACACCAGCCAGGCTGCAATTTGGGCATCAGCTGCTGGTCGCTGTGTTGGTGTTGCTGTTGGCATGGTGCAGCAGGCAGAATGTTGGCAGTTCCCTGTGTCTCCCAGACACTGTCAACATGGTCAGAACGGGGAGATGATGGAAGAAGCTGCGCCCTCTGCTAGTCCCAGACAGTGGAGAGCAGGATTATGATGTGAGGCCGAGATAAGGTGATAGGACAGAGGGAAGAGAAGGCAAGAGTTGTGGCTGGGGCATGGACTTGTGGGTGGCTGTGATGGAACAGGTTGTCTGTCATCCTGCTCTTTCTTTGAGGGACAGAGGCCCAGAGGAGGGCGTCATCTGAGCGTGGAGACCTCCAGTCCTCTGCTGCTCAGCTGGAGAGATGATCCGCTTGCTATGAGGACATCAATACAAAGATAAGTAATTAAAATTACACAAGCTGGGCTGCAGATTTCGCATCAGCTGGTGGCAACTCTATTGGTGATGCTGCGGGCATGTTGCAGCAGGCAGAAAGCTGCCAGTTCCTTGTGTCACCCAGACCCTAACGAGAGGTAAGGCACAGGGAGACGATGGAAGGAGCTGCACCTTCTGCTAGAGCCTGACAGCGGAGAGCAGGATGGTGAGCAGAGGCTAAGGTGAGAGGGCAGAGGGAAGAGAAGGCAAGAGTTGTGGCCTGGGCACGGATGTGCGGGTGGCTGTGATGCAAAAGACTGTCTGTCCTCCTCATTTCTCTTTGAGGGCCAGAGGCCCAAAGGAGGACATCATCTGAGCGTGGAGACCTCCTGTCCTCTGCTGCTCATCTGGAGAGATGCTCCACCACCATATGAGGACATCGATACAAAGATAAGTAATTAAAATATCAGAAGCCTGGCTGCAATATGGGCATCAGCTTGGGGCTCCTGTTTTGCTGAGGCCGTGGGCATGGCACAGCAGGCAGAATGCTGGCAGTTCCCTGTGTCACACGCATTGGAGACACCACCAGCATATGGAAATGATAGAAAGAGCTGCAGCCCTCACCAGATAGGCCTGAGGAGACCTCAATGTTGTGCTGAGGCACTGGTGAGTGTGCAGAAAAGAGGGCAGGGACGAGTGGGGCTGGGCCCTAGCCGGAGAGGCAAGGAGGGCTGCATTGCCACAGATTGTGTGTCCTCCTCCATTCTGTTTGAGGGCCAGCGGCCCTGAGGAGGATGTCATCAGACTTTGGAGATCTCCAGTCTACTGTTGCTCAGCTGGAGAGATGCTCCAACTTTCCACAGAGATATCACATATCATATGACAAAGATAAGTAATCAGAATAACACCAGCCAGGCTGCAATTTCGGCATCAGCTGCTGGTCGCTGTATTGGTGTTGCTGTTGGCATGGCGCAGCAGGCAGAACGTTGGCAGTTCCCTGTGTCTCCCAGACACCGTCAACATGGCAAGAATGGGGAGATGATGGAAGGAGCTTTGCCCTCTGCTAGTCCCGGACAGTGGAGAGCAGGATTATGATGTGAGGCCGAGATAAGGTGATAGGACAGAGGGAAGAGAAAGCAAGAGTTGTGGCCTGGGCACGGACTTGCGGATGGTTGTGATGCAACAGGTTGTCTGTCGTCCTGCTCTTTCTTTGAGGGCCAGCGGCCCGGAGGAGGACGTCGTCTGAGCGTGGAAACCTCCTGTCCTCTGCTGCTCAGCTGGAGATTTGCTCCACGACCCATGAGGACATCAATACAAAGATAAGTAATTAAAATAACACCAGCTGTGCGGCAGATTTCGCATCAGCTGGTGGCAACTGTATTGGTGAAGTTGCGGGCATGGCGCAGCAGGCAGAAAGTGGCAGTTCCTTGTGTCACCCAGACACTAACGAGAGGTAAGGCACAGGGAGACGATGGAAGGAGCTGCACCCTCTGATAGCACTACACAGAGGAGAGCAGGATGATGAGCAGAGGCTGAGGTGAGAAGGCAGAGGGAAGAGAAGGCAAGAGTTGTGGCCTGGGCACGGACATGCGGGTAACAGTGATGCAAAAGACTGTCTGTCCTTTTAATTTCTATCTGAGGGCCAGCGGCCAAGAGGAGGACGTCATCAGAGCATGGTGACCTCCTGTCCTCTGCTGCCCAGCTGGAGAGTTGCTCCACCACCCATGAGGACATCAATACAAAGATAAGTAATTAAAATATCAGAAGCCTGGCTGCAATATGGGCATCAGCTTGGGGCTCCTGTTTTGGTGAGGCCATGGGCATGGCACAGCAGGCAGAATGCTGGCAGTTACCTGTGTTAAACGCGTTGGAGACACCACCAGCTTATGGAAATGATAGAAAGAGCTGCAGCCCTCACCAGATAGGCCTGAGGAGACCTCAATGTTGTGCTGAGGCACTGGTGAGTTGGCAGAAAAGAGGGCAGGCACGGGTAGGGCTGGGCCCTAGACGGAGATGCAAGGAGGGCTGCGTTGCCACAGATTGTGTGTCCTCCTCCATTCTCTTTGAGGGCCAGCGGCCCAGAGGAGGACGTCATCAGACTTTGGAGATCTCCAGTCTACTGTTGCTCAGCTGGAGAGATGCTCCAACTTTCCACAGAGATATCACATATCATATGACAAAGATAAGTAATCAGAATAACACCAGCCAGGCTGCAATTTGGGCATCAGCTGCTGGTCGCTGTATTGGTGTTGCTGTTGGCATGGCGCAGCAGGCAGAACGTTGGCAGTTCCCTGTGTCTCCCAGACACCGTCAACATGGTCAGAACGGGGAGATGATGGAAGGAGCTTTGCCCTCTGCTAGTCCCAGACAGTGGAGAGCAGGATTATGATGTGAGGCCGAGATAAGGTGATAGGACAGAGGGAAGAGAAAGCAAGTGTTGTGACTCTGGCACGGACTTGCGGGTGGCTGTGAAGCAACATGTTGTCTGTGCTCCTGCTCATTCTATGAGGGCCAGAGGCCCAGAGGAGGACGTCATCTGAGCGTGGAGAACTCCTGTCCTCTGCTGCTCAGCTGGAGTGATGCTCCACCACCCATGAGGACATCAATACAAAGATAAGTAATTAAAATAACACCAGCTGGGCTGCAGATTTCGCATCAGCTGGTGGCAACTCTATTGGTGAAGCTGTGGGCATGGCACA
Organism: Coturnix japonica; assembly: GCF_054131305.1. Classification (NCBI taxonomy): domain Eukaryota; kingdom Metazoa; phylum Chordata; class Aves; order Galliformes; family Phasianidae; genus Coturnix; species Coturnix japonica. The sequence goes on from NC_140663.1 coordinate 170,888,681, forward strand.
GCAGGCAGAAAGCGAGCAGTTCCCTGTGTCACCCAGACCCTAACGAGAGGTAAGGCACAGGGAGACGATGGAAGGAGCTGCAGCTTCTGCTAGACCTGGACAGAAGAGAGCAGGATGATGAGCAGAGGCTGATGTGAGAAGGCAGAGGGAAGAGAAGGCAAGAGTTGTGGCCTGGGCACGGACATGCGGGTGACAGTGATGCAAAAGACTGTCTGTCCTTTTCATTTCTATTTGAGGGCCAGCGGCCCAGAGGAGGACGTCATCAGACTTTGGAGATCTCCAGTCTACTGTTGCTCAGCTGGAGAGATGCTCCAACTTTCCACAGAGATATCACATATCATATGACAAAGATAAGTAATCAAAATAACACCAGCCAGGCTGCAATTTGGGCATCAGCTGCTGGTCGCTGTGTTGGTGTTGCTGTTGGCATGGTGCAGCAGGCAGAATGTTGGCAGTTCCCTGTGTCTCCCAGACACTGTCAACATGGTCAGAACGGGGAGATGATGGAAGAAGCTGCGCCCTCTGCTAGTCCCAGACAGTGGAGAGCAGGATTATGATGTGAGGCCGAGATAAGGTGATAGGACAGAGGGAAGAGAAGGCAAGAGTTGTGGCTGGGGCATGGACTTGTGGGTGGCTGTGATGGAACAGGTTGTCTGTCATCCTGCTCTTTCTTTGAGGGACAGAGGCCCAGAGGAGGGCGTCATCTGAGCGTGGAGACCTCCAGTCCTCTGCTGCTCAGCTGGAGAGATGATCCGCTTGCTATGAGGACATCAATACAAAGATAAGTAATTAAAATTACACAAGCTGGGCTGCAGATTTCGCATCAGCTGGTGGCAACTCTATTGGTGATGCTGCGGGCATGTTGCAGCAGGCAGAAAGCTGCCAGTTCCTTGTGTCACCCAGACCCTAACGAGAGGTAAGGCACAGGGAGACGATGGAAGGAGCTGCACCTTCTGCTAGAGCCTGACAGCGGAGAGCAGGATGGTGAGCAGAGGCTAAGGTGAGAGGGCAGAGGGAAGAGAAGGCAAGAGTTGTGGCCTGGGCACGGATGTGCGGGTGGCTGTGATGCAAAAGACTGTCTGTCCTCCTCATTTCTCTTTGAGGGCCAGAGGCCCAAAGGAGGACATCATCTGAGCGTGGAGACCTCCTGTCCTCTGCTGCTCATCTGGAGAGATGCTCCACCACCATATGAGGACATCGATACAAAGATAAGTAATTAAAATATCAGAAGCCTGGCTGCAATATGGGCATCAGCTTGGGGCTCCTGTTTTGCTGAGGCCGTGGGCATGGCACAGCAGGCAGAATGCTGGCAGTTCCCTGTGTCACACGCATTGGAGACACCACCAGCATATGGAAATGATAGAAAGAGCTGCAGCCCTCACCAGATAGGCCTGAGGAGACCTCAATGTTGTGCTGAGGCACTGGTGAGTGTGCAGAAAAGAGGGCAGGGACGAGTGGGGCTGGGCCCTAGCCGGAGAGGCAAGGAGGGCTGCATTGCCACAGATTGTGTGTCCTCCTCCATTCTGTTTGAGGGCCAGCGGCCCTGAGGAGGATGTCATCAGACTTTGGAGATCTCCAGTCTACTGTTGCTCAGCTGGAGAGATGCTCCAACTTTCCACAGAGATATCACATATCATATGACAAAGATAAGTAATCAGAATAACACCAGCCAGGCTGCAATTTCGGCATCAGCTGCTGGTCGCTGTATTGGTGTTGCTGTTGGCATGGCGCAGCAGGCAGAACGTTGGCAGTTCCCTGTGTCTCCCAGACACCGTCAACATGGCAAGAATGGGGAGATGATGGAAGGAGCTTTGCCCTCTGCTAGTCCCGGACAGTGGAGAGCAGGATTATGATGTGAGGCCGAGATAAGGTGATAGGACAGAGGGAAGAGAAAGCAAGAGTTGTGGCCTGGGCACGGACTTGCGGATGGTTGTGATGCAACAGGTTGTCTGTCGTCCTGCTCTTTCTTTGAGGGCCAGCGGCCCGGAGGAGGACGTCGTCTGAGCGTGGAAACCTCCTGTCCTCTGCTGCTCAGCTGGAGATTTGCTCCACGACCCATGAGGACATCAATACAAAGATAAGTAATTAAAATAACACCAGCTGTGCGGCAGATTTCGCATCAGCTGGTGGCAACTGTATTGGTGAAGTTGCGGGCATGGCGCAGCAGGCAGAAAGTGGCAGTTCCTTGTGTCACCCAGACACTAACGAGAGGTAAGGCACAGGGAGACGATGGAAGGAGCTGCACCCTCTGATAGCACTACACAGAGGAGAGCAGGATGATGAGCAGAGGCTGAGGTGAGAAGGCAGAGGGAAGAGAAGGCAAGAGTTGTGGCCTGGGCACGGACATGCGGGTAACAGTGATGCAAAAGACTGTCTGTCCTTTTAATTTCTATCTGAGGGCCAGCGGCCAAGAGGAGGACGTCATCAGAGCATGGTGACCTCCTGTCCTCTGCTGCCCAGCTGGAGAGTTGCTCCACCACCCATGAGGACATCAATACAAAGATAAGTAATTAAAATATCAGAAGCCTGGCTGCAATATGGGCATCAGCTTGGGGCTCCTGTTTTGGTGAGGCCATGGGCATGGCACAGCAGGCAGAATGCTGGCAGTTACCTGTGTTAAACGCGTTGGAGACACCACCAGCTTATGGAAATGATAGAAAGAGCTGCAGCCCTCACCAGATAGGCCTGAGGAGACCTCAATGTTGTGCTGAGGCACTGGTGAGTTGGCAGAAAAGAGGGCAGGCACGGGTAGGGCTGGGCCCTAGACGGAGATGCAAGGAGGGCTGCGTTGCCACAGATTGTGTGTCCTCCTCCATTCTCTTTGAGGGCCAGCGGCCCAGAGGAGGACGTCATCAGACTTTGGAGATCTCCAGTCTACTGTTGCTCAGCTGGAGAGATGCTCCAACTTTCCACAGAGATATCACATATCATATGACAAAGATAAGTAATCAGAATAACACCAGCCAGGCTGCAATTTGGGCATCAGCTGCTGGTCGCTGTATTGGTGTTGCTGTTGGCATGGCGCAGCAGGCAGAACGTTGGCAGTTCCCTGTGTCTCCCAGACACCGTCAACATGGTCAGAACGGGGAGATGATGGAAGGAGCTTTGCCCTCTGCTAGTCCCAGACAGTGGAGAGCAGGATTATGATGTGAGGCCGAGATAAGGTGATAGGACAGAGGGAAGAGAAAGCAAGTGTTGTGACTCTGGCACGGACTTGCGGGTGGCTGTGAAGCAACATGTTGTCTGTGCTCCTGCTCATTCTATGAGGGCCAGAGGCCCAGAGGAGGACGTCATCTGAGCGTGGAGAACTCCTGTCCTCTGCTGCTCAGCTGGAGTGATGCTCCACCACCCATGAGGACATCAATACAAAGATAAGTAATTAAAATAACACCAGCTGGGCTGCAGATTTCGCATCAGCTGGTGGCAACTCTATTGGTGAAGCTGTGGGCATGGCACAGCAGGCAGAAAGCGAGCAGTTCCCTGTGTCACCCAGACCCTAACGAGAGGTAAGGCACAGGGAGACGATGGAAGGAGCTGCAGCTTCTGCTAGACCTGGACAGAAGAGAGCAGGATGATGAGCAGAGGCTGATGTGAGAAGGCAGAGGGAAGAGAAGGCAAGAGTTGTGGCCTGGGCACGGACATGCGGGTGACAGTGATGCAAAAGACTGTCTGTCCTTTTCATTTCTATTTGAGGGCCAGCGGCCCAGAGGAGGACGTCATCAGACTTTGGAGATCTCCAGTCTACTGTTGCTCAGCTGGAGAGATGCTCCAACTTTCCACAGAGATATCACATATCATATGACAAAGATAAGTAATCAAAATAACACCAGCCAGGCTGCAATTTGGGCATCAGCTGCTGGTCGCTGTGTTGGTGTTGCTGTTGGCATGGTGCAGCAGGCAGAATGTTGGCAGTTCCCTGTGTCTCCCAGACACTGTCAACATGGTCAGAACGGGGAGATGATGGAAGAAGCTGCGCCCTCTGCTAGTCCCAGACAGTGGAGAGCAGGATTATGATGTGAGGCCGAGATAAGGTGATAGGACAGAGGGAAGAGAAGGCAAGAGTTGTGGCTGGGGCATGGACTTGTGGGTGGCTGTGATGGAACAGGTTGTCTGTCATCCTGCTCTTTCTTTGAGGGACAGAGGCCCAGAGGAGGGCGTCATCTGAGCGTGGAGACCTCCAGTCCTCTGCTGCTCAGCTGGAGAGATGATCCGCTTGCTATGAGGACATCAATACAAAGATAAGTAATTAAAATTACACAAGCTGGGCTGCAGATTTCGCATCAGCTGGTGGCAACTCTATTGGTGATGCTGCGGGCATGTTGCAGCAGGCAGAAAGCTGCCAGTTCCTTGTGTCACCCAGACCCTAACGAGAGGTAAGGCACAGGGAGACGATGGAAGGAGCTGCACCTTCTGCTAGAGCCTGACAGCGGAGAGCAGGATGGTGAGCAGAGGCTAAGGTGAGAGGGCAGAGGGAAGAGAAGGCAAGAGTTGTGGCCTGGGCACGGATGTGCGGGTGGCTGTGATGCAAAAGACTGTCTGTCCTCCTCATTTCTCTTTGAGGGCCAGAGGCCCAAAGGAGGACATCATCTGAGCGTGGAGACCTCCTGTCCTCTGCTGCTCATCTGGAGAGATGCTCCACCACCATATGAGGACATCGATACAAAGATAAGTAATTAAAATATCAGAAGCCTGGCTGCAATATGGGCATCAGCTTGGGGCTCCTGTTTTGCTGAGGCCGTGGGCATGGCACAGCAGGCAGAATGCTGGCAGTTCCCTGTGTCACACGCATTGGAGACACCACCAGCATATGGAAATGATAGAAAGAGCTGCAGCCCTCACCAGATAGGCCTGAGGAGACCTCAATGTTGTGCTGAGGCACTGGTGAGTGTGCAGAAAAGAGGGCAGGGACGAGTGGGGCTGGGCCCTAGCCGGAGAGGCAAGGAGGGCTGCATTGCCACAGATTGTGTGTCCTCCTCCATTCTGTTTGAGGGCCAGCGGCCCTGAGGAGGATGTCATCAGACTTTGGAGATCTCCAGTCTACTGTTGCTCAGCTGGAGAGATGCTCCAACTTTCCACAGAGATATCACATATCATATGACAAAGATAAGTAATCAGAATAACACCAGCCAGGCTGCAATTTCGGCATCAGCTGCTGGTCGCTGTATTGGTGTTGCTGTTGGCATGGCGCAGCAGGCAGAACGTTGGCAGTTCCCTGTGTCTCCCAGACACCGTAATCATGGCAAGAATGGGGAGATGATGGAAGGAGCTTTGCCCTCTGCTAGTCCCGGACAGTGGAGAGCAGGATTATGATGTGAGGCCGAGATAAGGTGATAGGACAGAGGGAAGAGAAAGCAAGAGTTGTGGCCTGGGCACGGACTTGCGGATGGCTGTGATGCAACAGGTTGTCTGTCGTCCTGCTCTTTCTTTGAGGGCCAGCGGCCCGGAGGAGGACGTCGTCTGAGCGTGGAAACCTCCTGTCCTCTGCTGCTCAGCTGGAGATTTGCTCCACGACCCATGAGGACATCAATACAAAGATAAGTAATTAAAATAACACCAGCTGGGCGGCAGATTTCGCATCAGCTGGTGGCAACTGTATTGGTGAAGTTGCGGGCATGGCGCAGCAGGCAGAAAGTGGCAGTTCCTTGTGTCACCCAGACACTAACGAGAGGTAAGGCACAGGGAGACGATGGAAGGAGCTGCACCCTCTGATAGCACTACACAGAGGAGAGCAGGATGATGAGCAGAGGCTGAGGTGAGAAGGCAGAGGGAAGAGAAGGCAAGAGTTGTGGCCTGGGCACGGACATGCGGGTGACAGTGATGCAAAAGACTGTCTGTCCTTTTAATTTCTATCTGAGGGCCAGCGGCCCAGAGGAGGACGTCATCAGAGCATGGTGACCTCCTGTCCTCTGCTGCCCAGCTGGAGAGTTGCTCCACCACCCATGAGGACATCAATACAAAGATAAGTAATTAAAATATCAGAAGCCTGGCTGCAATATGGGCATCAGCTTGGGGCTCCTGTTTTGGTGAGGCCATGGGCATGGCACAGCAGGCAGAATGCTGGCAGTTACCTGTGTCAAACGCGTTGGAGACACAACCAGCTTATGGAAATGATAGAAAGAGCTGCAGCCCTCACCAGATAGGCCTGAGGAGACCTCAATGTTGTGCTGAGGCACTGGTGAGTTGGCAGAAAAGAGGGCAGGCACGGGTAGGGCTGGGCCCTAGACGGAGATGCAAGGAGGGCTGCGTTGCCACAGATTGTGTGTCCTCCTCCATTCTCTTTGAGGGCCAGCGGCCCAGAGGAGGACGTCATCAGACTTTGGAGATCTCCAGTCTACTGTTGCTCAGCTGGAGAGATGCTCCAACTTTCCACAGAGATATCACATATCATATGACAAAGATAAGTAATCAGAATAACACCAGCCAGGCTGCAATTTGGGCATCAGCTGCTGGTCGCTGTATTGGTGTTGCTGTTGGCATGGCGCAGCAGGCAGAATGTTGGCAGTTCCCTGTGTCTCCCAGACACCGTCAACATGGTCAGAACGGGGAGATGATGGAAGGAGCTTTGCCCTCTGCTAGTCCCAGACAGTGGAGAGCAGGATTATGATGTGAGGCCGAGATAAGGTGATAGGACAGAGGGAAGAGAAAGCAAGTGTTGTGACTCTGGCACGGACTTGCGGGTGGCTGTGAAGCAACATGTTGTCTGTGCTCCTGCTCATTCTATGAGGGCCAGAGGCCCAGAGGAGGACGTCATCTGAGCGTGGAGAACTCCTGTCCTCTGCTGCTCAGCTGGAGTGATGCTCCACCACCCATGAGGACATCAATACAAAGATAAGTAATTAAAATAACACCAGCTGGGCTGCAGATTTCGCATCAGCTGGTGGCAACTGTATTGGTGAAGCTGTGGGCATGGCACAGCAGGCAGAAAGCGAGCAGTTCCCTGTGTCACCCAGACCCTAACGAGAGGTAAGGCACAGGGAGACGATGGAAGGAGCTGCAGCTTCTGCTAGACCTGGACAGAGGAGAGCAGGATGATGAGCAGAGGCTGAGGTGAGAAGGCAGAGGGAAGAGAAGGCAAGAGTTGTGGCCTGGGCACGGACATGCGGGTGACAGTGATGCAAAAGACTGTCTGTCCTTTTCATTTCTATTTGAGGGCCAGCGGCCCAGAGGAGGACGTCATCAGACTTTGGAGATCTCCAGTCTACTGTTGCTCAGCTGGAGAGATGCTCCAACTTTCCACAGAGATATCACATATCATATGACAAAGATAAGTAATCAAAATAACACCAGCCAGGCTGCAATTTGGGCATCAGCTGCTGGTCGCTGTGTTGGTGTTGCTGTTGGCATGGTGCAGCAGGCAGAATGTTGGCAGTTCCCTGTGTCTCCCAGACACTGTCAACATGGTCAGAACGGGGAGATGATGGAAGAAGCTGCGCCCTCTGCTAGTCCCAGACAGTGGAGAGCAGGATTATGATGTGAGGCCGAGATAAGGTGATAGGACAGAGGGAAGAGAAGGCAAGAGTTGTGGCTGGGGCATGGACTTGTGGGTGGCTGTGATGGAACAGGTTGTCTGTCATCCTGCTCTTTCTTTGAGGGACAGAGGCCCAGAAGAGGGCGTCATCTGAGCGTGGAGACCTCCAGTCCTCTGCTGCTCAGCTGGAGAGATGATCCGCTTGCTATGAGGACATCAATACAAAGATAAGTAATTAAAATTACACAAGCTGGGCTGCAGATTTCGCATCAGCTGGTGGCAACTCTATTGGTGATGCTGCGGGCATGTTGCAGCAGGCAGAAAGCTGCCAGTTCCTTGTGTCACCCAGACCCTAACGAGAGGTAAGGCACAGGGAGACGATGGAAGGAGCTGCACCTTCTGCTAGAGCCTGACAGCGGAGAGCAGGATGGTGAGCAGAGGCTAAGGTGAGAGGGCAGAGGGAAGAGAAGGCAAGAGTTGTGGCCTGGGCACGGATGTGCGGGTGGCTGTGATGCAAAAGACTGTCTGTCCACCTCATTTCTCTTTGAGGGCCAGAGGCCCAAAGGAGGACATCATCTGAGCGTGGAGACCTCCTGTCCTCTGCTGCTCATCTGGAGAGATGCTCCACCACCATATGAGGACATTGATACAAAGATAAGTAATTAAAATATCAGAAGCCTGGCTGCAATATGGGCATCAGCTTGGGGCTCCTGTTTTGCTGAGGCCGTGGGCATGGCACAGCAGGCAGAATGCTGGCAGTTCCCTGTGTCACACGCATTGGAGACACCACCAGCATATGGAAATGATAGAAAGAGCTGCAGCCCTCACCAGATAGGCCTGAGGAGACCTCAATGTTGTGCTGAGGCACTGGTGAGTGTGCAGAAAAGAGGGCAGGGACGAGTGGGGCTGGGCCCTAGCCGGAGAGGCAAGGAGGGCTGCATTGCCACAGATTGTGTGTCCTCCTCCATTCTGTTTGAGGGCCAGCGGCCCTGAGGAGGATGTCATCAGACTTTGGAGATCTCCAGTCTACTGTTGCTCAGCTGGAGAGATGCTCCAACTTTCCACAGAGATATCACATATCATATGACAAAGATAAGTAATCAGAATAACACCAGCCAGGCTGCAATTTCGGCATCAGCTGCTGGTCGCTGTATTGGTGTTGCTGTTGGCATGGCGCAGCAGGCAGAACGTTGGCAGTTCCCTGTGTCTCCCAGACACCGTCAACATGGCAAGAATGGGGAGATGATGGAAGGAGCTTTGCCCTCTGCTAGTCCCGGACAGTGGAGAGCAGGATTATGATGTGAGGCCGAGATAAGGTGATAGGACAGAGGGAAGAGAAAGCAAGAGTTGTGGCCTGGGCACGGACTTGCGGATGGCTGTGATGCAACAGGTTGTCTGTCGTCCTGCTCTTTCTTTGAGGGCCAGCGGCCCGGAGGAGGACGTCGTCTGAGCGTGGAAACCTCCTGTCCTCTGCTGCTCAGCTGGAGATTTGCTCCACGACCCATGAGGACATCAATACAAAGATAAGTAATTAAAATAACACCAGCTGGGCGGCAGATTTCGCATCAGCTGGTGGCAACTGTATTGGTGAAGTTGCGGGCATGGCGCAGCAGGCAGAAAGTGGCAGTTCCTTGTATCACCCAGACACTAACGAGAGGTAAGGCACAGGGAGACGATGGAAGGAGCTGCACCCTCTGATAGCACTACACAGAGGAGAGCAGGATGATGAGCAGAGGCTGAGGTGAGAAGGCAGAGGGAAGAGAAGGCAAGAGTTGTGGCCTGGGCACGGACATGCGGGTGACAGTGATGCAAAAGACTGTCTGTCCTTTTAATTTCTATCTGAGGGCCAGCGGCCCAGAGGAGGACGTCATCAGAGCATGGTGACCTCCTGTCCTCTGCTGCCCAGCTGGAGAGTTGCTCCACCACCCATGAGGACATCAATACAAAGATAAGTAATTAAAATATCAGAAGCCTGGCTGCAATATGGGCATCAGCTTGGGGCTCCTGTTTTGGTGAGGCCATGGGCATGGCACAGCAGGCAGAATGCTGGCAGTTACCTGTGTCAAACGCGTTGGAGACACAACCAGCTTATGGAAATGATAGAAAGAGCCGCAGCCCTCACCAGATAGGCCTGAGGAGACCTCAATGTTGTGCTGAGGCACTGGTGAGTTGGCAGAAAAGAGGGCAGGCACGGGTAGGGCTGGGCCCTAGACGGAGATGCAAGGAGGGCTGCGTTGCCACAGATTGTGTGTCCTCCTCCATTCTCTTTGAGGGCCAGCGGCCCAGAGGAGGACGTCATCAGACTTTGGAGATCTCCAGTCTACTGTTGCTCAGCTGGAGAGATGCTCCAACTTTCCACAGAGATATCACATATCATATGACAAAGATAAGTAATCAGAATAACACCAGCCAGGCTGCAATTTGGGCATCAGCTGCTGGTCGCTGTATTGGTGTTGCTGTTGGCATGGCGCAGCAGGCAGAATGTTGGCAGTTCCCTGTGTCTCCCAGACACCGTCAACATGGTCAGAACGGGGAGATGATGGAAGGAGCTTTGCCCTCTGCTAGTCCCAGACAGTGGAGAGCAGGATTATGATGTGAGGCCGAGATAAGGTGATAGGACAGAGGGAAGAGAAAGCAAGTGTTGTGACTCTGGCACGGACTTGCGGGTGGCTGTGAAGCAACATGTTGTCTGTGCTCCTGCTCATTCTATGAGGGCCAGAGGCCCAGAGGAGGACGTCATCTGAGCGTGGAGAACTCCTGTCCTCTGCTGCTCAGCTGGAGTGATGCTCCACCACCCATGAGGACATCAATACAAAGATAAGTAATTAAAATAACACCAGCTGGGCTGCAGATTTCGCATCAGCTGGTGGCAACTGTATTGGTGAAGCTGTGGGCATGGCACAGCAGGCAGAAAGCGAGCAGTTCCCTGTGTCACCCAGACCCTAACGAGAGGTAAGGCACAGGGAGACGATGGAAGGAGCTGCAGCTTCTGCTAGACCTGGACAGAAGAGAGCAGGATGATGAGCAGAAGCTGATGTGAGAAGGCAGAGGGAAGAGAAGGCAAGAGTTGTGGCCTGGGCACGGACATGCGGGTGACAGTGATGCAAAAGACTGTCTGTCCTTTTCATTTCTATTTGAGGGCCAGTGGCCCAGAGGAGGACGTCATCAGACTTTGGAGATCTCCAGTCTACTGTTGCTCAGCTGGAGAGATGCTCCAACTTTCCACAGAGATATCACATATCATATGACAAAGATAAGTAATCAGAATAACACCAGCCAGGCTGCAATTTCGGCATCAGCTGCTGGTCGCTGTATTGGTGTTGCTGTTGGCATGGCGCAGCAGGCAGAACGTTGGCAGTTCCCTGTGTCTCCCAGACACCGTCAACATGGTCAGAACGGGGAGATGATGGAAGGAGCTTTGCCCTCTGCTAGTCCCAGACAGTGGAGAGCAGGATTATGATGTGAGGCCGAGATAAGGTGATAGGACAGAGGGAAGAGAAAGCAAGTGTTGTGACTCTGGCACGGACTTGCGGGTGGCTGTGAAGCAACATGTTGTCTGTGCTCCTGCTCATTCTATGAGGGCCAGAGGCCCAGAGGAGGACGTCATCTGAGCGTGGAGAACTCCTGTCCTCTGCTGCTCAGCTGGAGTGATGCTCCACCACCCATGAGGACATCAATACAAAGATAAGTAATTAAAATAACACCAGCTGGGCTGCAGATTTCGCATCAGCTGGTGGCAACTGTATTGGTGAAGCTGTGGGCATGGCACAGCAGGCAGAAAGCGAGCAGTTCCCTGTGTCACCCAGACCCTAACGAGAGGTAAGGCACAGGGAGACGATGGAAGGAGCTGCAGCTTCTGCTAGACCTGGACAGAGGAGAGCAGGATGATGAGCAGAGGCTGATGTGAGAAGGCAGAGGGAAGAGAAGGCAAGAGTTGTGGCCTGGGCACGGACATGCGGGTGACAGTGATGCAAAAGACTGTCTGTCCTTTTCATTTCTATTTGAGGGCCAGCGGCCCAGAGGAGGACGTCATCAGACTTTGGAGATCTCCAGTCTACTGTTGCTCAGCTGGAGAGATGCTCCAACTTTCCACAGAGATATCACATATCATATGACAAAGATAAGTAATCAAAATAACACCAGCCAGGCTGCAATTTGGGCATCAGCTGCTGGTCGCTGTGTTGGTGTTGCTGTTGGCATGGTGCAGCAGGCAGAATGTTGGCAGTTCCCTGTGTCTCCCAGACACTGTCAACATGGTCAGAACGGGGAGATGATGGAAGAAGCTGCGCCCTCTGCTAGTCCCAGACAGTGGAGAGAAGGCTTATGATGTGAGGCCGAGATAAGGTGATAGGACAGAGGGAAGAGAAGGCAAGAGTTGTGGCTGGGGCATGGACTTGTGGGTGGCTGTGATGGAACAGGTTGTCTGTCATCCTGCTCTTTCTTTGAGGGACAGAGGCCCAGAGGAGGGCGTCATCTGAGCGTGGAGACCTCCAGTCCTCTGCTGCTCAGCTGGAGAGATGATCCGCTTGCTATGAGGACATCAATACAAAGATAAGTAATTAAAATTACACAAGCTGGGCTGCAGATTTCGCATCAGCTGGTGGCAACTCTATTGGTGATGCTGCGGGCATGTTGCAGCAGGCAGAAAGCTGCCAGTTCCTTGTGTCACCCAGACCCTAACGAGAGGTAAGGCACAGGGAGACGATGGAAGGAGCTGCACCTTCTGCTAGAGCCTGACAGCGGAGAGCAGGATGGTGAGCAGAGGCTAAGGTGAGAGGGCAGAGGGAAGAGAAGGCAAGAGTTGTGGCCTGGGCACGGATGTGCGGGTGGCTGTGATGCAAAAGACTGTCTGTCCTCCTCATTTCTCTTTGAGGGCCAGAGGCCCAAAGGAGGACATCATCTGAGCGTGGAGACCTCCTGTCCTCTGCTGCTCATCTGGAGAGATGCTCCACGACCATACGAGGACATCGATACAAAGATAAGTAATTAAAATATCAGAAGCCTGGCTGCAATATGGGCATCAGCTTGGGGCTCCTGTTTTGCTGAGGCCGTGGGCATGGCACAGCAGGAAGAATGCTGGCAGTTCCCTGTGTCACACGCATTGGAGACACCACCAGCATATGGAAATGATAGAAAGAGCTGCAGCCCTCACCAGATAGGCCTGAGGAGACCTCAATGTTGTGCTGAGGCACTGGTGAGTGTGCAGAAAAGAGGGCAGGGACGAGTGGGGCTGGGCCCTAGCCGGAGAGGCAAGGAGGGCTGCATTGCCACAGATTGTGTGTCCTCCTCCATTCTGTTTGAGGGCCAGCGGCCCTGAGGAGGATGTCATCAGACTTTGGAGATCTCCAGTCTACTGTTGCTCAGCTGGAGAGATGCTCCAACTTTCCACAGAGATATCACATATCATATGACAAAGATAAGTAATCAGAATAACACCAGCCAGGCTGCAATTTCGGCATCAGCTGCTGGTCGCTGTATTGGTGTTGCTGTTGGCATGGCGCAGCAGGCAGAACGTTGGCAGTTCCCTGTGTCTCCCAGACACCGTAATCATGGCAAGAATGGGGAGATGATGGAAGGAGCTTTGCCCTCTGCTAGTCCGGGACAGTGGAGAGCAGGATTATGATGTGAGGCCGAGATAAGGTGATAGGACAGAGGGAAGAGAAAGCAAGAGTTGTGGCCTGGGCACGGACTTGCGGATGGCTGTGATGCAACAGGTTGTCTGTCGTCCTGCTCTTTCTTTGAGGGCCAGCGGCCCGGAGGAGGACGTCGTCTGAGCGTGGAAACCTCCTGTCCTCTGCTGCTCAGCTGGAGATTTGCTCCACGACCCATGAGGACATCAATACAAAGATAAGTAATTAAAATAACACCAGCTGGGCGGCAGATTTCGCATCAGCTGGTGGCAACTGTATTGGTGAAGTTGCGGGCATGGCGCAGCAGGCAGAAAGTGGCAGTTCCTTGTGTCACCCAGACACTAACGAGAGGTAAGGGACAGGGAGACGATGGAAGGAGCTGCACCCTCTGATAGCACTACACAGAGGAGAGCAGGATGATGAGCAGAGGCTGAGGTGAGAAGGCAGAGGGAAGAGAAGGCAAGAGTTGTGGCCTGGGCACGGACATGCGGGTGACAGTGATTGAAAAGACTGTCTGTCCTTTTAATTTCTATCTGAGGGCCAGCGGCCCAGAGGAGGACGTCATCAGAGCATGGTGACCTCCTGTCCTCTGCTGCCCAGCTGGAGAGTTGCTCCACCACCCATGAGGACATCAATACAAAGATAAGTAATTAAAATATCAGAAGCCTGGCTGCAATATGGGCATCAGCTTGGGGCTCCTGTTTTGGTGAGGCCATGGGCATGGCACAGCAGGCAGAATGCTGGCAGTTACCTGTGTCAAACGCGTTGGAGACACCACCAGCTTATGGAAATGATAGAAAGAGCTGCAGCCCTCACCAGATAGGCCTGAGGAGACCTCAATGTTGTGCTGAGGCACTGGTGAGTTGGCAGAAAAGAGGGCAGGCACGGGTAGGGCTGGGCCCTAGACGGAGATGCAAGGAGGGCTGCGTTGCCACAGATTGTGTGTCCTCCTCCATTCTCTTTGAGGGCCAGCGGCCCAGAGGAGGACGTCATCAGACTTTGGAGATCTCCAGTCTACTGTTGCTCAGCTGGAGAGATGCTCCAACTTTCCACAGAGATATCACATATCATATGACAAAGATAAGTAATCAGAATAACACCAGCCAGGCTGCAATTTCGGCATCAGCTGCTGGTCGCTGTATTGGTGTTGCTGTTGGCATGGCGCAGCAGGCAGAACGTTGGCAGTTCCCTGTGTCTCCCAGACACCGTCAACATGGTCAGAACGGGGAGATGATGGAAGGAGCTTTGCCCTCTGCTAGTCCCAGACAGTGGAGAGCAGGATTATGATGTGAGGCCGAGATAAGGTGATAGGACAGAGGGAAGAGAAAGCAAGTGTTGTGACTATGGCACGGACTTGCGGGTGGCTGTGAAGCAACATGTTGTCTGTGCTCCTGCTCATTCTATGAGGGCCAGAGGCCCAGAGGAGGACGTCATCTGAGCGTGGAGAACTCCTGTCCTCTGCTGCTCAGCTGGAGTGATGCTCCACCACCCATGAGGACATCAATACAAAGATAAGTAATTAAAATAACACCAGCTGGGCTGCAGATTTCGCATCAGCTGGTGGCAACTGTATTGGTGAAGCTGTGGGCAGGGCACAGCAGGCAGAAAGCGAGCAGTTCCCTGTGTCACCCAGACCCTAACGAGAGGTAAGGCACAGGGAGACGATGGAAGGAGCTGCAGCTTCTGCTAGACCTGGACAGAGGAGAGCAGGATGATGAGCAGAGGCTGATGTGAGAAGGCAGAGGGAAGAGAAGGCAAGAGTTGTGGCCTGGGCACGGACATGCGGGTGACAGTGATGCAAAAGACTGTCTGTCCTTTTAATTTCTATCTGAGGGCCAGCGGCCCAGAGGAGGACGTCATCAGAGCATGGTGACCTCCTGTCCTCTGCTGCCCAGCTGGAGAGTTGCTCCTCCACCCATGAGGACATCAATACAAAGATAAGTAATTAAAATATCAGAAGCCTGGCTGCAATATGGGCATCAGCTTGGGGCTCCTGTTTTGGTGAGGCCATGGGCATGGCACAGCAGGCAGAATGCTGGCAGTTACCTGTGTCAAACGCGTTGGAGACACCACCAGCTTATGGAAATGATAGAAAGAGCTGCAGCCCTCACCAGATAGGCCTGAGGAGACCTCAATGTTGTGCTGAGGCACTGGTGAGTTGGCAGAAAAGAGGGCAGGCACGGGTAGGGCTGGGCCCTAGACGGAGATGCAAGGAGGGCTGCGTTGCCACAGATTGTGTGTCCTCCTCCATTCTCTTTGAGGGCCAGCGGCCCAGAGGAGGACGTCATCAGACTTTGGAGATCTCCAGTCTACTGTTGCTCAGCTGGAGAGATGCTCCAACTTTCCACAGAGATATCACATATCATATGACAAAGATAAGTAATCAGAATAACACCAGCCAGGCTGCAATTTCGGCATCAGCTGCTGGTCGCTGTATTGGTGTTGCTGTTGGCATGGCGCAGCAGGCAGAACGTTGGCAGTTCCCTGTGTCTCCCAGACACCGTCAACATGGTCAGAACGGGGAGATGATGGAAGGAGCTTTGCCCTCTGCTAGTCCCAGACAGTGGAGAGCAGGATTATGATGTGAGGCCGAGATAAGGTGATAGGACAGAGGGAAGAGAAAGCAAGTGTTGTGACTCTGGCACGGACTTGCGGGTGGCTGTGAAGCAACATGTTGTCTGTGCTCCTGCTCATTCTATGAGGGCCAGAGGCCCAGAGGAGGACGTCATCTGAGCGTGGAGAACTCCTGTCCTCTGCTGCTCAGCTGGAGTGATGCTCCACCACCCATGAGGACATCAATACAAAGATAAGTAATTAAAATAACACCAGCTGGGCTGCAGATTTCGCATCAGCTGGTGGCAACTGTATTGGTGAAGCTGTGGGCATGGCACAGCAGGCAGAAAGTGAGCAGTTCCCTGTGTCACCCAGACCCTAACGAGAGGTAAGGCACAGGGAGACGATGGAAGGAGCTGCAGCTTCTGCTAGACCTGGACAGAAGAGAGCAGGATGATGAGCAGAGGCTGATGTGAGAAGGCAGAGGGAAGAGAAGGCAAGAGTTGTGGCCTGGGCACGGACATGCGGGTGACAGTGATGCAAAAGACTGTCTGTCCTTTTCATTTCTATTTGAGGGCCAGTGGCCCAGAGGAGGACGTCATCAGACTTTGGAGATCTCCAGTCTACTGTTGCTCAGCTGGAGAGATGCTCCAACTTTCCACAGAGATATCACATATCATATGACAAAGATAAGTAATCAGAATAACACCAGCCAGGCTGCAATTTCGGCATCAGCTGCTGGTCGCTGTATTGGTGTTGCTGTTGGCATGGCGCAGCAGGCAGAACGTTGGCAGTTCCCTGTGTCTCCCAGACACCGTCAACATGGTCAGAACGGGGAGATGATGGAAGGAGCTTTGCCCTCTGCTAGTCCCAGACAGTGGAGAGCAGGATTATGATGTGAGGCCGAGATAAGGTGATAGGACAGAGGGAAGAGAAAGCAAGTGTTGTGACTCTGGCACGGACTTGCGGGTGGCTGTGAAGCAACATGTTGTCTGTGCTCCTGCTCATTCTATGAGGGCCAGAGGCCCAGAGGAGGACGTCATCTGAGCGTGGAGAACTCCTGTCCTCTGCTGCTCAGCTGGAGTGATGCTCCACCACCCATGAGGACATCAATACAAAGATAAGTAATTAAAATAACACCAGCTGGGCTGCAGATTTCGCATCAGCTGGTGGCAACTGTATTGGTGAAGCTGTGGGCATGGCACAGCAGGCAGAAAGCGAGCAGTTCCCTGTGTCACCCAGACCCTAACGAGAGGTAAGGCACAGGGAGACGATGGAAGGAGCTGCAGCTTCTGCTAGACCTGGACAGAGGAGAGCAGGATGATGAGCAGAGGCTGAGGTGAGAAGGCAGAGGGAAGAGAAGGCAAGAGTTGTGGCCTGGGCACGGACATGCGGGTGACAGTGATGCAAAAGACTGTCTGTCCTTTTCATTTCTATTTGAGGGCCAGCGGCCCAGAGGAGGACGTCATCAGACTTTGGAGATCTCCAGTCTACTGTTGCTCAGCTGGAGAGATGCTCCAACTTTCCACAGAGATATCACATATCATATGACAAAGATAAGTAATCAAAATAACACCAGCCAGGCTGCAATTTGGGCATCAGCTGCTGGTCGCTGTGTTGGTGTTGCTGTTGGCATGGTGCAGCAGGCAGAATGTTGGCAGTTCCCTGTGTCTCCCAGACACTGTCAACATGGTCAGAACGGGGAGATGATGGAAGAAGCTGCGCCCTCTGCTAGTCCCAGACAGTGGAGAGCAGGCTTATGATGTGAGGCCGAGATAAGGTGATAGGACAGAGGGAAGAGAAGGCAAGAGTTGTGGCTGGGGCATGGACTTGTGGGTGGCTGTGATGGAACAGGTTGTCTGTCATCCTGCTCTTTCTTTGAGGGACAGAGGCCCAGAGGAGGGCGTCATCTGAGCGTGGAGACCTCCAGTCCTCTGCTGCTCAGCTGGAGAGATGATCCGCTTGCTATGAGGACATCAATACAAAGATAAGTAATTAAAATTACACAAGCTGGGCTGCAGATTTCGCATCAGCTGGTGGCAACTCTATTGGTGATGCTGCGGGCATGTTGCAGCAGGCAGAAAGCTGCCAGTTCCTTGTGTCACCCAGACCCTAACGAGAGGTAAGGCACAGGGAGACGATGGAAGGAGCTGCACCTTCTGCTAGAGCCTGACAGCTGAGAGCAGGATGGTGAGCAGAGGCTAAGGTGAGAGGGCAGAGGGAAGAGAAGGCAAGAGTTGTGGCCTGGGCACGGATGTGCGGGTGGCTGTGATGCAAAAGACTGTCTGTCCTCCTCATTTCTCTTTGAGGGCCAGAGGCCCAAAGGAGGACGTCATCTGAGCGTGGAGACCTCCTGTCCTCTGCTGCTCATCTGGAGAGATGCTCCACCACCATATGAGGACATCGATACAAAGATAAGTAATTAAAATATCAGAAGCCTGGCTGCAATATGGGCATCAGCTTGGGGCTCCTGTTTTGCTGAGGCCGTGGGCATGGCACAGCAGGCAGAATGCTGGCAGTTCCCTGTGTCACACGCATTGGAGACACCACCAGCATATGGAAATGATAGAAAGAGCTGCAGCCCTCACCAGATAGGCCTGAGGAGACCTCAATGTTGTGCTGAGGCACTGGTGAGTGTGCAGAAAAGAGGGCAGGGACGAGTGGGGCTGGGCCCTAGCCGGAGAGGCAAGGAGGGCTGCATTGCCACAGATTGTGTGTCCTCCTCCATTCTGTTTGAGGGCCAGCGGCCCTGAGGAGGATGTCATCAGACTTTGGAGATCTCCAGTCTACTGTTGCTCAGCTGGAGAGATGCTCCAACTTTCCACAGAGATATCACATATCATATGACAAAGATAAGTAATCAGAATAACACCAGCCAGGCTGCAATTTCGGCATCAGCTGCTGGTCGCTGTATTGGTGTTGCTGTTGGCATGGCGCAGCAGGCAGAACGTTGGCAGCTCCCTGTGTCTCCCAGACACCGTAATCATGGCAAGAATGGGGAGATGATGGAAGGAGCTTTGCCCTCTGCTAGTCCCGGACAGTGGAGAGCAGGATTATGATGTGAGGCCGAGATAAGGTGATAGGACAGAGGGAAGAGAAGGCAAGAGTTGTGGCCTGGGCACGGACTTGCGGATGGCTGTGATGCAACAGGTTGTCTGTCGTCCTGCTCTTTCTTTGAGGGCCAGCGGCCCGGAGGAGGACGTCGTCTGAGCGTGGAAACCTCCTGTCCTCTGCTGCTCAGCTGGAGATTTGCTCCACGACCCATGAGGACATCAATACAAAGATAAGTAATTAAAATAACACCAGCTGGGCGGCAGATTTCGCATCAGCTGGTGGCAACTGTATTGGTGATGTTGCGGGCATGGCGCAGCAGGCAGAAAGTGGCAGTTCCTTGTGTCACCCAGACACTAACGAGAGGTAAGGCACAGGGAGACGATGGAAGGAGCTGCACCCTCTGATAGCACTACACAGAGGAGAGCAGGATGATGAGCAGAGGCTGAGGTGAGAAGGCAGAGGGAAGAGAAGGCAAGAGTTGTGGCCTGGGCACGGACATGCGGGTGACAGTGATGCAAAAGACTGTCTGTCCTTTTAATTTCTATCTGAGGGCCAGCGGCCCAGAGGAGGACGTCATCAGAGCATGGTGACCTCCTGTCCTCTGCTGCCCAGCTGGAGAGTTGCTCCACCACCCATGAGGACATCAATACAAAGATAAGTAATTAAAATATCAGAAGCCTGGCTGCAATATGGGCATCAGCTTGGGGCTCCTGTTTTGGTGAGGCCATGGGCATGGCACAGCAGGCAGAATGCTGGCAGTTACCTGTGTCAAACGCGTTGGAGACACCACCAGCTTATGGAAATGATAGAAAGAGCTGCAGCCCTCACCAGATAGGCCTGAGGAGACCTCAATGTTGTGCTGAGGCACTGGTGAGTTGGCAGAAAAGAGGGCAGGCACGGGTAGGGCTGGGCCCTAGACGGAGATGCAAGGAGGGCTGCGTTGCCACAGATTGTGTGTCCTCCTCCATTCTCTTTGAGGGCCAGCGGCCCAGAGGAGGACGTCATCAGACTTTGGAGATCTCCAGTCTACTGTTGCTCAGCTGGAGAGATGCTCCAACTTTCCACAGAGATATCACATATCATATGACAAAGATAAGTAATCAGAATAACACCAGCCAGGCTGCAATTTCGGCATCAGCTGCTGGTCGCTGTATTGGTGTTGCTGTTGGCATGGCGCAGCAGGCAGAACGTTGGCAGCTCCCTGTGTCTCCCAGACACCGTAATCATGGCAAGAATGGGGAGATGATGGAAGGAGCTTTGCCCTCTGCTAGTCCCGGACAGTGGAGAGCAGGATTATGATGTGAGGCCGAGATAAGGTGATAGGACAGAGGGAAGAGAAGGCAAGAGTTGTGGCCTGGGCACGGACTTGCGGATGGCTGTGATGCAACAGGTTGTCTGTCGTCCTGCTCTTTCTTTGAGGGCCAGCGGCCCGGAGGAGGACGTCGTCTGAGCGTGGAAACCTCCTGTCCTCTGCTGCTCAGCTGGAGATTTGCTCCACGACCCATGAGGACATCAATACAAAGATAAGTAATTAAAATAACACCAGCTGGGCGGCAGATTTCGCATCAGCTGGTGGCAACTGTATTGGTGAAGTTGCGGGCATGGCGCAGCAGGCAGAAAGTGGCAGTTCCTTGTGTCACCCAGACACTAACGAGAGGTAAGGCACAGGGAGACGATGGAAGGAGCTGCACCCTCTGATAGCACTACACAGAGGAGAGCAGGATGATGAGCAGAGGCTGAGGTGAGAAGGCAGAGGGAAGAGAAGGCAAGAGTTGTGGCCTGGGCACGGACATGCGGGTGACAGTGATGCAAAAGACTGTCTGTCCTTTTAATTTCTATCTGAGGGCCAGCGGCCCAGAGGAGGACGTCATCAGAGCATGGTGACCTCCTGTCCTCTGCTGCCCAGCTGGAGAGTTGCTCCACCACCCATGCGGACATCAATACAAAGATAAGTAATTAAAATATCAGAAGCCTGGCTGCAATATGGGCATCAGCTTGGGGCTCCTGTTTTGGTGAGGCCATGGGCATGGCACAGCAGGCAGAATGCTGGCAGTTACCTGTGTCAAACGCGTTGGAGACACCACCAGCTTATGGAAATGATAGAAAGAGCTGCAGCCCTCACCAGATAGGCCTGAGGAGACCTCAATGTTGTGCTGAGGCACTGGTGAGTTGGCAGAAAAGAGGGCAGGCACGGGTAGGGCTGGGCCCTAGACGGAGATGCAAGGAGGGCTGCGTTGCCACAGATTGTGTGTCCTCCTCCATTCTCTTTGAGGGCCAGCGGCCCAGAGGAGGACGTCATCAGACTTTGGAGATCTCCAGTCTACTGTTGCTCAGCTGGAGAGATGCTCCAACTTTCCACAGAGATATCACATATCATATGACAAAGATAAGTAATCAGAATAACACCAGCCAGGCTGCAATTTGGGCATCAGCTGCTGGTCGCTGTATTGGTGTTGCTGTTGGCATGGCGCAGCAGGCAGAACGTTGGCAGCTCCCTGTGTCTCCCAGACACCGTAATCATGGCAAGAATGGGGAGATGATGGAAGGAGCTTTGCCCTCTGCTAGTCCCGGACAGTGGAGAGCAGGATTATGATGTGAGGCCGAGATAAGGTGATAGGACAGAGGGAAGAGAAGGCAAGAGTTGTGGCCTGGGCACGGACTTGCGGATGGCTGTGATGCAACAGGTTGTCTGTCGTCCTGCTCTTTCTTTGAGGGCCAGCGGCCCGGAGGAGGACGTCGTCTGAGCGTGGAAACCTCCTGTCCTCTGCTGCTCAGCTGGAGATTTGCTCCACGACCCATGAGGACATCAATACAAAGATAAGTAATTAAAATAACACCAGCTGCGCGGCAGATTTCGCATCAGCTGGTGGCAACTGTATTGGTGAAGTTGCGGGCATGGCGCAGCAGGCAGAAAGTGGCAGTTCCTTGTGTCACCCAGACACTAACGAGAGGTAAGGCACAGGGAGACGATGGAAGGAGCTGCACCCTCTGATAGCACTACACAGAGGAGAGCAGGATGATGAGCAGAGGCTGAGGTGAGAAGGCAGAGGGAAGAGAAGGCAAGAGGTGTGGCCTGGGCACGGACATGCGGGTGACAGTGATGCAAAAGACTGTCTGTCCTTTTAATTTCTATCTGAGGGCCAGCGGCCCAGAGGAGGACGTCATCAGAGCATGGTGACCTCCTGTCCTCTGCTGCCCAGCTGGAGAGTTGCTCCACCACCCATGAGGACATCAATACAAAGATAAGTAATTAAAATATCAGAAGCCTGGCTGCAATATGGGCATCAGCTTGGGGCTCCTGTTTTGGTGAGGCCATGGGCATGGCACAGCAGGCAGAATGCTGGCAGTTACCTGTGTCAAACGCGTTGGAGACACCACCAGCTTATGGAAATGATAGAAAGAGCTGCAGCCCTCACCAGATAGGCCTGAGGAGACCTCAATGTTGTGCTGAGGCACTGGTGAGTTGGCAGAAAAGAGGGCAGGCACGGGTAGGGCTGGGCCCTAGACGGAGATGCAAGGAGGGCTGCGTTGCCACAGATTGTGTGTCCTCCTCCATTCTCTTTGAGGGCCAGCGGCCCAGAGGAGGACGTCATCAGACTTTGGAGATCTCCAGTCTACTGTTGCTCAGCTGGAGAGATGCTCCAACTTTCCACAGAGATATCACATATCATATGACAAAGATAAGTAATCAGAATAACACCAGCCAGGCTGCAATTTCGGCATCAGCTGCTGGTCGCTGTATTGGTGTTGCTGTTGGCATGGCGCAGCAGGCAGAACGTTGGCAGCTCCCTGTGTCTCCCAGACACCGTAATCATGGCAAGAATGGGGAGATGATGGAAGGAGCTTTGCCCTCTGCTAGTCCCGGACAGTGGAGAGCAGGATTATGATGTGAGGCCGAGATAAGGTGATAGGACAGAGGGAAGAGAAGGCAAGAGTTGTGGCCTGGGCACGGACTTGCGGATGGCTGTGATGCAACAGGTTGTCTGTCGTCCTGCTCTTTCTTTGAGGGCCAGCGGCCCGGAGGAGGACGTCGTCTGAGCGTGGAAACCTCCTGTCCTCTGCTGCTCAGCTGGAGATTTGCTCCACGACCCATGAGGACATCAATACAAAGATAAGTAATTAAAATAACACCAGCTGGGCGGCAGATTTCGCATCAGCTGGTGGCAACTGTATTGGTGAAGTTGCGGGCATGGCGCAGCAGGCAGAAAGTGGCAGTTCCTTGTGTCACCCAGACACTAACGAGAGGTAAGGCACAGGGAGACGATGGAAGGAGCTGCACCCTCTGATAGCACTACACAGAGGAGAGCAGGATGATGAGCAGAGGCTGAGGTGAGAAGGCAGAGGGAAGAGAAGGCAAGAGTTGTGGCCTGGGCACGGACATGCGGGTGACAGTGATGCAAAAGACTGTCTGTCCTTTTAATTTCTATCTGAGGGCCAGCGGCCCAGAGGAGGACGTCATCAGAGCATGGTGACCTCCTGTCCTCTGCTGCCCAGCTGGAGAGTTGCTCCATCACCCATGAGGACATCAATACAAAGATAAGTAATTAAAATATCAGAAGCCTGGCTGCAATATGGGCATCAGCTTGGGGCTCCTGTTTTGGTGAGGCCATGGGCATGGCACAGCAGGCAGAATGCTGGCAGTTACCTGTGTCAAACGCGTTGGAGACACCACCAGCTTATGGAAATGAAAGAAAGAGCTGCAGCCCTCACCAGATAGGCCTGAGGAGACCTCAATGTTGTGCTGAGGCACTGGTGAGTTGGCAGAAAAGAGGGCAGGCACGGGTAGGGCTGGGCCCTAGACGGAGATGCAAGGAGGGCTGCGTTGCCACAGATTGTGTGTCCTCCTCCATTCTCTTTGAGGGCCAGCGGCCCAGAGGAGGACGTCATCAGACTTTGGAGATCTCCAGTCTACTGTTGCTCAGCTGGAGAGATGCTCCAACTTTCCACAGAGATATCACATATCATATGACAAAGATAAGTAATCAGAATAACACCAGCCAGGCTGCAATTTCGGCATCAGCTGCTGGTCGCTGTATTGGTGTTGCTGTTGGCATGGCGCAGCAGGCAGAACGTTGGCAGTTCCCTATGTCTCCCAGACACCGTCAACATGGTCAGAACGGGGAGATGATGGAAGGAGCTTTGCCCTCTGCTAGTCCCAGACAGTGGAGAGCAGGATTATGATGTGAGGCCGAGATAAGGTGATAGGACAGAGGGAAGAGAAAGCAAGTGTTGTGACTCTGGCACGGACTTGCGGGTGGCTGTGAAGCAACATGTTGTCTGTGCTCCTGCTCATTCTATGAGGGCCAGAGGCCCAGAGGAGGACGTCATCTGAGCGTGGAGAACTCCTGTCCTCTGCTGCTCAGCTGGAGTGATGCTCCACCACCCATGAGGACATCAATACAAAGATAAGTAATTAAAATAACACCAGCTGGGCTGCAGATTTCGCATCAGCTGGTGGCAACTGTATTGGTGAAGCTGTGGGCATGGCACAGCAGGCAGAAAGCGAGCAGTTCCCTGTGTCACCCAGACCCTAACGAGAGGTAAGGCACAGGGAGACGATGGAAGGAGCTGCAGCTTCTGCTAGACCTGGACAGAAGAGAGCAGGATGATGAGCAGAGGCTGATGTGAGAAGGCAGAGGGAAGAGAAGGCAAGAGTTGTGGCCTGGGCACGGACATGCGGGTGACAGTGATGCAAAAGACTGTCTGTCCTTTTCATTTCTATTTGAGGGCCAGTGGCCCAGAGGAGGACGTCATCAGACTTTGGAGATCTCCAGTCTACTTTTGCTCAGCTGGAGAGATGCTCCAACTTTCCACAGAGATATCACATATCATATGACAAAGATAAGTAATCAGAATAACACCAGCCAGGCTGCAATTTCGGCATCAGCTGCTGGTCGCTGTATTGGTGTTGCTGTTGGCATGGCGCAGCAGGCAGAACGTTGGCAGTTCCCTGTGTCTCCCAGACACCGTCAACATGGTCAGAACGGGGAGATGATGGAAGGAGCTTTGCCCTCTGCTAGTCCCAGACAGTGGAGAGCAGGATTATGATGTGAGGCCGAGATAAGGTGATAGGACAGAGGGAAGAGAAAGCAAGTGTTGTGACTCTGGCACGGACTTGCGGGTGGCTGTGAAGCAACATGTTGTCTGTGCTCCTGCTCATTCTATGAGGGCCAGAGGCCCAGAGGAGGACGTCATCTGAGCGTGGAGAACTCCTGTCCTCTGCTGCTCAGCTGGAGTGATGCTCCACCACCCATGAGGACATCAATACAAAGATAAGTAATTAAAATAACACCAGCTGGGCTGCAGATTTCGCATCAGCTGGTGGCAACTGTATTGGTGAAGCTGTGGGCATGGCACAGCAGGCAGAAAGTGAGCAGTTCCCTGTGTCACCCAGACCCTAACGAGAGGTAAGGCACAGGGAGACGATGGAAGGAGCTGCAGCTTCTGCTAGACCTGGACAGAGGAGAGCAGGATGATGAGCAGAGGCTGAGGTGAGAAGGCAGAGGGAAGAGAAGGCAAGAGTTGTGGCCTGGGCACGGACATGCGGGTGACAGTGATGCAAAAGACAGTCTGTCCTTTTCATTTCTATTTGAGGGCCAGCGGCCCAGAGGAGGACGTCATCAGACTTTGGAGATCTCCAGTCTACTGTTGCTCAGCTGGAGAGATGTTCCAACTTTCCACAGAGATATCACATATCATATGACAAAGATAAGTAATCAAAATAACACCAGCCAGGCTGCAATTTGGGCATCAGCTGCTGGTCGCTGTATTGGTGTTGCTGTTGGCATGGTGCAGCAGGCAGAATGTTGGCAGTTCCCTGTGTCTCCCAGACACTGTCCACATGGTCAGAACGGGGAGATGATGGAAGGAGCTGCGCCCTCTGCTAGTCCCAGACAGTGGAGAGCAGGCTTATGATGTGAGGCCGAGATAAGGTGATAGGACAGAGGGAAGAGAAGGCAAGAGTTGTGGCTGGGGCATGGACTTGTGGGTGGCTGTGATGGAACAGGTTGTCTGTTATCCTGCTCTTTATTTGAGGGCCAGAGGCCCAGAGGAGGGCATCATCTGAGCGTGGAGACCTCCAGTCCTCTGCTGCTCAGCTGGAGAGATGATCCGCTAGGTATGAGGACATCAATACAAAGATAAGTAATTAAAATAACACCAGCTGGGCTGCAGATTTCGTGTCAGATGGTGGCAACTGTATTGCTGAAGCTGCAGGCATGGCGTAACAGGCAGAAAGCGAGCAGTTCCCTGTGTCACCCAGTCACTAATGAGAGGTAAGGCACAGGGAGACGATGGAAGGAGCTGTAGCTTCTGCTAGCCCTGGACAGAGGAGAGCAGGATGATGAGCAGAGGCTGAGGTGAGAGGGCAGAGGGAAGAGAAGGCAAGAGTTGTGGCCTGGGCACTGGTGTGTGGATAACAGTGATGCAAAAGACTGTCTGTCCTCCTCATTTCTCTTTGAGCGCCAGAGGCCCAGAAAAGGACATAATCTGAGCGTGAAGACCTCCTGTCCTCTGCTGCTCAGCTGGAGAGATGCTCCACCACCCATGAGGACATCAATAAAAAGATAAGTAATTAAAATATCAGAAGCCTGGCTGCAATATTGGCATCAGCTTGGGGCTCCTGTTTTGGTGAGGCTGTGGGCATGCCACAGCAGGCAGAATGCTGGCAGTTCCCTGTGTCACACACGTTGGAGACACCACCAGCATATGGAAATGATAGAAAGAGCTGCAGCCCTCACCAGATAGGCCTGAGGAGACCTCAATGTTGTGCTGAGGCACAGGTGAGTGTGCAGAAAAGAGGGCAGGGACGGGTGGGGCTGGGCCCTAGTGGAGAGGCAAGGAGGGCTGCGTTGCCACAGACTGTGTGTCCTCCTCTATTCTGTTTAAGGGAAAGTGGCCCAGAGGAGGACGTCATCAGACTTTGGAGATCTCCAGTCTACTGTTGCTCAGCTGGAGAGATGCTCCAACTTTCCACAGAGATATCACATATCATATGACAAAGATAAGTAATCAAAATAACACCAGCCAGGCTGCAATTTGGGCATCAGCTGCTGGTCGCTGTGTTGGTGTTGCTGTTGGCATGGTGCAGCAGGCAGAATGTTGGCAGTTCCCTGTGTCTCCCAGACAACGTCAACATGGTCAGAACGGGGAGATGATGGAAGGAGCTGCGCCCTCTGCTAGTCCCGGACAGTGGAGAGCAGGATTATGATGTGAGGCCGAGATAAGGTGGTAGGACATAGGGAAGAGAAAGCAAGTGTTGTGGCTCTGGCACGGACTTGCGGGTGGCTGTGAAGCAACATGTTGTCTGTGGTCCTGCTCTTTCTATGAGGGCCAGAGGCCCAGAGGAGGACGTCATCTGAGCGTGGAGAACTCCTGTCCTCTGCTGCTCAGCTGGAGTGATGCTCCACTAGCTGTGAGGACATCAATACAAAGATAAGTAATTAATATAACACCAGCTGGGCTGCAGATTTTGCATTAGCTGGTGGCAATTCTATTGATGAAGCTGCGGGCATGGAGCAGCAGGCAGAAAGCAGACAGTTCCCTGTGTCACCCAGACACGAACAAGAGGTAAGGCACAGGGAGACGATGGAAGGAGCTGCACCCTCTGATAGCACTACACAGAGGAGAGCAGGATGGTGAGCAGAGGCTCAGGTGAGAAGGCAGAGGGAAGAGAAGGCAAGAGTTGTGGCCTGGGCACGGACATGCGGGTGACAGTGATGCAAAAGACTGTCTGTTCTCCTCATTTCTCTATGAGGGCCAGAGGCCCAAAGGAGGACATCATCAGAGCGTGGAGACCTCCTGTCCTCTGCTGCCCAGCTGGAGAGTTGCTCCACCACCCATGAGGACATCAATACAAAGATAAGTAATTAAAATATCAGAAGCCTGGCTGCAATATGGGCATCAGCTTGGGGCTCCTGTTTTGGTGAGGCCATGGGCATGGCACAGCAGGCAGAATGCTGGCAGTTACCTGTGTCAAACGCGTTGGAGACACCACCAGCTTATGGAAATGATAGAAAGAGCTGCAGCCCTCACCAGATAGGCCTGAGGAGACCTCAATGTTGTGCTGAGGCACTGGTGAGTTGGCAGAAAAGAGGGCAGGCACGGGTAGGGCTGGGCCCTAGACGGAGATGCAAGGTGGGCTGCGTTGCCACAGATTGTGTGTCCTCCTCCATTCTCTTTGAGGGCCAGCAGCCCAGAGGAGGACGTCATCAGACTTTGGAGATCTCCAGTCTACTGTTGCTCAGCCGGAGAGATGCTCCAACTTTCCACAGAGATATCACATATCATATGACAAAGATAAGTAATCAGAATAACACCAACCAGGCTGCAATTTCGGCATCAGCTGCTGGTCACTGTGTTGGTGTTGCTGTTGGCATGGTGCAGCAGGCAGAATGTTGGCAGTTCCCTGTGTCTCCCAGACACCGTCAACATGGTCAGAACGGGGAGATGATGGAAGGAGCTGCGCCCTCTGCTAGTCCCAGACAGTGGAGAGCAGGCTTATGATGTGAGGCCGAGATAAGGTGATAGGACAGAGGGAAGAGAAGGCAAGAGTTGTGGCTGGGGCATGGACTTGTGGGTGGCTGTGATGGAACAGGTTGTCTGTCATCCTGCTCTTTATTTGAGGGCCAGAGGCCCAGAGGAGGACGTCATCTGAGCGTGGAGAACTCCTGTCCTCTGCTGCTCAGCTGGAGTGATGCTGCACCACCCATGAGGACATCAATACAAAGATAAGTAATTAAAATAACACCAGCTGGGCTGCAGATTTCGCATCAGCTGGTGGCAACTGTATTGGTGAAGCTGTGGGCATGGCACAGCAGGCAGAAAGCGAGCAGTTCCCTGTGTCACCCAGACCCTAACGAGAGGTAAGGCACAGGGAGACGATGGAAGGAGCTGCAGCTTCTGCTAGACCTGGACAGAGGAGAGCAGGATGATGAGCAGAGGCTGATGTGAGAAGGCAGAGGGAAGAGAAGGCAAGAGTTGTGGCCTGGGCACGGACATGCGGGTGACAGTGATGCAAAAGACAGTCTGTCCTTTTCATTTCTATTTGAGGGCCAGCGGCCCAGAGGAGGACGTCATCAGACTTTGGAGATCTCCAGTCTACTGTTGCTCAGCTGGAGAGATGCTCCAACTTTCCACAGAGATATCACATATCATATGACAAAGATAAGTAATCAAAATAACACCAGCTAGGCTGCAATTTGGGCATCAGCTGCTGGTCGCTGTGTTGGTGTTGCTGTTGGCATGGTGCAGCAGGCAGAATGTTGGCAGTTCCCTGTGACTCCCATGCAACGTCAACATGGTCAGAACGGGGAGATGATGGAAGGAGCTGCGCCCTCTGCTAGTCCCGGACAGTGGAGAGCAGGATTATGATGTGAGGCCGAGATAAGGTGATAGGACAGAGGGAAGAGAAAGCAAGTGTTGTGACTCTGGCATGGACTTGCGGGTGGCTGTGATGCAACATGTTGTCTGTGGTCCTGCTCATTCTATGAGGGCCAGAGGCCCAGAGGAGGACGTCATCTGAGCGTGGAGAACTCCTGTCCTCTGCTGCTCAGCTGGAGTGATGCTCCACTAGCTGTGAGGACATCAATACAAAGATAAGTAATTAATATAACACCAGCTGGGCTGCAGATTTTGCATTAGCTGGTGGCAATTCTATTGATGAAGCTGCGGGCATGGAGCAGCAGGCAGAAAGCAGACAGTTCCCTGTGTCACCCAGACACGAACAAGAGGTAAGGCACAGGGAGACGATGGAAGGAGCTGCACCCTCTGATAGCACTACACAGAGGAGAGCAGGATGGTGAGCAGAGGCTCAGGTGAGAAGGCAGAGGGAAGAGAAGGCAAGAGTTGTGGCCTGGGCACGGACATGCGGGTGACAGTGATGCAAAAGACTGTCTGTTCTCCTCATTTCTCTATGAGGGCCAGAGGCCCAAAGGAGGACATCATCAGAGCGTGGAGACCTCCTGTCCTGTGCTGCCCAGCTGGAGAGTTGCTCCACCACCCATGAGGACATCAATACAAAGATAAGTAATTAAAATATCAGAAGCCTGGCTGCAATATGGGCATCAGCTTGGGGCTCCTGTTTTGGTGAGGCCATGGGCATGGCACAGCAGGCAGAATGCTGGCAGTTACCTGTGTCAAACGCGTTGGAGACACCACCAGCTTATGGAAATGATAGAAAGAGCTGCAGCCCTCACCAGATAGGCCTGAGGAGACCTCAATGTTGTGCTGAGGCACTGGTGAGTTGGCAGAAAAGAGGGCAGGCACGGGTAGGGCTGGGCCCTAGACGGAGATGCAAGGTGGGCTGCGTTGCCACAGATTGTGTGTCCTCCTCCATTCTCTTTGAGGGCCAGCAGCCCAGAGGAGGACGTCATCAGACTTTGGAGATCTCCAGTCTACTGTTGCTCAGCTGGAGAGATGCTCCAACTTTCCACAGAGATATCACATATCATATGACAAAGATAAGTAATCAGAATAACACCAACCAGGCTGCAATTTCGGCATCAGCTGCTGGTCACTGTGTTGGTGTTGCTGTTGGCATGGTGCAGCAGGCAGAATGTTGGCAGTTCCCTGTGTCTCCCAGACACCGTCAACATGGTCAGAACGGGGAGATGATGGAAGGAGCTGCGCCCTCTGCTAGTCCCAGACAGTGGAGAGCAGGCTTATGATGTGAGGCCGAGA
This sequence comes from Coturnix japonica, assembly GCF_054131305.1. Classification (NCBI taxonomy): domain Eukaryota; kingdom Metazoa; phylum Chordata; class Aves; order Galliformes; family Phasianidae; genus Coturnix; species Coturnix japonica. The sequence continues at coordinate 170,919,065 of NC_140663.1, forward strand.
TAAGGTGATAGGACAGAGGGAAGAGAAGGCAAGAGTTGTGGCTGGGGCATGGACTTGTGGGTGGCTGTGATGGAACAGGTTGTCTGTCATCCTGCTCTTTATTTGAGGGCCAGAGGCCCAGAGGAGGACGTCATCTGAGCGTGGAGAACTCCTGTCCTCTGCTGCTCAGCTGGAGTGATGCTGCACCACCCATGAGGACATCAATACAAAGATAAGTAATTAAAATAACACCAGCTGGGCTGCAGATTTCGCATCAGCTGGTGGCAACTGTATTGGTGAAGCTGTGGGCATGGCACAGCAGGCAGAAAGCGAGCAGTTCCCTGTGTCACCCATACCCTAACGAGAGGTAAGGCACAGGGAGACGATGGAAGGAGCTGCAGCTTCTGCTAGACCTGGACAGAGGAGAGCAGGATGATGAGCAGAGGCTGATGTGAGAAGGCAGAGGGAAGAGAAGGCAAGAGTTGTGGCCTGGGCACGGACATGCGGGTGACAGTGATGCAAAAGACAGTCTGTCCTTTTCATTTCTATTTGAGGGCCAGCGGCCCAGAGGAGGACGTCATCAGACTTTGGAGATCTCCAGTCTACTGTTGCTCAGCTGGAGAGATGCTCCAACTTTCCACAGAGATATCACATATCATATGACAAAGATAAGTAATCAAAATAACACCAGCCAGGCTGCAATTTGGGCATCAGCTGCTGGTCGCTGTGTTGGTGTTGCTGTTGGCATGGTGCAGCAGGCAGAATGTTGGCAGTTCCCTGTGTCTCCCATGCAACGTCAACATGGTCAGAACGGGGAGATGATGGAAGGAGCTGCGCCCTCTGCTAGTCCCGGACAGTGGAGAGCAGGATTATGATGTGAGGCCGAGATAAGGTGATAGGACAGAGGGAAGAGAAAGCAAGTGTTGTGACTCTGGCATGGACTTGCGGGTGGCTGTGATGCAACATGTTGTCTGTGGTCCTGCTCATTCTATGAGGGCCAGAGGCCCAGAGGAGGACGTCATCTGAGCGTGGAGAACTCCTGTCCTCTGCTGCTCAGCTGGAGTGATGCTCCACTAGCTGTGAGGACATCAATACAAAGATAAGTAATTAATATAACACCAGCAGGGCTGCAGATTTTGCATTAGCTGGTGGCAATTCTATTGATGAAGCTGCGGGCATGTTGCAGCAGGCAGAAAGCAGACAGTTCCCTGTGTCACCCAGACACGAACAAGAGGTAAGGCACAGGGAGACGATGGAAGGAGCTGCACCCTCTGATAGCACTACACAGAGGAGAGCAGGATGGTGAGCAGAGGCTCAGGTGAGAAGGCAGAGGGAAGAGAAGGCAAGAGTTGTGGCCTGGGCACGGACATGCGGGTGACAGTGATGCAAAAGACTGTCTGTTCTCCTCATTTCTCTTTGAGGGCCAGAGGCCCAAAGGAGGACATCATCAGAGCGTGGAGACCTCCTGTCCTCTGCTGCCCAGCTGGAGAGTTGCTCCACCACCCATGAGGACATCAATACAAAGATAAGTAATTAAAATATCAGAAGCCTGGCTGCAATATGGGCATCAGCTTGGGGCTCCTGTTTTGGTGAGGCCATGGGCATGGCACAGCAGGCAGAATGCTGGCAGTTACCTGTGTCAAACGCGTTGGAGACACCACCAGCTTATGGAAATGATAGAAAGAGCTGCAGCCCTCACCAGATAGGCATGAGGAGACCTCAATGTTGTGCTGTGGCACTGGTGAGTTGGCAGAAAAGAGGGCAGGAACGGGTAGGGCTGGGCCCTAGACGGAGATGCAAGGAGGGCTGCGTTGCCACAGATTGTGTGTCCTCCTCCATTCTCTTTGAGGGCCAGCGGCCCAGAGGAGGACGTCATCAGACTTTGGAGATCTCCAGTCTACTGTTGCTCAGCTGGAGAGATGCTCCAACTTTCCACAGAGATATCACATATCATATGACAAAGATAAGTAATCAGAATAACACCAGCCAGGCTGCAATTTGGGCATCAGCTGCTGGTCGCTGTGTTGGTGTTGCTGTTGGCATGGCACAGCAGGCAGAATGTTGGCAGTTCTCCCATACACCGTCAACATGGTCAGAAGGGGAGATGATGGAATGAGCTGCGCCCTCTGCTAGTCCCGGACAATGGAGAGCAGGATTATTATGTGAGGCCGAGATAAGGTGATAGGACAGAGGGAAGAGAAGGCAAGAGTTGTTGCCTGGGCACAAACTTGTGGGTGACAGTGATGCAACTGACTGTCTGTCCTCCTCATTTCTATTTGAGGGCCAGCGGCCTAGAGGAGGACGTCATCTGAGTGTGGAGACCTCCTGTCCTCTGCTGCTCAGCTGGGGAGATGCTCCTCTAGGTATGAGGACATCAATACAAAGATAAGTAATTAAATTAACACAAGCTGGGCTGCAGATTTCGCATCAGCTGTTGGCAACTCTATTGGTGATGCTGCGGGCATGGCACAGCAGGAAGAAAGCTGGCAGTTCCTTGTGTCACCCAGACACTAACTAGAGGTTATCTGGCAGTTCCCTGTGTCATCCAGACACTAATGAGAGGTGAAGTACAGGGAGACGATGGAAGGAGCTTCGTCTTCTGCTAGCCCCGGACAGAGGAGAGCAGGATGGTGAGCAGAGGCTGAGGTGAGAGGGCACACAGTCACACACACACATTTGCTGGTTCCCCTGCTTGTATTTTCTCTTTGAGAAAACTTTGGGTTCTTTCCTTTTTTCCCTGATTTCCTTAGTGATCTGTATAGATACAATGTTTATAATTTTCCCTGCAGCCCATGCACTCTATGTGGAGAAGGTCTGTGTATGCTGCCATGGAGGAGCCTACAGCACAGCAGTGGATGAGGCCTGGCGGAGGAGCAGCCCATTGATACCCCAATAGGAGCAGCCCTGGGCCAGAGCTGCAGCACCTGGAGAGGAGCCCGCAGTGGGGCCGGAAGGCTGGGGGAGCTGCTGCCTGTGGGGCTGTGCTGGAGCAGTGCCTGAAGGCTGGGCCCATGGGATGGAGACATGCTGGAGCAATGCTGAGAGAGCTACAGCCTGTGGGAATCCCACAAGGGATCAGATGGGGAAGGACGGCATCGCATGTGAATCATAACATGGCTAGCTTACCAGTGCTAAGCCACAAAGATCACTGTGTGACCTTCATGTTTCTTGAGAAAAGCTTTGGAACTAAAGTCACTGTCACTGTTGAAGTCACTGTCTCTGAAAACTATTATTTCTTTTAGTTTAAAGCTTGTTGTGTAATTATATACCTTTTGTCAGGTATGGATTGTCTGTATGAAATTTGCTATTGAGTAATCACAAGTCAGCCATAACCTGAGCATCCCTAAGTCAAACTGAAGAGAGGTGTGCACAAACTAGGTTTCATTTCTGAAAAAAAACCCCACAAAACAACCCTCTCTGCCCCAGACAAATGGAAAATGATTTAGCAGAAGACTAACTGGAATGTTTCAGACAAGTGAGAAGTGGTTCCTTAGAGCCCACTTGCTGCTGTTGATGGCATTCCATCACCGACAAACAGGGCATTACTGGAGCTGGAGGGAAAATGTTTATATCCTGAAAGAAAAATGTGTCTATGGGTCATTCACTCTGCTCACAGACAGCACATTTCTCTCACTAAACTCTGAACACCAGAGTGAACGTAGTACTGATCGTGCAATCGAGTTCCTGTCACTAAATCCCTGCACCTATGTGTGCCCTGTGAATTCCTTCATGTGGATTGGGCTGTGGGATTGGAGCTGTGGGACTGGAGCCTATGGGTATTACAGCGCAAGAAAGATCAGAGAATTATACATTTAAGTAAGCAACACCAAAGCCAGTCAAATTCATGGGAGCATCGTTTAATCAAGCATTGGAAATACACTCTCTTCCTTGGGTGGCATGGAAACGTTGAATAATATGACAAATTTAGGAGGACTGGAGCTGATAAGGTACTATAAGACTGGGTGTTACAAGGGGCACAAGGGGTGGGAGATCCCAGCCAGCTTATGCAGCACAGCTCGACAAGGTCATTGTAAACATAAACACTGCATGCTTGACTAGCACCTTAGAAACATCACTGAGATACTGGAGGTCTTTAGAAATGGGATTGATAAGATATATTGTTGTAATCTTCACTTTCTGTGAGTAAGGGTTGTATTTCTGGAGAAGTTCCTGCTTTTTTCTTCCTGCAGGCCAGGATGAGTGCAGAGATCACAGCAGTAACTAAGCCTCCAATCACAGCTGCACCAACCAGCCAGGGCCAGATCTGATGGGCTTGCTCGAGGTAGGGGATTAAAAAGTCCTGGAAAGAACCAAGTGCTAGAAAGGAGAAAAACAGAGGTCCTTTTACATGATGCAATGCAGTACCAGTGTATACAGAATGTGTAACAGATAATACTGGAAGGCTCAGAATGAAAAATGATTATTAAAGTGAAGAAAATTGTCTGAAGGTTACAAATAATTCTAGGCAAATTCCATCAGTCCTTAATGTTTCCCCATTTTTTTGTGTTGAAATTGACAGGAACTGAGTTTACTATTTCCAATGCTATTTATGGTTTTGAGAAAGCCGTAAGAATAGAAAGCAAAAGGATCATAGAATCATCAAATCACTGAATCGTTTGTGTTGGAAGAAACCTTTAAAAGGCATCTATCTAGTCCTACTCCCCTGCAATGAACAGGGACACCAACAGCTCCATCAGGTGCTCAGAGTCCCATCCAGCCGTCAGCTTCAGAGTCTACAGGGATGTGGCATCCACCACCTCTCCAGGCAACCTGTGCCAGTGCCTCACCACCCATACTGTAAAAAGCTATCATCTTATATCCAGTTTAAATCTCTCCTCTTTCAGTTTGAAACCATTTCCCCTTGTCGTATCACAACAGACCCTTCTAAAGGGTCTGTCAGATCACGTACAGCACGGGCAAAGGTCCTGCTAGCTCATCATCTGTTGACAACAGTAACTGAGGCTGAGTACAAGGAAGAGATTAAGAACAGGTTAAGCCTCTCATAATCCTTTCATGAAGTGATACTCAGCCTCCAACAACTTTGGTGCACTCTCCAGACATTATAAATATTTTTCTTCCATCTTCCAGTTTCACTGGTGCCCTCAGAAGTAATCCCATGTATCTTCTTGGTGCTTTTGAATACACATTGTTTAATATCTGTGCTATGAAAATATTTAATTTGTGTGGCTTTTGTGATAAGGAGAAAAGCAAAATATCACAAAATTCCCCACCCTGCTGAAATTATCTGTGATACAGATTTCACTGTGACCTCCTAAACCTGTACGTCATCTTTCAACAGAATCATGGAATGGGCCGGGTTGGAAAGGACCTCAAGGATCATGAAGCGCCAACCCCCTGACACAGGCAGGGCCATCAGCCTCCACATTTAATACTGGACCAGGCTGCCCAGGACCCCATCCAACCTGGCCTTGAACACCTCCAGGGACAAGGTATCCACAACCTCTTTGGGCAGCTGTTCCAGCACCTCACCACTCATAGTAAAGAACTTCCTCCTGACACACAACAGAAATCTTTCCTTCTTCGACTTAAAAAAATTTCTCCTTGTCCTGCTGCTATCAACCCTTTCAAAGAGTTGACTCCCATCCTGTTAGTGGGTTTAGGTACTGAAAGGCTGCAATGAGGTCACCCCGCAGCCTTCTTTTCTCCAGGCTGAACAAGCCCAGCTCCCTCAGCCTGTCTTTATAAGGGAGGTGATCATCTTTGTGAAACAGAAACAGCAGTCTTTCTCTCCCATAAGTATTATTTGGAAACCTAAACTACCTGGTAAAACACAGCATGACATTGAGATGAAGAGATGTCACTTCTCAAAGCTGGAGAAATTAATGTATTTTCTTAAATACTGATGGTCAGTTAAACATGCCTTCCTCCTGCATTCCGCCTCAGTCTGTACAGTTCCTCTAACTAGCTCAAAGCCAACAGCCACCTCTTGACAACCACTGCCTGCTTTCTTTAGATGTTTTGTTGTGCTAGTTACTTACTTTGCCCTGATCCCTCTCCTCTGTTTTTTCCTCTTCCTTCTCATTTGGAGGCTCTGCTACCTTTTCCTGACTACTCACATTTTCACTGCTAATATTCTTTTTTCCTTTCTAATTTTTTCCTGTGTGTCTAATAACTCCTGGCTTCCAAGCCATATGCTTTCTGTACATCCTTGAGTATGCAAGAGATTTCAGAGGGAGCCAGCAGGCTTTCTTGCTTCATTTCCTCTAAGAAATTCCTGTTCACTTTTATGTTCCTCTTAACCAGAACCCATCGTTCTTCTCTAGAGAACAATTTGGGTTTAAACATTGAAATGCTGAGAAAATCCATTCTGTATTTTGAGATTCTGGGCCATTTTCCACTTGTAACCAGTGCCTTCCTTCAGATAAGAAATAGCTTTAGCTTTCATCTTCTCAGTGAGATTAACAAGGGGTTGAGCCCCTTGTCTGGGGATTATCTGGGCTTTCCAAATGAGTTTGAATTTCACTCTTTGTGTTGATCTTTCAAAGTAATTAAGAAGCTACTTTCCTTGCCTCTTTATTAGAAACATAGACCAAATTTAATAAGAATTTCATTTTCTAAGGAAAATGCTCTCCTGGGTAAAGGCAAGAGATTGGAAGGCAACAGAAATGAATTGCTAAGTGGTAAATAATTTACAGTTTGCTTCTTTGAGCAGAACCAATTCAGAACTCAGTATTTCTGGCTGTCACAGTACTTGGCACATTTTTAGATGTACAGTTCTAGGAATAATGTGGTTTTCCGAAACTAGTGGTTTTCATTTATATATACATATATATATATTTATTTATAGTCTTGGTGGTCAGGAATTAAATTACGGCGGCATGAACAAAAGCATAAAAATGCTTGTAATCAGACATAAATATGTAATAACTTTGAGACTATATTTGAAATATTTATTAGTTTGTTTTCTTTCTGAGTAAGTAGAGTTGGTCAAGTTTCGTTACAGAATATTACAGGAAATAATGACTTTCATGTCAGTATTATATTAATAAAAGACCTTAACAATTATCTGGGAGAGAAGATTCCTTAGTCATAAAGTAGCCAAAAATGCATTTGCTTGCTAAATCACAAGCTAGATTTTACTTGAGAATTGAATAAAATAAATCAGGATGTCATAGTTTAACACAGTATGCAAAACCGTACATCTCCATCAGTAAGCAAACTGTACTGTAAAAACAGAGATGCTATGATAATTGATAGTGCTTTGATAAAGAGAACAAGAAAACAAGTAGAACGCTAGCACTGCTGAAATGTCCCTGGTGCTTTTGCTACAGAATTATTGGACTTCTCACCCTTAATTGCCTTTCAAATGAAGAGAAATTGTTCTGCCTAAAACAGGGAAACCAAACATGTGCTGTTTGTTCTGTGGCTAATGCACTGCAAAAACGACTGCACCCCACCACATGAGTATCTTTTGGATAATAAGTAATTTTGTATCTGTAGCAGAATTTAGCTTCTTCATTAAACAAGGAGGACACTAGAAGCCACAAAATCTAGTGCCCTAAGCACAAGACCTGCCTTACTGAAGCTTCCCCAAAGACCTCTTCCCTATCAGTGCTTAAGACTGGCCAAGACACCCAGGTCAAAGCTATCTCTGAATAGCAATGGAAGTCATAACTATTACCAATGAGAGCAAAATTCATTTGATTAAATGAAATTATCGTTATGAATGATTCTCTTGTGTTCTGTATAAATAATGACAGGGCGAGCACAATGTCAACAGATTGCTATTTAACAATAGAACAAGAGAGAAGGGGGATCAGTTCCTGGAGGCATCCAAGGCCAGGGTGGATATGGCTCTGGGCAGCCTCGTCTAGTAGTGGTTGGCAACCCTGCACATAGCAGGGGGGTTGAAACTGGGTGATCATTGCAACCCAGGCCATTCTCTGTTATGTGTTATCAGCTGAGCTGGGGAAACAGCAGATTCAGAATCCATCTGTTTTTCTCCCCTGTCCTGTTCATAAGCTGATCCTTTGGGCCATATTCAGATTGTGGTGAAGCTAGGATAGATAATGACTGGTGTTAGTGATTCCTTTTTGACTGGGACTTTTCTAATAGAGTTAGGTTGGCTCTGTGTATCACCAGATGAGAAATGTGAAAACATGCAGGCATAATTTGTAACTAAAATATGGAAAAATGAGAAATAGAAGGATTTATATCTGTATTGCATATACATAGGCAGCATTTAAACATATTGTCATTCTGCAGACATATTCCATGAGATAAACAACAAATTTGACATCTACTTAAAATTGCAGAGTTACCTGGTTCTTGCAAATACTCGTAGTCATACCCCAACTCCCTTGATGATATAAAAAATTCTCCATTTCTGTAAAGAGGGATAAAGGGAACCATGTAATTTTCTCTATTGTGCCCAATGGGTGCGTTGGCTGCTGGGTAGACTTCTAGCATGGGTCTGTGTCTTCTTAACCAGCGCTCAAAAATGCTGTAAAAGAAAAAGCATGTCTGTTAATGGAGGAGACTGGCAGAAATTTTCTTCTTGAAGATAAAAAGGAAGAAAAAGGTTGATAATTTTTCTTTTTGAACTCTTGAGAAGTGGCATTCAAAGATTTATGTTTGTGTGTATTATACTTCCCAAGTCGTTTGTGGTTAGCTTCTTCAGCACTGAGTTCTTGTGCAAGCATATGAAAAGCAAAGGACTTCAGGGCTGCAGAGAGGCTTTTAAATCCCACAAGTGCAATTCACTGTGTCACTATGACCTGACTGAAGTTTTTGCTCAGTAATTTGCAAGGCTGTGAGATACAGAGAGCAGAATTAAAGACTTCAGTGCTTCCTTGCCACTCTCAGAAACTCTTGTGGCTCTTTTTGGGTGGTCTTGTACCCAGCTGTTCAGTCCCACTACCCTTCCTTTATTTTCCACCCGCTGTAACTAGGGATTTGCATTCCTGCATTAAAGTATGGATATTCCATGGCTGATGTAACAGTACAAAGAGGCTGGAAATATCTTAGGAAGAAAGGATAGGCTGTATGAAACCAAAAGCTTGATAAAGTCGATGTGCAGTCAGGAAAGAAGCTTTCTCCCGCAGTAGGTGTTATCAGCACCTCTGACCTCAGCTATGCTTTTCCATTTATCTCTGCCAAAGGTTTGTCTGTTTAGCTGTCTCCTAATACGGTTCTGAATATTTTAAAAGGGAGGGAGAAAGCTGAAATACTGCACTACAGGGACAGGACAGTTTGTGTTGGCTTTTTCAAGTGAACTGCTGGATATATTTGAAAAGCAAAATCAACAGCCCTCCAAAACATTCTCAGCTCTCCTTTTCTGCTTGAGCTTTGTCTTCTCAGTTCTTCACCTTGTTTCAGTCCTCAGATCCTCTCCCACTGCCTTACTTTCATCTGGAATGGAACTGTTTTTCTCAGAGCATCTGGTATGATGCTATGTTTTGGTTCTGTAATAAAACCGATAACATACCAATGGTTATGGCTGCTGCTGAACCTGAATGCAATCTGTGGAGCGTCTGAAAACTCTGCAAGTAGAATTTTACCTCCTGTCATTAGGCAGAAATATTGAGAAACACTCTGTTTATCCCACCAAAATTAATGCCCTTCGTCATTAAAACAGAGCCTCAGCCATAAACTTGGTTCTTTATTAAGATCAAAAGATTTAGTAGATGAAAGAGCCACTATGTTTATCCACCTTGTCAACCTTTAGTAATGCAGATATTAATCTTGATTAAAATCTTCATTTGTAGCTCTCATCTTCAGTTAAATTTCATCAGCTCTGTCTAGAAAAACCCTTGTCAGAATAATAATATTCAGCTGAAGTTTTCAGATAGATAGATAAATTTAAACAGTGACATCAAGGCTTCAGCTGCACTTATCATGAGAATTTTTGAACAGAAAGTCTGTAATCACATTACATCTTTAGAGAATGTCACAAGGAAAATCAATAATCATTGAAAAAGGCATAGAATATAAAGGAAATCAGGCCATTACTCTAGCCTGGGTGGAAGTTGGGCATGGGACTGCTGTCATTACACTGTCTGCCTTTTGCTTCTGTTTTGGTCAAGGCACTCTCACTACCAATGCATTTTTCTTTTCCTAGCAGTCGTAGATGAGAGCTGAAACAGCTCTTCTCTGCATCACAGGACTAGTAGAGGCACAGCGGTGGTTTGGATGTAGGAACATGGTAATATTTTATGATGATGGCATAACTTTGTTCATATTTTGGATGTCTCCTCATGATCTATGCCCTAACTTCTGAATGCCCAGTCTAAAGTACTTCTTGGGGTCTGCTTTTTTGAAGATGCTGAGCAGCCACATTTTGAAAATTTGTAGAACTGATGAGCACACAGCTCAGAGCTAGAAGTTGTCATTCTCCTGAAATAACTCTGTATGACATGCTCTGAAATGCAGCGTTCTCTCTGGATGACTTAAATGCCTCAATTTCATAAGCAGTTTCAAGAATTCTTAGGCCGGTAATCTTTTAAATAGAATGCAACTGCAAAGCATTTCCATGGAAATGATCGCATATGCTTTGGATTCTTCTGTTTGCAGTATGGCTCCCACATTAAAAAGCAAGCTTCTTTAGCTGTAGCAGGGGCACCGAATTCCTGACTCTTACAGCCGGTTTTGAGATTTAGATGCAATCATACATCTCTAATTACTAGTATGTTGTGCTGATGCACAAGCATGTTGGACAATTCACACAGTTACATTTCATGATTCCCAGACTGATGTTGTTAATTGCTTTCATACTCTTTTAAGGAAAACTGGAGTCTCGATGTAGCCTAATATTCTGCCATTGGTTAGTTGCTTTAATTGAAAGGCCTTTGGGATTCTACAACTACATGTCAAGTAAAACAATGACCAGTCTTTTGTTTTGGAATATTGGGACCACTAAATTTTATACATCCCAGGTAAAGACTATTTGATCATCAGTTGTTCCACTTTCCATGGAGAGAAAATTTTGTTTTCTTCCCTTAAAACTGCTGTGTTATAGAATAACACCCTATAGAATAACCTTCTACCTTGAAAATATACGCTCATTTTGCATGCTTTTTTTCAGTAGCTGCAAACTTGGAAGAGCTTAGGGCTGCAGAAGGAAATCCTCATGCGGAGAGAAAAAGTGCTGATACAATTAGCTGCTCCCTTTGCAAAATGATTATGTTTCTGGTAAAAACCAGGTTAGTGGTAGAGTGGCAGATCTGAACTTCTTGGATTTCTTGATTATCTTGGCAAAACTACAGCTTTTATATCTTCTTTACATCAACCTCTGCACACTCCTTTGCCCCGAGAGCTTAACAAAGCAGTAAAAAGAAAACTGAAAGGCCATTTTATTCTATTGCTTGGCATTATGAAAATAACGGTACCAAAAAGAAAGCTAATGAGTCAGGGCTCCGTGATATCCAATCTCCTTATTTTTTCTACTTCCAAAAATATGGTGGACGGAAGTTCAATGAGGGAAATGTCTGTCCAACTAATTTCTTCTTCAGCATGTAGACACAGAGGACAGGCAGACAATTAGTTAGTTGCACAGGTCACGGTGACATTTTCTAGACATGGAGACATTTTTAGCATTGCATTTCCAGCTAGATTGGCATCATCTGGGAGATGCTGGCAGTGCTAAAAAGAACAGATGGGATGAGAGAGTGGTGGGATATACAAAGCGGGATAAAGGAAAGAAGAGAAGAACATCAAAAGCAATTGGAAATTTTATTCATAGAATGGAAATTAGGAGGACCTACGCTGGGATCTAGTGGAGATGATAAACCATAAATCCTCACTAGCATGAAGAGGAGAAGGGAGAGGGAAATTACTGTACAAAATACGTGGGTTATTGTCTGTTTATCTACAGGAAATGGAAGAAGAAACAAATACATTGGCCTTTCCTAGGAACTGTGCAAAGAAGTATCTTTTTATCTGTCATTTCCCTCCTTATGTTATTTGTAGGATGAAAGCATTCAGAGCTTGAACTTGACTGTCACAAAAATTTTGGAAGAGCGAGCAAATTGAGTAGAACAGGCTCTCCTTCTTGCACTGAATCATAGAATGACTTGGACTGGAAGAGAACTAAAAGATCATTCTGTTCCAACCCTCTGTTGTGGGCAGGGTTTTCCCCCGCTGGATCAGACTGCCCAGGGCCCCATCCAACCTGGCCTTAAGTACCTCCACTAATGGGGTATCCACAGCTTTTCTGGGTAGTCTGTGCCAGTGCCTCAGCATGAATGAGTAAATAATTTCCCCATAATATCTAATATAAATCTTTCCTCTTTCAGTTTAAAACAGTTTTCTGTTGGCCTGTTCATGTCACACCATGTAAAAAGTTGGTCTCCTTCCAGTCTGTAATTTCCTTTAAGTATTGGAAGACTACAGTGAGGTCTCCCTGGAGCCTTCTCTTCTCCAGGATGAACAGGCCCAGCTCTCTTCTTTGTGGGACAGCTGCTCCAGCCCTCTGATTTTAAAAAGCTATCTTTAATTCTTAGTTTCATCTTTCCCAAATTGCATATTTCCCAACCTACTTGAAATCACTGTGGCTTGTGGATCAAGCCAATTCCCTTCACTTTATACATCCTGGTGGCTTACTGAAGGGTAGTTTGTGCGTGCAACATGTAAGAATCTCCTGTAATGGCAGGGAATGAAGGTGGCAGCACTTATCTAGAAAGGTCGCAGGCAATCAGGATTTAGGAAATAGAAATTTAAAATATGGAAATGGACTAACTGGAATGGAAATCAATCTTGTGATAACCTTAATGTCCTTTGCATGTCTTCAGTGACAAGCAAAAGTAACTCAGAATAAGTAGCATTTATTTAAAGGCTTTAGAAATAGCTCTATGTAGATTGCAGCAAGGACTATTTCTATCTGGAACACTGCTCCCTTGTACTGAAGAAATCAAAGTGCCCAAATTGCATGTCCAAAGAGGTTAGGGAATAAAAAAGGATAGAAAAATAACATGAATTTTGAAAGAGGCCCTATCTCATGTTCAAAGCCCAAAGAGTCTCCGTCACTCTGTACTGCATTTCCAGAGTAAAAATTGTTTTTAAACAGGATTGTTGTAATGGTAAATATTTAAGATATTAGAACTGCTGGTCAATAGTCAATGCAAAGATTATTTTTGACATTTATGAACAGTATTTTAATGCTGCAGAATAGTTTTATTCAGACATATTTAGGCTAAAAGAAGGCTCAGTGTTCTCATTTAAATAATTTATCTAAGGTTGTGCTAAATTCTCTATCACTTAAACTCTTTGGTTCAGTCAGAGTTTAATACCTTTGTGTCCCAGTGCTGCTACTGTAAAGTGCTGACATATGGTAACAAAAAATAAAGACACCCACCAGGTATGTTGATGCTTTAGTAGTTTAAATTTTCAGTCTGACGAAATATACTTTGCTTTCGTAAAGAGTTTTCGCATGGTAAGATGCTTTTACAGAGAAAATTAAAGCCATCAGTAAAAGACATGGATATATCACTTCAATTTGATTGTGTATAAATAGACCTGATTATTTTCCTTATCCTGCTCCATACATATGAGCTTATACAACATGAAATGACATGAGCCATAGAAGAAAATTAATTGAAAAAAAAAACTTGGTTTAGAAGGAGTGTTGGGGGGAATTAGATTGATTTGAGGATGATTTTTAAAAGGGCACCAATATATATTTCTGGATTCATATTATTCTATGAATAATATATGCAATGGGATTATAGCTAATGAAAGGATGAGTCAAGAAATAAATGGGTTTATTTTGCCAGTGGGAAATATCAAGCGGAGTATAAGCAGTACTGCTGTATGTAGGCTGCATAACTTCTTTCTGTTCTAGCTAATGTTGTGTGCTCTGAAAAAAAAAAAAAAAAAAAGATACAGCTCACAACAAGGCAATCTTAAAGCCTGGGAAAAGAAGTAAAGTATTACAACAAGAATTGGTATTTTCTTCATGATTTTGAAGAGCCATTTCCAGTCAGCGTGCCTCCACTGTCATGCACAAAGCTATGTTTGATTGCAGCGTAGGAAGAGAAACCAGACCGATAGCTGCTATTAGCAATTTCTTCCTATTGTACCACCACAGAGAAGTGACACATAGTGTAAACCCAACTGGATGTTTAGCAAGCTTTTCCACAAGAGGTTCAAGTCATGTGTTTTACCTTGCAATTAAGGACATCTAGAGAGAGGGAAAGGAGGAAGATGAAGTTTCAGTACCTCCACACACATTCCATGCCAACATAAACATCTATATCCCCAGTAGAAGGACAGTGCTGCCCTTATGGTGAAGGTCCACAGTCAATCTGTGTCTCAAGATAAATTCTTGCTTTCCCCTATTTTCTTGTCCTCAGCTTCCTCGTATGTGATTGTGCAACCTTGTCATAACTAGGGTTAAGGAACTGATTTGGTTTAAATACTAACTTCTCATTTATTTCCATTTATTTCAGGTTAGTTGAGGTGAGATAAAATCCCGCACCTTATGTGTTACGCTTTTACTTGGTGGTCTGTACAAAAGAGGAACAGAGCTGAGCACCTCCAGGTAGCATTGAGAGGTTAGCTATGGTGGTTATATACCAGTTAGTTATGCTGATTTAAAGCATCTATGGAGCTGTGCCCTTTGTTTTTCATTAGCCTGATACGTCCATGCACCTCTGCTAAGGTATATGGATGAATACTAACAGTTTAGCTGCTACATAGCAGCTTGGCAAGCCACTAATAACTTCATCACATTCAAATATATACCCATGTCACTGGCTGCACCAAACTTGAAAGGGAACCTTTCATTCCTGATTTATGTTTGCAAGACCGAGACAAGGTCAGGCTCACTACAGTAGAAGGAAGGCAGAACGTTGTTACTTAGAGCTCGTCTATAGAATTCATTTCACAATCATGAGATCTGACATTCTGTAAAAGAAATCTGGCAAGCAACTTATATTAGCATTTGGAAATAAAGGGAAAAGGAAACAAATTGAGGGAAGCTGAAATGCCAGTATGAAGACTGTGATTACACAGTAGTCATCACTTTAAAAGTTGGCACTATCCACCTGATAATACAAAGTCACTTCAGGTAATTCCTGTTCCAAGCATTTAGGAGAAACATTGGTACTCTGGTACTGGAAGAGATGCTAATGCAGAGGTTGTAATGTCAAGGCACTGCCCTCCTTGCCAATGTATGCAGTTATATTGCAGTGTCATTTTTTTCTTTTAAGTTGGCTAAAGACAGTACAGGGTCTCTCAGGCTGGTTGTAAACAAATTGAAGCTGTCATAATGCAAGTGTCTGATTAAAAATTAACTTGCTGCCCTCAATTATTGTAAGAAACCCAGCCAATGCCTCCAAAGCTGTGACTCCTCATATTGAGTCAGTGCTGAGGACTGTCCTGGGTTTTGGTGCTTACCCTTGTGGTACCACTACCAAATTACCTCTAGATCAGTTTCCAGACTAGCTAGTGGAGAGAACCATGTATATGTGTATGTGGTTTTTTGGGTGAATTAAAAAGAGCATGACCAGCAGGTTGAGAGAAGTGATCCTCCCCCTCTACCCTACCCTGCTGAGTTTACATGTAGACTATAGAGTCCAGTTCAGGGCTCTCCAGTTCAAAAAATACATTGATCTCCTAGGAGTCAAGCAGAGGGCCTCCCGTATGAGGAAAGGCTGAATAACCTGGGTCTGTTCAGCCTAGGGAAGAGAAGAACCAGAGACAGCCAGTAACTAGGAAATTCAGATTCTATATATGCATATATATATATAGCTATATTTTCCATTATTAGGCTTTCATCCTGATTGTGCATAGAGAAAAAGAGGATGAAGTTGTTCATACTGTTGGCATTTGCAAATGCTGTATTTTCTTTTTTGATGTATATGTACATATTCATATACATGTATGTACTATGTATATATGAGCCTATCAGGAATATATATTCAATCTCAATACAGTTTGGACCTGAGAACATGGAGCTGTTAACACTACTGGGCTAGCAAATTTGACAGCCACTCATTTTAAACATAGACTTGCACAAAACAGATGAAAGAGGATGTTTTAGCCCAATGGAGCTGTTCCTTCATGCAAAGCTGTGCTTCTGAGTTTTGTCTTGAAACACATATTCTCATTTAGATCAATCATATGCGTCTGAAATGTGAGTATTCATTTTCAGTGAAGATCTGTCCTGCCTTATTGTTTCCCTTTATTCCACGTCTGACCAGAAGGGTTTTTTAGTTCTCATAGACCACAGTGGACCAGGCCACCTGCACACCGAGTATCAATGTGCCAGTGTCACAAAGCCCCCTACTTATGCAGCTAAAGTGCAGGCTGCCTCCCCAAAGACTGTTCTCTGGCTGAGTCAAGGCAATGTGCACCAGGCTGACACCTTCCCACTTGTTATGAAGTACCACCAGGGCTGAGGGAGCTGTGTGGTGCCTGAGGATCTTGGCATAGCTCTGCTTCTCCATCCCACTACAAAAATCTGTACTTTCTTCCACTTCCTTTGCTCTCATTTATGGCACTGCACAACCTGGGTACTTGGAGAGCATCAGATTGAGGAAACAAGAGAGAAAGAGACAGTAAAGGTATAATCCAACATTATAATCCCCATCTGCAATATATTCAACACTACTTTATTTGCTCATGTCCCACTTTATGAAAAAAAATCAAGGTTGTTTCATTGCTGTGCAGATGTGATATTTTAATATTCCATCTACCAAATTGATATAGAGCAGCTTTCCTCTTATCTTTATAATGCCCTCAACACCTCTATGGGATTAAGGGAATACAAAAGATCTGCTTCAGGGCTGCACAGCTTCCAGTCTTTGCTCCTGTAATTAGGCAGTGCTCCAAGTACTCCTCTTCTAGAACACAAAATGCAGCAGCTTCTCCAAAGTTTATCATGAGAAAAAGCTGCTCAGGGACCTGAGTCCAAAAGAGGATTGAGACAAAACAGTCCTGAGCAGAGCTGGCTGCTGGCAGTGTAGGAGTAAGTGCTGCTCCTCTCTAAGAGGAGAGCTGCTTGAGGCTTCAACTGCATTGCATTTAAGCCTTGAAGCACACCTCTCAAACAACAAAGCCTAACTCGTTGTCAACCCATTTTGCCACTCAGTGAATCTCACTGACTGATTCTTGTTTTCTCTCTTTGTAGAAAATGCTGTAGGCTGAACCAACAACTGCTGAGCCCAGTTTATTCTTGCTGGGTTGCTGACGGATTACAACATAAAGAGCTTTATTCCTACTGGAGAAGGAGATAATGGATAAGCTGACCATGACACATCGTTTATGACAATAAAAGCAGGAGCTGAGTGTTGCAATTTGAGTAGGAATCTGTGCAGAGGAATGTGAATGCGAATACTGTCTAGTGTAGGAATAGATAGTGCCTCATTGTAACTTGTTTATTGATAGGGCAAACTAACTCCTACATTAACTTGCTTAGCTGGAAAAAAGAGTGAGTTTAGGTTGGACATAGATGGGCTCAGGTTTGGTAAAAAAAAGTGATCCAAACTCTTAACACTTTTCTTAGTCAAGCCAGTCCCTTAATACCATTGAAAGTCAGCAATGCCTCTACCTAGTTTCAAGAGAGAAATTCTTGTTCCTTTAAAATAGTGGTGTTCTTTCACCTCTCGCTATAAATCCTTGGTAATTTTTTGATAAAATTAATCTCTCATTCATGTCTGGGTCTCCAATATTGCTCAGCACTGTTAAAAACAAGAGATAAATGAGAGATGATGGTGTGAGGCTGTACCTTGAGTACTGCATTCAGCTTTAGGCCCCTCACTGCAAGAAAGACACTGAGGCCCTGGAGAATATCTGGAGAAGGGCAACGAAGCTGTGAGGGTTCTGGAGCACAAGTCTTATGGGGAGCTGCTGAAGGAGCTGGGACTGCTCATTGTGGAAAAGAGGAGACTCAGGGGAGACCTTATCACTACAACTCCTTAAAGGAGGCTATGGTGAGGTGAGTGTCGACCTCTTCTCACAGGTAACAGTGATAAGATGAGAGGGAATGGCTTCAAGTTGTGCCAGGGGAGATTCAAATTGGATATTAGGAAAAAATTCTTCTCCAAGTGAGTGGTTATGCACTGGAACAGGCTGCCCAGGGAGGTGGTGGAGTCACTGACCCTGGAGGTGTTCAAGAAGCATTGAGATGTTGTACTGAGAGACATGATTTAGAGAGAAATATGGGTGGTAAGTGAACTATTAGACTGGATGATCTTGGAGATCATTTCCAACCTTGGTGATTCTATGAAAAAAAAAAAAAAAAAAAAGGAAATAGAAATGTGATCATGTGTTGCATGGGGAAAGAAAAAATACAATATTTTCTGGAATATGTTTCCTGCCCTATCTTTCTTAGGTTCATCATTGCTACTGTTTGCAGCTAACAACATCACTTGAAGTAAAAGACAGTACAAATGCCAGCTGCTCTGAAGTTTAATAACTAGTTTCCCCTGAGGAGAAAGATAACAAGCAGATTAAAATGGACTGCTGTGGCAGCGGCTGGACTGACTGTAACCCACTCCTGTGCTCTGTAATTCATTTCTTTTAAGACTGAGAGATTGTCATTATTGAGGTTCACAAGGGCATGTAATATATAAATCACATCTACGGCAGCAAAGTGATAATTTCTTTTGATGAATAGAAGGTAGCTACATGTGGGTGAGAAAAGTACCAAGTTATCCTGTGATTTTTTACAATTTGAACAATTATGGCTGCTATTATTGCCAAAGTGCTGGAGGAAGGAAATTCAGTGCTATGTTAGCTGTCTGCATCAGAGTTTGTCTTGATCATTGTGACACAGAGAGAGCTTTTTTCTCCTCTAGTGTTTGAAGAATAGGTGAAGACGAAGACCAGGTGGTTCTTGCCAAGCTTCAGGGCATAGTAACCTTTACTTTTAAAAACCATTAATAGGCTTGCTTAATATATAGTGTATAAGAGTGATCAATTCTAGAACTGCATTGGCTGAACAGAAATCTTGCAGTAAAAATGATAGGAAACATGCATTTTAAATTGAACTACTTGAACAGAGCCTCCTAGATTACTGATTTTTCAGAGCAGAATGGGTCATTAGAAACATCCAACCTGAATCATGATTCAGCAAGTGAGTTTGCTAACTACTATTTTCCACATATAATCCAAAGATGCCTGTTCTACCTTCCTCTCACTGTTTCCCCAAGCATGGTAGATCAGCAGCAGTAAAGATTTTATATATGTTCAATCGATATCAAGAGCATTTATCTGCAGAGCTTATTCCTTGTTCCTATCTTTCCCTGCCTCTAATTCTACCGGTTTTACTCGTGGTTTTCTAGAGGACTTAAAACTGTCCTCTGGAACTCCAAGCAGCAACCTCACATGTATTATAGACTCAACCCTTGTCTGTCCAGTGAGCAAAGCAGATTAGATGTGTTGTAAGTATCCAGAGTTGTTCCTGGGTCCCTTTGGGTGTTTTGAATTTGAGTAACAGGAACCACACCATTTCCTTACCAAATTAACAACAGAGTACATGTTCAGTGTCTTGGTATATGATTTGATTTTCATCCCAGACACGGCGATATCAAAGGAGTGATACCGGGGATCACTGTTTCTCAGCAACACCCCAACTTTCCCACTTACACTCTGTTTTCTATGGATATATTTATGTGGTATTTTGCAGTAGATGTGAACTCACTCTACCCACATACTAATCCCACTTTGAGTGAGTCAGCTCCATCAAACAAGCCGAGTAGCTCTGGTTAAGTGGTACAAAGTCTCAGAGTTTGGAGGGGAGGTTTGCTCTAGTGCAATGCTAGCTCAGGGCAGCTACATGGCTTGTGGCAACAGAGGGACCCTGTCTCTTGAAGATTTGCAGATCTCCTCAAGGGTAGGAAGAATTAAGACAACTCCTTCCTTGCTACCTCTAAGAACATACAGTCTAACCATTGAAAAACTGTAAAAAAGACTGATGGGCAGCA
The DNA here is from genome assembly GCF_054131305.1 of Coturnix japonica. Classification (NCBI taxonomy): domain Eukaryota; kingdom Metazoa; phylum Chordata; class Aves; order Galliformes; family Phasianidae; genus Coturnix; species Coturnix japonica. The sequence continues at coordinate 170,938,930 of NC_140663.1, forward strand.
CTTTTCTTCCTTTGATCCCTCACCTGTTTAAACTCAGATGTTTTCTGTGAAGTGGTGGCTTCCAGTACAGAAGCTGTTGGCAATGAAGGGATTTCATTACCCATGTAAGGACATTCTGATGGGATCTCTGCACAGCAGGTTCTGTGTAATACGTGCAAGGCAGGCATGAGAGGCTAGATAGGCAGCTGCTACCCAAGGTTTATCATAGAAATACAGTTAATTCCCCTAAGAGCTTTGAAGGTTGAGAAATAACTTTGTTATCTTCCCCATCTTGCTTACATTCAGCTTACTCATATGCTGCTGGTGAAACCACACAGCCCCAAGCTGCTGTAGTTCAAGATGCTTCTGGACAGTGCTCTAAGACATAGGGTTTAAATTTTGAGTGCTCCTGTTTGGAGCCAGGAATTGGACTCCATGGTCCCTGGGGATCCCTTCCAACTAGGGATATGCTATGATTAGTGGTTCTTATCCCTGAGGGTAACAGTAGCATAGCAATATTTGTGCTTTCCCTGAATGGAAAGCATGAGAGAGACTTTAACATGCTTCTCTTTCATGTCAGGGGCATGTCATTCATTGCCTGTGCAGAGACAATTAGAAAGATAACTGCTGAGCACAGATGGTTTCCTATCCTGAGCTGACACCATGCAGAAGGACTATGGGAGGAGGTGTATTGCCATTGGCAGCCTCTTGACCTTCCTTTGTCTATTAGTTTTCACACAGCTCCATGCCATAGTTCATTCAGTTCCAGAAAAAAATGCAGCTTTTACTCTATGCCATCTTTTTTTTTTTTTTTTTTTCCTCTGTAAACATACCTTAGAAAGCAATGAGTTTTGCTACACTGATATAAAAAGAGAAAATTAATCATAGATTTTGCATTTATGCAATGACTCCTCCCTTTCTAATGGGGATACTGCTTCCTTGGATTCATGCTTTGCCCATGTTGTCTCCCACTGGAGACACCTCAGGATAAGGAATGACTCTTATTTCATGTGTTGTGATGTCTGGAAACCTAGTTCTGCCTTACAGGAATTTCTAATGATTCTTTTTGAATGATTTCACTCAAAATGCTTCAAAGTCTCAAAGCAAATGGTTTTTAAAAGCTAAAAACAATCTTGTTTCCTGTCAACATTTCAAAACAAGAGAACTTGGGTTTTCTCATTCTGGTTTTTCATTTTCTTTCTTTCTTTTTTTTTTTTTTTTTTGTTTCCAAAACCTGAGGTGACATTTAAGAGAAAACGAGTTGTTTCTAAAACAGAGTTAAAATAAGAGGCTCTTATTTTGACATAGCCTGGGAGTGAAAAGCACATTTCCTCTTGTTATTTTCCAACAAAATCACTTCTGACACAATCTTAACTTTTTTGAGGGGAATTAAGGCAGAACTGACATGAAGGTGAGTACATTGAGTCCAAAGGGACTGAAAGTGTCTGCAATGGGGTAATGCTGGCGTACAATTCATGATGTGTAGATTTTGGTTACTAATATACTTTTGAACAGATTGCTTCAGACATGCTTGTCAATTTGTCACTTCACTGATAATCAGTGTGAATAGGAACATTTTATTGTTAGATCCTGACACAAGCCAGAGTCTGGCATTTCCTAATGCTCACAGCTTTCCAGCCTGCAGAGGAGTCTGTGGCAGCTGATGTTGCTGAACAGCATGGGGATGCTTGCCTTGCACAGGTAGAAACAGTGGCATTTTCACAGAGTGCTTAAACTGGTGTGAAAGTTACTCCTGCTTGGAAGCATGCATGTATATAAAAGTCTCTCCATTTTCTACTTGACCTTATACTTGACTTGGATTGCTTTTGGCAGAGTACACCTGTCCACAAATACCCAAGCAAAGGGATGAAACTTTGTCTCTTTGAATGCAGATATTTTGCCCTGTGAGGTAGCAAGCAATAGTCACTACTGAACCAACGGGATCGACATAGAGATGCCCAGTTGTCTCTTGTCACTGACATCTCAGAACTGTAGATGAAGCAATTGCTCACGTTGCCTATATACCTGAGTAGCATAGTCAGAGGCTAAGTATATGCCAGGCACAGCACAGACTAGAGCAATTAGGCAGTCCCTTGATGACATAGCTTATAATTTACACATGGGACAAAGGACAACAGATGGATACAGACGCGAAAAGAACTAAGCAGCTATGCAATGGTGCCACAGTGATTCACCAGTGAAATGGTGAAGTTTTCAGCTTGCTCATATCTTATTTTCCTGTCATTGTCACAATGAAGGGAATAGCAGTGACTAAGGCTGTGGATGCATAGGCTGAATGGTTCCCAACAAGGAGACTAAACTAAACAGGAGACTAAAAGTCTATACTATATCATGTGTTGCTAGAAATTCAGTTCTAAATTGCTCATGCTATAATTAGTGCCTTTGAAAATCATCCATATTATTGTGATGAACCTTGCCCTGTATTACAGATCTCAGAAATGAGATAAAAAGTGGGGCCCTACTAATAATATCTGTAAGAGTATAAAGCAGTATGGAGATCTTCAGTTGCAACTTATTTTTCCTGTTGATATTTAGGGTTTCTTAGCTCTTTGCAAGGGGTATTATTGGCATAGATAATGGAATTCAAGGGCAGGATAAGTATTAAGGTACAGAAATACAGAATTGAGAAGAAGCCAAAAACATTAAAAGGACAGTGGTGAAGGGAGAACAGATGAAGATACTGTGGGGTTGTAGGGATGGAGGGGCTGAAAGAGTCATCACAGAGGAAAGAATGCCTTTTCAGAGCACAGAAAACACCCTTGTGAGCACAAGTGTGACTGTGGGACCTTGCTTTCACTGACTATGCAGCTGCTCCTTGCAGCTTGAGTGGGCAGACTCCTCCCTTGTTATTCCCTCGTGCTGACTGTAGAGCATATCTGAATGGCAAAGAGATTTGCAATTGGGAGAAATGCTTCACACAGCTAAAATCTCTCTCTCTCTCTCTTTTTTTTTTTTTCTTTTTTTCTTTTTTTTTCTGAATATATAGTTTTATTGCATCTTTTTTTCTTTTTTAAATTATTTTCCTTCCTTCCTTCCTTCCTTCCTTCCTTCCTTCCTTCCTTCCTTCCTTCCTTCCTTCCTTCCTTCCTTCCTTCCTTCCTTCCTTCCTTCCTTCCTTCCTTCCTTCCTTCCTTCCTTCCTTCCTTCCTTCCTTCCTTCCTTCCTTGCACTGGTTCAACTAACCAATAATAATAATTATTATTATTATAATAAATAATAAAAATTATTAATAATTAATAATTTTCACAGCGGTCACCTATTTGTACTAAACCTCAGGGTTTTATCTTTCTCAGCAAATAGGAAGGCAAGGAATCTGATTAATCATTACTAAGGAAGCTGTTGCCTAAATACATTCATACTTCATTGCTGAAAGAGAATGACATAGAGAGAAGAGCATTTGTATGCCCATACTTTGCTTTCTGCCTGAGAAAGGTGTTTTCCACACCTCTGCTCCCTCCATCCTTCCCTTCTTTCAGGCAGCAGGCCTGGCTAGGAAGGGCTGAGGGCAACAGATGGGAACTGGCTGTTGCTCAGTTTGGAACGCAGCTCCTGACATTTGGCTCACACCTGTCAGCAGACTCCGTATACACTTGTTTATCCTCCTCTGTACCATATGTTTCCATGGAAAAGCAGTCCCAATGATCTATTGCCATACTTCTATCACTCCTATTATGGTCATAACTGAGCATTTCACAGTCGTTAATGCATTTACCCTGACAGCATTCCTGTTGCGTAGGCATTTAGTATCACCCACTTTACAGATGGGTTAGCTGTAGCTCAGATCAACAGCTCCTCAAAAGTCTTCGGGTATCTCTTGTTGATGGAAGGAAACACATCTCCAGGAGAAGTGAGCTTGGGAAAGCAAACTACATGCTCAGTTTCACTCAAGCAGCTTGTAGTGGTGTGAGGAATCCCTCTTCTGGGTCCTGAACAGATGCTTCAAGCTCTGGGCCATTTTGTTTTTCTTTTGACACAGAGTTACTTTGTAAGATCCAGCAGAGCTGTGGTTTCTGTCTCCAGTCTTTCTTCACCCTTTGCCAGTAAACTCCCATGTCCCAACTCGCCACATCCTCAGCAAGTTCTGGAGGGGATTTGTCTTCTGCAGGGTTAGTGTAAATATCAGATAGATAGACCATTTCTGCTCCTGTATGCTGTTTCACCTATTTCCTCTGTGCTTTGTATTCTTCCCTGCCTCTCAAAACTTCTTTGCAACCCTTCATAATCAATGTCTATGTAGGAGAGGAACAGAATTCTTTTAAATGTACTGTACGTACCTATCAGTCACCTACTTATTAATTATAACTAAAAGCATGATTAATCTGTCATGGATAAGGCTGCTAAGTAACCCTAATCATGCTAATTCATTTCTGTCACTGACACAAAGGCAGCATTATCATCAGTTTTCATATCCATGTGTACTGAAACCCATATATGCAGCAGCTGCAGAGCACTGGTAGAGTTCTTTCTGCCACAGATAGGACAAGGTTGCATCATGGATTTCTGCATTGCCCCCACAGTGCCTGTTCAGTGATTTATTTCCTTGGCACCAGTAGGATTTAATGATGTTATCTTTTGCAAATAATTTTGCCTTCTAAAATGGATGACAATTGCTGTTATGAAAAGTATTTCCAGGGGCTTATAATGACTATAACTGAAGTTCCTCTGCGGGAGGGGTCAGCATGAAGGCCAAAGTGCTACTTAAGCTCTGCACTGCGTGGGAGCTAAGAGATGTGTAGGTCTTATCCAAGTGTGAACGTCTAAAGAAAACAATGTCTTTTGATATTGCAGAGCATAATGTGTTCCCTTCTGTGTTCCCTTTCTCTGAATGTTCAACTGAGCCATTTTTAAAAGCCTAGATACTGGAAAGTTAATTTCCAGGTGCCAAACTTGAAATCTGTAACTGCACCTGAAACCCTTGTGCATCCGCCGTGTCAAGCAGTCAATGGGCGGATATACTAAATCATAGCTAAGTTGCACTGTTCAGCATTTAAAATGTTCTGAGGAAACTTTCTGGCAAAGTTTCAAAACTGACACTTCCAGAAATCTAATTATAACCTGCATATTAGGAGCAGAAGAAAGCGGGGTCACCCTACAAAGGAACCAACCCACTGATGCTTTTGTGACCTGCCCAGACTTGATTCCAGTTTTTGACTGGATAAAGAATGAGGAACACAACCATTAGGTTCATTAATTATATAACCTGAGTAGAAAAAACAAACAATTTTCAGATGTACAGCCTTTTGTTCAAACATTATAAAGTTTAATGTATTTATATTTATAAGTATGTAAGTGTATTAGTATGCACTGCCTAGAACTAAAGAAGTTCACTGCAAGATGATGTCTTGAGAATATAATCTACATTCCTCTTGTGCTGGAAGCCTTGGAAACCTGGTTAAGGAAACTGTTTTGGTTTTCAGTTGGATATCTGCCTAGCATCCTGCAGGCAGGGGCTCCATGAGTAGAGTTCTGAACACACATGTTTATGAAAGACTCACAAAAGCTTGTCTTGAGTCATAATAATTTTAAGTATCGCCGTTGCCAAGTCATGGTCAGCACACAGTGGGAGAGTAAAAGAAGGCTGGAAAGACGAGTCAAGTAATACGCAACCTTATGATGTAGCTAGCTGATGGAGTGATTTAGGAAATGCAGGATGAGTCAAAAAGGAAGGGTTGGAACAAGCCAATCTTCCACACATATAAGAATCTTTTCCTGAGAGAATGGCTCCAAGTTTTGAAGAAAAGAAGCATTGGTAGTTAAAAAAAAAAAAAAAGAAATAAATTGAAGTACTTTTCTAGGGCTAGATTTTGGGCTAATGTCAATCTGTCTTCCTTTTGTTTGCTGCAATTGAATTATGTCTTTTAAATGAGGGTTTCACTGCTGCCCTCATAGGTCTGCAGGCAGGACAGATATAAAAGGGGTCTGAAGAGAACATCCTCATTTTATCACTGCTGCTTGAAATTATCTGGGCAGCCACCTGACGTAGAAGAATCTTTTAACATGTTTTTAAAGATTTTTCTTTTTTCTTTTTTCTTTTTTTTTTTTTTTAAATGGATTTTGCAGTTTAGATTCCTTTTTTATTGCTCTTTAGTTTTCACAGTTATGCGTAGTACAGTACACAGTAAATTGTCACAGAAAATGTTAAGGTCACCATCAAATCTTGGAATGTCCTCCTCACCATAGTAATTTCAGTCTCTTCTTGCAGAGCTGTGCTCACTTACCCTCTCTTATTAATAAACATGACATCTTTCTGTTTGCTTCCCTCTCCATCTGCACAGCTGTAGTCTTCTCTTTCAGCAAGAGACAGTCACAATTTTGTTTGTCACACTGAAATACCAATTTGTTATTCCTTATGGATAGCACACTTGGATTTTCCTTACGGAATAGAAATTAAAAGAGCACTGACATTTAGAATATTAGGGAACTACTTCAACCGATTATAGTCTTGTTAAAATGAGTCATACACTTTCAGTCCAGACCTCTTGACATACACATCCATATGTATCAATTACTATGACATCATTGAAGGACTATTTTTACCATGGTAATAAAAGCTGATTACATTTGTCAACTTTTGAAATGATACTTAATCCAGTGAAAGTAAAGACGGCTTAGGACAGACACTTGCTCTCAAATAATAGCTAAGACCAGTTTTACATCTCTGAAAATGCTGTGCATGTAAAATATTAGCAGTTTTGAAGCGTAAGTGAAAAATACACTGAAGAAACACAAAATAAATTAGGTTTACCAAGTAGAATTAAACTCACCTGTCAACAAATGCATGGTGTAGGATGAAGATTGGATCATTTGCAGAGCCTTGTACTTGGGACATGGAGCCGTTCATGTAGATGTGAAGGGCATTATGCAAACCGCTTTGAGATATGTTTGATATTGCAGTGTGTGGATCAGCAAAGCCTGTATATTCCAGAGAAAATCATAGGCTGATACGACAATACATAGAATTCTTTCCCCAGTAACACTGAAGATCCTAATACCTAATTCCAACTCATTTACTTTCAGCATTTTAGACAAGAGCTTCAGAAAACGCATATAGGAGTATTAATAAATTTCAAAGGCATAGCAAAGATGAAATTAGAATAAGCTAAATTAAAACTCCTGCCATGTAGCTAATGCGGCATGTCAGCAAGTGTACTGCTTAATTGCTTTATATTTTTAAATTTCTACATCCATTGTGTGTGACTGCAAGAAGGAAGCCTGATTTTTGCAGGTATTTATGTTTACCCTCATTAAATTTACAGTTTTTTCTTTTTCTTTTTCTTTTTCTTTTTCTTTTTCTTTTTCCTTTTCCTTTTCTTTTTCTTTTTCTTTTTCTTTTTCTTTTTCTTTTTCTTTTTCTTTTTCTTTTTCTTTTTCTTTTTCTTTTTCTTTTTCTTTTTCTTTTTCTTTTTCTTTTTCTTTTTCATTTTTCATTTTTTTTCTCTATCCTTACATATTTCTAAGGTACAACAAGCTATTGTATCTCATCATATATTCAACCATTTAGTATCACTTATCTCTATAGAACTCATTCTTTCAACAGAAGGAGGTAATGCACAAAAATTATTTGTAAATAATCGGTAAAATATTAATGTGTGTGTATTTGGTAAAAAAACAATTGATGATCTTCTTTCACCTTCCCACTTGAGCATGAAAGTCTGTGGACTGCTGTTATTTTAAATCTTAGAATACAGGCTTTACAAGTAGGTCACACAGAGCAACCCCTGAATTTCTGATCTGGTATGGTAGCCTACCCACACAACAGCTTTGGTGCTGGTAGCCTTTCTTAGGATTGTAAGAGAAGCCTCCTCTCTATTTGTAATGTCCTAAAATAAAATCAGCTAAACCATGTGGAACTTCTCTGGGTTTCTGAAAGAAAACAAAGGTGGAATATACCTATTTCTTAACCTGATGTTAGTCCTGCTATTTAACCTGCACTCACACATCTTCCTGCCATCTCTGATGTGGTTCATGAAGGTGTCTTATTGTCATAGTTCCTGTATGCTTTAGGATGGGGAAACATAATGTAGGGATATTAAAACATCTTTAAAAATCAATAATCAAATAAAAAGGACTTTGATCAGTATGTTTCTTGTGCTTCTTCTCCATGTTTTCCCAATATTGTCACAGTTTATCAAAGGTGTGAAAAAGATAGATCTCTCTGGTTCACACACTATGAACACTTGCTTTATCTGGACCAAGAACTAGTATTTGAAAGAGGAGCAGCAGGATTCTTTTGAAGTGTTTCTCCCAACAGTCCTTCTGTTTCCTGTAATGACTCACATCACAGGGCAATTTCTGCCTTAGCATGCTAGATTGAAGGAAATTTAACATCAGTGGGTGTTCAGTTATCAGGACTAGAGCTAGTTTTAAATAACCCTTTCTTCATCAAAACCCTCACGTGTAACATGGAAGTCAAATCCTCAGTATCAGTTGTTTTGCGCTTTTGGGTTTGCTGCTTTTGATTCACAGAAGGTATTGATTGACACACGGCCATAGATGTTTTATTACTATATAGCATTCTGTCAGTTTGGAAACTTGACTACTAGACATCACTGAGAATATCTGCTGGATGGGCTATTTTAATCTCTTTAAATTCCCTTATCAGGCTTTGCCTTGTCTAATAATCTCTTCAAACAAAATCTTTTGGTGAAAAGCCCTGGATAATTGTCAGAATCATAGAAGCATTTGAGTTGGAAAGGATTCTTAAAGGCAATCTAGTCCAACCCCCTACAGTGAATAGAGGCACTTACAGCTTTATCAGGTTCCTCAGAGCCCTGTCCAGTCTGACCTTGAGTGCCTCCAGGCATGGGGTATTTTTCAGTACTTCACTGTATACTGAATAAAGCTTCTATATTACACTAAAGGTCAAATAGTAGCTGTGATGCCAAAGAATCAATATATCATAATAACTGTCTGTCTCTTTGATGTCAATATCATGAAAAATGGAGCTAAATTCAACTGGCGACTGGTCACGAGTGGTGTTCCCCAGGGGTTGGTCCTGGGGCCTGTCCTCTTCAATATCTTTATTGGTGACCTGGATGAAGGCATTGAGTGCACCCTTGGTAAGTCTGCAGATGACACCAAGTTGGCTGGAAGCGTGGATCTGCCTGGGGGTAGTGAGGCCCTACAGAGGGATCTGAACAGGCTGGAGAGATGGGATGAAACCAATGGGATGAGGTTCAACAAGAACAAGTGCCATGTCCTGCACTTTGGCAACAACAGCCCCAGGCAGCACTGCAGGCTTGGGGCAGAGTAGCTGGAAGACTGCGTAGAGGAAATGGACCTCTGGGTGTTGATTGATTCCCAGCTGAACATGAGCCAACAGTGTTCCCAGGTGGCCAAGAAGGCCAATGGCATCCTGGCTTGCATCAGAAACGGGGAAGTGATTGTCCCCCTGTACTCAGCACTGGCTGCACCTCGAGTACTGTGTCCAGTTTTGGGCCCCTCACTGCAAGAAAGACATTGAGGCCCTGGAACATGTTCAAAGAAGAGCAACAAAGCTGGTGAGGGGTCTGGAGCACAGGCCATATGAGGAGAGGCTGAAGGAGCTGGGAATGTTCAGACTGGAGAAGAGGAGGATCAGGGAGGACATTATTGCTCTCTATAACTTCCTGAAGTAACTGGGATGCCTTTAATAATCCCAACATCCCATCTCCCAGTTAATTGGGGAGCATTCATTCTCAAGGGTGCACCATAAGAAGTTATGGAATGTTATGGAAAGTCCATACAAATGTTAATGCTGGCAGGAAAAACTGTAATTTGGTATTAATTCATTTTATTTGTCTGGGTATTAATATTTTCTTTCAGGCTTTCTGAAGGGCATCAGGAAAACCAAGACAACACGTTATGGAGTAAGGTTGACACAAAAGAATATATGAAAATCTATCATATATATATATATATATATATATATTTATTTATTTTATTTTATTTTATTTTATTTTAATTTAATTTTTTTTTTTTTTTTTCAGAATATTGGATATTTTGCTGAGATAGCTGCAGAAGAATAACCTCTACTGCAAATACAAGACTACAGATCTACACGTGGCTGTGAGCTGAAACTGATATCACTGCCTAAGAATACGGGAACTCCTTCCATCTGCTTTGCATCATGGTGTTTTCCCATCCTCTCCTGTGTACTGAATGCAGCTGTTCTTAGTCCTTCTGTGAACTGTTAACTCACTGAACGGACAGAATACTCATTCAGTTTCTTATGCAATGATACAGAGTACCAAAAAGTGGTGAGAGTGACTGACTAGAGGACTGAGGAAATTGCAGAGAATTAGGGCTGTAGCTGGTGGTAGTGAGCTATTAAATCATCCAGCCAGCATAGAAAGCTGTATCATTCAGACATCCTTCTAAATTCTCATTTAATTATGGTGTATTAGAAATATCCAGTATGGAATACATCGCTGAAGAGACTTGAGGTGTTACCAGTGATTTTAGTGAGAGAAGAATCAAAATTTTTAAGTCTTTATATGTGCAACCTTGTAAATAAGCAACAACGATCCAGTGAAACTGAAGCAACTTTGATAGAAGCAGGCCAAATTAAATCAGAGGAGGATTTAGCCCAGAGCTTATTATAGGAGGAGCTAATCATGTCACTCACAATTAAGGATGCCTGACCCTTTTAGGATGATATATAGGCAATTCTCATTAAAAATGTAGTGGGGTCAAGTATTTGTCTTTTAATAAAGAACTTAACTATACTCTCTTTGGATTTTACTATCTAATGACAGAGTCCACAGATGTTCTCCTATAATCTATCAAATGAGAAACATTATGTATTTCAAGCAGGTAGTGTTTTCCTCAAGAGCTCATTTTCCTCTGACTGAAGTACTTTAAGTATGTTTAGTGGAGGGTATGCAGACTTTGGAGAGCATTAGCGACCTTCAATGCTACAGAAATGTATGAACCATTCCAGAAATCCTTTCTCCACTGATTATTTTAGTGCACTGCCTAACATCTGTGGCATTACCAATGTCTGCGAGTTATTTATTGCTGTTTTGTTTTTAAACCGCAAAACTCTTCTTACAAAATATGATTTAGCTTTGTATGACTTTCTAGGCTTCTTACTGGGGCAGCAGGGACTTTAAAGGCCAAATTCTGCTTTGCATATTGCATATCCAAGTTCAGCTGCCTGATACACGTAGCACCACCCTAGCCAGGGATGACATTTTCTTTAATAATCATTCTACATTTGAGAGAAGCTCAGGTCAGACAGATGCACAGGAAAGAAGATATGGATATAGAAATTTTAAGACCATATCCATACAGGTCTTTGAAGATAGTGGTGTTCTTCTGACTGAAGCAGTGGCGGAGATTTTCAGCCATTGGAAACATTTTCTCAAGCAATGTTATTGTTGGAATCTCTCTAGAGTGATGTAACTGCAAGATCTGCAGAATTTGGCCTAAAGGGCCGTAGCAAATGAAAGTTTGTGATTATCGAATTTAGACCGTATCACCATCTAGGGTTTTTACTTATGATGACTCTTGTAGAATTTCACTGTGATCTGGTCTGAACAGCCTTTCTGGTTATCTGTTCAGGACCCTCTGTGACTTGACAGTGCTTTCTCAGTGTGCAGCACAACCTGAGAACTTGAGCTGGATGAGAGACACTGGCCGTAGGCTAAAACTTTTTTAATTAGAAGTTTTCTGTTGGAAAACTTCATTTTGAGAAACCATTTTTTTGTTAGCTACTTGGAGTGAGAGTACTGAGAAAAGTTTTTACAGATGAAAATACTTCACAGGATAGGATCTCATAGAATGTTCTATTAAAATGAAATTACATTTCAAAGTGCTTGATGTTCTGTTCCATTATTTCATGACAGAGAAGGATACATAACTGTGTCAGACAGTGGACTGCTATGACATCATTTGACTTGATTCCATGTGTCATGGGTTAATTCATGAATAATCAAAGTGATATAGAGTTCTAGAACCTGAAAAATATTATTTTGTCTTTTTGCGGAAAACTTAAGAGGCACTGATTTTCATTTGAAATTGCCATAAGTACACTCATCCTAAATGTGGAAAAAAGTAGTTGTTTGGTGATCTCTAATTTCTATAATGTGTCACATTAAAGCTGACCTACACAAAGAAGCCCAAATCTTAGAGTCAGCTGATCCTCACCTATTTCTTATAATATCAACTGGTTTTCTGTACTCTCCTGCATCCAGGATGTGTCTGATGAAGTCAATAGTGTTTTCCAGTTAGGAGAGTTGTTCAACAAATTCCAAGTAAGTAAAATACTTGCCTCCAAGGAAATATATGCCACCTGCTTTTAATCCACTGTTTTTCAATCAAAGTAGAAGCTACCCTGTCCCAGAGCGAGAGGACATGAATGTTCAGTTCCACTGGGTTGTTGCATTAATGAACTATATTGAACTTAGCTGATCATATTTGTTGTGGTTACTCTTAACTGATGTCAGTTGTGTCTGCATAGTAGTGTTATCTCTCAGTCCAACATGGATTCAGTGTGGTGCTGATTAATTCCTTTTGGATAGGCAGAATGTGTTTGTTCCAGTTCATGTGGATGCTGAGACATGGAAGGGTGTGGAGTTTTGTCCATAAATGCAAGATAACATATCTAAGACTGGAATACTCTGGCCTCATCTTGTGCTCAGTTCTTCTAAGTGATCACAGCTGTTTGGTTCTGGTCATCTTTTGTAAATCTAAAGTAACTCCACTAAAGTCAGTGGAGTTGCTTTGGATTAACTTTGGATCTAGAAGAGATTAGTATTTGACCTTAGGTGTATTGGCACAAGCTTGGGTAAACCAGTAAAGAAGGATTGAAAAGATTTTCACTTAAATGCTGGGATCTGTGAACTGTTAGCAAATATATGAGAATGCCATGGTCCTGAGGTGTAAACTTCAGTGTTGAAATAATTCAGATTTAAAAAAAAAAATAATAATAAAAAAAAAAAAAAGTGTCTTAGAACGAGTTAATGAATTAACACCGTACTGGAATAGAAAAGTCTCTCAAAGTATTCAGAAGTCTTTATTATATATCCTACACAGCTTTTGCAGACAGGAAGGTGGTAACTCCATTTGATGGACAAGATCTGGGTAGTATTCTGGAACTCTCAGTTCTGTAATTACTGTTATTTTCAAATTTAAGGCATTTTAAGAGAATGAGAAACACACTTAGAGAAAAGCCTGAAGGTGCTGTTGAAGCTGAACCTCAATTAAAATCTAAAAGCAGTGGTCTGAAACGGCTTTCATTGTGGAAGCACCAAATGCTTGTAATGATAGTAGAGTAACAGGGTAATGATAGTTGATTGGGAAAGGAACATTCTATTCTTCAGCAATTTTTGATAATAATTTTCAGGAGAATTAGTTAAAATGCCTTTAAAGAAAAATCAGCAAACTGATTTTAGGACTAGCTAGTTTTATAGATAGTTCAGGCTAGAAGGGGTAGTTATTTCTGCACTCTATTGAACTTCATTTTCTTTCATAACAGCACTGGAGCAGTGTAGATAGAGCTCCTTCAGCTAGGCTATTAAAGTTATATAACAATATGGTAAGGGCACTGGGAGTTGTGCTACAGAAAACATTACTTTCTTAACAGGATTTTCCATGGTAGAGAAAGGACTGTAGTACTGGGTTGGTGTTTTGCATCTGGCTTCACATCTGTGGAATGTCTAAGGACAGGACATTTAATGTCTCAGTCTGTTCCCATTGAGCTTTTTCTTACTGTAGTGCAACCTCTTAGCCTTCTTCCACATAAAACCTAGGACTTGCAAGTGGCATACCCTATTCCTACAGAAAATTGTTCCATCTCTCTTTTTCCCTCTTTGAATTACATTGGAGAGATCATACAGGCATTATGAAAATGCTACTATGTGTGCACATCTCGACTGGCTGAGAAAAAAGACACAAATTCACTCTGTCCTGGTTACAGGATAAATGGACTCACCCAGAGGTCATGCAACACTATGTCCAAAATAATATATGCTACTTCTGTGATCATCTAAGCTTCTCTATCATATCTTGCTTGAGTTCATCCTTAAGGACATGTAGTTTTGTCCCAAGTTTATAGGAATAATATCAAAGCTCATTGATGCCTACCCTAGTGGTGGTAAGCTGGAGCTTCACGATCTTAGTAGAAATATAAACATTCTTCCGGTTCTAAAGATTTGTTATACAGAAGAGGAAATTTTCCTCACTAGGAGGAAAATTTGATCTACAAGAGCTTCTTGCAGATGAGAGATATTGCCACAGTTTAGATTACAACATGATCTCTTTGTCATAGGCTGATGTCTCCATTTTGTTAATAAAGATCAGCCATGACTGCCATGAAATTAATGTGACAAAGAGACAAAGGTAGAGAAAAGAATGATAAATCAATCAGACAAAAACCCTGATTCTGATTTTAGGATTTATATAATAATAATAATAAATAAATATTATTAATAATAAAGTAATAGAAGGTTATATCAACTTTTTCTTTCCCAAACTGTACTTGTTTTCTCTTTTCAAATGTAAAATCCACAACTCTGTCCAGAGCTAGAGTCAATAAATATCTATATTTTCTTGTGTCTTCAGTGTACATATTCCACATTTTTTTACTGTTTTTAGTACTGAAACAGATTCTTCTGTTTTTTCCCTTGAAAAAGCTTTATGGCATTGCATACTCCATCAGGAGTAATACTAGACAATTAAAAGCTTTGCTGTGTTATCCTCACACCAAACTCTATATTGTATTTTCTGTTCCTTGTGTACTACCTTGCAAGTAAAATCTCTGGGATATCAATGAAAGAATGGCCTACTTGATTCAGCAGATATAAAATACAGCAGGGAAGTAATGGTTTTTGATAACTATAATGTGCTAAACTTGTTTACTAGCAATTTAGCAAGATTTGAAAGAGCCTGGGTCAATAGATAATTAAGAATAACTATTCTATTTACAAAAGAACCCTCGTTTATCAGCAAATTAGGAACCTCTATAATGGATTGGCTAATTAGATAACTGAGCTGAATAACTAAACACTTCAGGAAAAGATGCTGAAGTTAGACTAGATATCAGGGAGGAATTCTTTACTGTGAGAGTGATGAGACACTGGAACAGGTTGCCCAGCGAGGCTGTGGATGCCCCCTCCCTGGAAGCATTCAAGGCGAGGCTGGATGGAGCTTTGAGCAACCTGGTCTAGAGGGAGGTGTCCCTGCCTATAGCAGGGGGTTGGAACTACATGAACTTAAAGGTCTATTCCAACCCAAACCATTCTATGATTCTATGATTAATGTTCAAGGTATAATGTTGTCCTTAACCCTTAGATTCTGGGGTCAAGCCTGCTATGAGTTGCTGAATGCATACATAGAATCCAAGTGGCAGCATCTTCTTTCACCCTTGGCATTCAGCACAGTCTCTGGAAGACAGACTCGGGATAATCCTGTAGTCTGCATGGACATGGTTGCAAAAATGTGCAAGCAGGTTATTAGATTATCTGTTTTTATCTGTTTTTATGCAGTTATATTTCTGTGCGTGGTACTGACAAGTGTTGAGACAATGTCTCATAACAGATGGATGGAGGGTCTGGTCTAGACTGTGCTTTCTATATTTTTAAAGTGGTACTTCCTGTATGTTGATATTCCAGTAGTAATTATTATTATTTTAGAACTATGTATGGTATAATACAATATATCATTATATTATTTTATATTATAGTATGTTATATTATATAATTACGAGTTGTGCATAATGAAATTAGCTAAAAATGTCACAAGTTTAAAGTCTCTAATCCCAGAGACAATCAAGTTACTGGCAGAGATATCATAGCAGAATGGAACATGTTACCTTCCAAAGTGTTTCTGAAGCTGTAATTGGCCATTTTATCCATGGATCCAGATTCATACCGAGTGAGTGACAGACAAAATTCGACTTCTGATGAAGATGGGAGCCTTGGGGTCCTTGATTTGTCGTTGTTTCCAGGATTTCGAAGTATAGGCCCTTCACTAGTGGCATTGCACAAAGCCTGTTGGCTGTTGTACTCCTCAGATCGAGTGCAGATTACCTGTATAAAATATTTTCTATTAGTAAAGTTGCAGTTTTTTTTTAAAAAATGAAAACAAACAAAAATGCACTTGGATTATTATTTGAGGAAGAAGTGAAGGAAATATACAGTATAGTAAGATATTTCATAGAAAACATCACCCTACTATGGTGCGAATTTTGAAATAATGCACCAGTGGCTGTCCATGTGGACCAATGTATCACCTCTTTGTGCACTTAGAAACTCACTAAAGCTAAATTCAGTGTTATTAATCAGTGTGGCAGGATTCAGATGGAGTTAAACCTGCTGCTGCAGCTGCAAAAAGGAGGTTTTTGGCTTCATCTCACTACTGAACAAAGCCATAATCATGGATTTGTCTCCCTATATAATAAAGGAGAAAATTGTTGACTTGGAACATGAAAACAATTGTAATTTGGTCTGAAAATATCTATCTGTTCTTTGTCAGACTAAATGGACAAATCACTTAGTTTCACTATATCTTGTTGATTTATTCACAAGAATGTTGTGGAGATGCATGTATATCAAAATCCGAGGTGCTGTATTCATGGATATTGGAAAAGTACTAAATACTGCCATAATCTATCAACTCAAAAGCAAAGTTCCATGACATAGCAAATCATTATTTCTTAGATAACTGTCAAATGACTGGGAATGACAACTTCCAGTCCAGTTTGAGACTCCTGAACAAGCAAGGTAGATCAATGTAAATTCAAGTGATAGTCAGTTAATTATGAGTCAAACTCCTTCCCGTTTGCCATAGGTTAAAAGTGGATGCTCTAATTGTCTATGTTTCCCAGATGCTGCTAGCTACCTTTTTAAGCCACAAGAACTTAACCTGGAGATATAGGTCCTCTGATCGCTATGCATCTCTCACGCCTATTATAAAAGCTTTCATACACTAGATCTCATTGCATCTACTGCTTGACCAGAAAAACAACGGGAAATATATATAAACAAACATATATATATATATATATATAAGTTTTTCTAAATTAAACCCATAGGAAGTTTGTACATGTTCTAACAAATATGTCTACTTCATATTCAGGACATTGCCTAGCAGGGAGTCAGAATGAAGAATGTAGGATGGGGGAAAACATAATTACACAACAACAAGCAGAAGATAATGTTAGATGGTTTGTTGGTCCTGGCTGGTGGTACAGTTGATGAATTTACCAAAAACAGAAACAGTGGCTCAAAGCTTCCAGGCTCAAACAGTGCTCAAAAGTGGCTCAAAACTTCATTGGCACCTCAGGAGAGGTTGAGAGTCTGAAGTAAATCTGCTATCTAATGCTTTATTTTTTTCTTTTTCTTAAAACAAACAACAACACAAACAAACAAACAAACAAACAACAACAACAACAACAACAAAACAGAAAAAAGCAAAAAAGACCAAAACAAAATATCTCAAAAAGCAACCAGAGATCTATTCAAATGGGATCCTGTGATTAGCAGGTAATCAGCTGTCATGGATCTAAATAACTCCATGACATCAACATAGTGAGAAAGCTGTATGGAGAAAGAAAAAGTCTCTGTTTTGAGTAATGTACATTCAAAAGTCTGTCCTGGAAGTTTATCCCTGTTTCATCAACTGAAACAAAGAAGGGGGTTGAAGGCACCATATCTGCAGTGAACAAGGTGGAGGAACGTGAGGTTCTCTGTTATGGGAAGAAGTGAGTGGGAGATGTACTTTACTGCTGCTAGATGTGTACAAATTGCTGGGAATGAAGAAAAACTTTAGGGCAACCTCAGCAATCAATAGAAAGAGGCATCTCCAAAGTGTGATTCAACCCTCCCAAACCAGATGTCTGGTAACTGAGATGTACTTACTTCTAGGGGTGCCAAGCTCTCTCCATTGATTAAGTCAGTGAAAGAAAATGTGTAAAAAAAATCAATGTGGGAACAGTCTCTGGACTGAAGTTAGCGAGGAAGGCAAAATTAAGTGTTCAGCTTAATGTTCTGTTTCTGCATTAGGATGGGATGAATCACACCCTGGAGGCATGGATAGGACTCTGAAGTCACTTAAGACAGAGTCAAAGACAACTTGCTTCACTGCCTAACAAACTTTTGGTTGACTGGAAGGAGATGAGAAGAATCCTTTTCTAAGTGATTTGTCCACAAATTCATAGAAAATGTGTGACAGAGCTGGTGATATAACCTAGATTTCTTATAATCTGGAGTTCTTAAGTGATAAGCTTCTTATGAATATGAATCTCGTGAATCAATTATTCTTTTTTTTTTTTTTTTTTTTTTTTTTGAGGAGATAAGAAAGCTTATCAGAGAAATGTATCCACTGAGGCTGCTCTGTTAACTGAAATTTGCCCCGGTCTATTAAAACTGCTAAGGTGCCCTTGGAGGATGGAGGTGGTTGTCTAGCAGGGTTTAACGTGCACAGAACTCAATTTCTCTTGGCAGCTAACCCAAGGATTGTGCCTCTAAGAAGTTTATTTTCATATTTCACCAAGAAGGAAGAGGTAGCGAGATGGAGAGACCTACACTTAGAAACACAAAGCACAACTACACAGCTGTTTTGGTGACTGTTTTCTCTTTAATCTAATGAAGTTCAACCAACTTAACAGGAAAGCAGGGGGATGATTCATGTAGGAGATATTATAGTAATTTTTTTTTTTGCTTATAAAGAATGCACAATGAAGACCCTATAAACGCACCAGTGAAGAAAACTCGTGAGCCTTGCCTGGTGGATCTCAACACTTTTCCCAGTCAGCACTTATCTCAGAAACTGCACTCACAAAAGCTTTCTGTCTAGCTTGGTTTTCTGCAGTCCTTTTGTAGAGCTTCTCCTGACTTTGCTGCCTTGTCATCTCTTGTCTTTTCATCCTCTGCCCACCACCCAGAGATATTACCCAATGCATCCTAAAGAGGAATCATGCATTGCTTTCACAATTTGCATCTCACACACTCAGAAAAGGATCCTTCAAGCATAAGCTCAAATATATCTAAGCAAAATAACATTTTCCCATTGTTTTGTTTGTTTAAGTGTGACTTAATTCCACTCAACGTTTGGAGGCTTATAAAAGCCTAAAGTGTTATTTTTTTTAAATTCAATTTGTGTCTCTGTGTAGCCCTTGTTAACTGACTAACCAAACAAAAGCAAGATGCTGTAAGGCATCTGGTAGCGCATGATCATGAAATGCCAACATAAGAGGCAGGAATGAAAGTGCTTAACTGTGCCCTTCCTGCCCTGAACTAAACATTAGAGTCTAGATGTAAAATGAGCTTGGTTGCTTTTCCAGAAAGGTGTAATTTAGGTGTTACAAGTTATAGTTCTGTCCTGAAAATAGTATTTGCTGCTTTATCAGTCAGGTGAGGTGTCAGTAGTAACAGCACATAGGCCAGTCAAAAGTGTCGTGTTTGTTTTTTTCCTTCTGGATTTAGTCTGCATAATGTTTATACAAAATAGGTCACAGAATTGCCTTTATATATATATATATATAAAATTCAGTATGAAGTCTTTCTACTAAAAAAAAAAAAAGAAAAAAGAAAAAAAAAGCTGTATAAACACATTCCCTTTTGAAACAGCCCTAAGCAAATTTCTCTGTTCACCCTGAACAAAACCTCACATTCAAACTGCACCCAGTGCCTCTGTGCACAAACCCACTGGTTCCACAGAAATCCTTACGGAGATTCTCTGAGGAACAGCTTATGTAAGCAGTAAGCAGAGCAGACACCAGTAGATGGCAGTCCAGAATGCGCAGCAACATTCACGGGCCTTGTTATCACCACAAATAAATAAATAAATGAGAACCCCTTGGTGCACTGCAGCTGAGATGCTCTGCACAGCTCTTTGTGTCATTCCTTCGAAAACGGGCTGTAAATGTGCAGAAGCATTGCTGTTGTTTAGTTTGCTCCTGCTTGCACAGACCATCCCCTGAGCTGAAGTAAAAGGAATTGCTTTTGGCAAAGTTCAGTCTTTTATCTACCATTTTTAAATTCAAAGCTTCGAAGTTTTGAGTGACAAATTATTTGTGTTTATTACATTGAAACATGCAGTACATGCATCATATACCTGAATACCTGGAAAACTTGATGAATAATTTTCCTGGGTGTTGAAATGGCTGCAAACTGAAAAAGTGCTCTGAAATTCCTTTGGCTGCTGAGGAAGTGTAGCCACTAAGAAACATATCTGTGCCTTGGCCTATTGCTTCCTCGGAGACCCAGTTCCTATCTCTGCTCCTCTTCTGAGCCCATGAACCACAAATCTACCTCTCTCTGGAAGATGTATCAGAATGTTTTTGTGGTTCTATGCTCCAGGTTAATACAGCATATAATAATAACCCTTTTGAATGCAGCCAGAGCAACCACTTTTCTGTGGGGCACATCATCTCTCTCCCAGCAGTCAGAAACGAGCATTTCCAAGTCCTCCTTTGCTGCGTTTGGTCATCCCTCTGTACTCAGCTCTGGTGAGGCCGCACTTCCAGAACTGTGCTTAGTTTTGGGCCCCTCACTGCAAGAAAGACATTGAGGCCCTGGAAGATGTTCAGAGAATGGGAGTGAAGCTGTGATGGGTCTGGAGCACAAGCCTTATGGGGAACAGCTGAGGGAAATGGGATTGTTCTGTCTGGAGGAGAGGAGGCTCAGGGGAGATGTTATCATT
The DNA here is from genome assembly GCF_054131305.1 of Coturnix japonica. Lineage (NCBI taxonomy): Eukaryota > Metazoa > Chordata > Aves > Galliformes > Phasianidae > Coturnix > Coturnix japonica. Next base: position 170,959,555 of record NC_140663.1, read on the forward strand.
CTCCACAACTAGTTGAAGGGAGGTTATGGTGAGGTAGGTGTTGGCCTCTTCGCCCACATAACTATAGAGATAGGACTAAAGAGAATGGCCTCAAGTTGCACCAGGAGATATTAAGGTTGAACAATAGCAAAAAATTCTTTTCAGAAGGAGTGATTATTCACTGGCACAGGCTGCCCAGGGAGGTGTTCTAAAAGCATGGAGATGTGGCACTGAGAGACATGATTAGTAGGCATAATTGTGATAAGTTGACTGTTGCACCGGGTGATCTTAGAGGTCTTTTCCAACCTTAATGATTCAATGATTCTATGATTCCCACATGCACACTTGTCTCACAAGTCTGGGTGCATAAACTGGAGTCCTGGATTCCACTTTGTACCAGTTCAGTGCCTTTCTCTTCTCCCTTGTTTTCTCCATTTGTTCTCACAACCTTGCTTGGAAGTGGCATTCAAGTGCAGGACTCATGCTAGATTTAAAATGTGGCAACTGTAAAGAGGTTTAATTTCTTAATTTCTTAATTTATTTATTTTTTAAAATGGCTGCATTAGGGCCAGACGTAATCTAATCCTAATTAAGTGTCAAAGCTCAGGCATTTCTTTATCTAAGAGGAAATATCCAGGGAAATCCCCAAATCTACAGTAGAACAAACTGTACTTTGGGAGCTTACTTTTATAGGCAGCACTCTAGCAGGTGCTGTATCTATAGCAGCCCAAATGGTTTCTAAGGGATTGTGTATATTTATATCTAATTCTTCATGTACTCATGAATGTTAGAGGAAATAGGAAGGTAAAACAGACATAGAAAAAAGAAAATTTGCAAAGTAAAACTTCAGAGAAATTCTAAAAACCTTTGTGTGCGTTCTGTATGCAAGTGAAAGGTCATTAATTATCTCTGTGACCCTTCCAGCACAAACATTAACTGGAAGAGCTATGAAACTCAAGGTTACAAATAGATGAGACAAATGTGAAGTGACACTATAAAACAAACCCAGGCCCTGCAAGGTATTTTCTCAGCCTTCAGAAAAAGTGGATGAGTTTTGTCTATTTGCTCAGATGCAGCCCAAAACTGGTGGATAACTTGCATTGCATTCAACACCTCAAAATGTTGCTGGGGAGGAGTAGGAAACTCTGCTGTCAATTAGAGCTGCAATATTCATAAAGTCTTTCCAGCTTGACAGACTGTGATTCCCTGATCTCTCTGTCTCCAAGTTGTGCCCTCAGTGTTGCTGTATCCATGTCCACCACAAATTCCCAGACTCATCTTTCTATAGATAATTTTTGTTTGTTTGTTTGTTTGTTTGCTTGTTTCTAGTGAATTACAAATAAATAAAAAGAAAGAAAATACAGTTTTTATGAAATTCAGAAGCTATTAACTTCCATACTTTGAAGTTATTTGTGTTTTTTTTTCCACAGAATTGTAGAATGTCCCATATTGGAACTAACCCACATGGTTCATCATGTCCTACTCTGGGTTCCACAAAGGACTCCTCTCCTTGCCTCCTGTTGCCTCTCTGCTCTCTTTGAGGAGCTGTAGTCTCCATGAGGTCTCCTCTTAGCCTCCTCTGAACAAACCAGGGGTCACAGAATCACAGAATCACAGAATGGCCCGGGTTGGAAGGGACCTCAAGGATCAAGTATCATCCATGTTTACTAGATCTGGTTGCCCAGGGCCCCATCCAGCCTGGCCTTGAACACCTCCAGGGACGGGGCATCCACAGCCTCCCTGGACAGCCTGTTCCAGGACCTCACCACTCCAAGGAAATCCTTCTATTTCTTCCCCTCTAGACCCTTCATCATCTTTGCAGCCCTTTTCTCAGTACATAACAGAAAAACAAATGCTAGAGAAACTGGGAAAACATGCTAGAGAAGAGCTGACTACTGCCCAGTGTCCAACCTCATGATCTGGTAGAGTTATTTTCAGATTACAGTGACATTAAAAGGCAGAGGAAGCCCAACTGGCTGCATTGACATGGCTTTAAACTGGATTTGATGGGGAAAGGGTATGTACTGCTGTGAAAGAGAGAATAATTGGTCCATAGATGATAACTTTTTAGTTCAAGTACTGGACAGACTGACCAGAGGTGAAGCACTGCTGGACCTGTTGCTCACCAATGTGGAGGAGATTTTTAAAGATATTAAAACTGGAGGTAGCCTGGGCTGCATGACCATGTCCTGGTCAAGTCTGTGACCTCAAGGAACACAAGCCTGGCCAAGAATGGAATCAGGACCCTGAAATTCAGGAGAGTGAAATTCAGGCTGTATAAAATGCTGTCCAAAAGTGATGGGACAAGAGGGCAGGTATATTTAAATTAGATGTTAGGAAGAAATTTTTTACTCAGAGAATCGTGAGACTCTGGAACAGGCTGCCCAGAGAGCTTTGGATGCCCCATCTTTGGAGGCATTCTAGGCTAGGCTGAATGGGGTCTAGGACAGCTTGATCCAGTGGCTGACAGTTAGCATGTGGCAAGAGGGTTGGAAGTGCTGATTATTAAGGTCCTCTCCAACCTAAGCCATTCTATGGTTTCCATTCTTAAAAGTGGACAGAAAACAGTGCTTCAAATGATTCCCTCAGATTATTCAACTAGCAGTACAGCTCCGTGATAAGCTGTGCTTAGAATTAAGTAACAGTGCCTGAATAACAGAAATTATTTCTTATCAAGTCATATTTGCAGGTAATTGGTATAAAGTACTGCCATTATTAGTTCAAGAGCCCTCTATCCACTTTGTATTTTTGGAATTTATTTCCCATTTGTAGTTACTTTCCATTTGTAGTTCTGCAGGGCTATACAGAAAGAAGTGCTGAGGGAAATTCTTGATTGTTGCATCAAATAATTGGCTCCAGGCTTGCAACACCGCAGCTGAGAGTAGGCAGCCCTCCATGCTATGCAATTGCTTCTCACAAATAACTCTTTTAGGAAAGTTCAAGGGATGGAGGGTGAAGTCAGTGGTGTGGCCTGGCTGCATAATTACAAACATAAAACAGCATTTATATCTTTCTGCTTTATTTTCCTCAGTGCTTGTCCAGTACATGGGGGGAACCCCAGAACTCTGATGCTAAAACCCAGCAGAAATATTCTGCTTTTAATTGCAGAAGTCTTTTAAAGTCTATTTAGGTATTTATTTATTTATATTTACATTTGTAGCTCCACTGATTTCAGTAATTTCTCCAAGTTATCTCTGGTGAAGAGGAGAGCAGAATTTCACCCATTGCTATTTAATCAAGGCATCATAATTATTTCTTTAGCAAATTCATTAGCTTGAATAATTACAGAAATGAACAGTAAACCAAAAAACTCTCAGAACATCATGGAAAAGCTGCATTTCCCACCTTGCCTTCAGATAAATTGCATGGAATTATAAAACTTGATAAAGGTGCTATGCAGTCCTAAATAAATCTAAACGCAACATTTGAATCATCAAAAGCAATTAGCTGAAAATGTAGGAAAATCCTTTCTACCCACTCTAAAGCATGAAAGAAACAAACAGTATCACTAAAGATCCCTGATAGGCTTACTGGTAAAAACAGAGGCAGGAATCAAAAGTTTCACTTAGGTGGTAAACATGAGGAAAATGTGGACTGATAATTCACTCAGCTAAGTGGTAACAGCATCATGCCAAATAAAACTAAGGAGAGAGCAAGAATTTCAGCATGTATTCATGGGTATCCATGTTGCCATGGCAACTTCTCAATGGAATAAAGTATTTTCTCCTTTCTTTAGGGATTAAAAAAAAAAAAAAAAAGAAAGAAAGAAAGATGCTGTTCTGCAAATAGACACTTTGCCTTTTTAAAATAAACCCATAACTGTATATTGAGCAGAATTTCCTCCTGTAGCAGACATTGTTTTGTTATGCTTTAGAAAGAGACTTAATAACTTAATATTGTAAAAGGACACTACATTACAGACTTGCTATTCAAGAGGTTTCTCTTGCCTTCTTTTTAATCTGCATGCTTTTTAAAAGCCTAAATTCCTTCACATTTCTGGATCTTCCTCTTCTTCTTCTCTCTTTTTAAATCCTCTTCTTGTTTATCACCGGAACGTAGATAATAAACATATTCTGCAGCAGATCTATGGTTTCTGGTTGAAGCTAAGGCTGTATTTATTCCATTTCAATTTTCTGGGCTAAGATTCTTATCTCTTATTTTTTGCTACTTAAAGCAACTGTATCAACTAAGTTATTCCATAGTCAGCAAGTGTTAAAATTTGGATCAGTTATCAGTTAGTTTTTTATCTTTGCCCCAAGCTCTCTGACTTAAAATGCCACTCTGTTCAATTTTGGTCATTCTTTCCTAGATAAGGCAGCTGATAGGGGACGTTAAAGTTGAATAACCCCCTTTGAATTTAAAACTGTGCTATTTCAGAAACTGGAAGCTATTTTGGAAAGTATAACATTTCCAGGAATGACTGAAATATATGTGATAAACATTTACTTTCAGAAATGACTTGGAAAGCTTCATCGAAGAACTTAGGAGTTTTTACTCATAGATACTGACACGGAATGTGTTTTAAATATAGAACAATATTAATTGCTGTGTCTATTGAAGCTATAAAAGATATGTGTTTTAAAAGGCACTGATTTCATAAACTGTGTTTGTTTCCAGAATGTATCTATGATCATAGCTTTAAATGAGAAGTCATAAACTGACTTCTAAGTTCTTAAACACATTCACTGTGACTGGTAAAGCGTCTGGGTACTTGCCACTAGGATGAAGAAGTTCTAAGAATTTGGATATGGTTAATAACATCTTTGAAAAAGAGAGCTAAATCTAACTATTCGATCCCTCCACGGCTTTTAGAAAACATTGCTAGCGGCTTTCTGATTCCTTTATACAACCTACCTCCTACAGCTTTGGTTGTCTCATCCGGTACATTACACTGAAAGCTCCACTTGACAAATATAGCCAGCTCAATTTTAGTTTCATTTATTCCACGTTAACACTTGTACCATTTCCTGTAACTCTTTATTTAGTTTGGCACAGACTGGGATCAGATCTACTGCATTCTGATAATGCAATCAAATTTAGTTAGTAGAGTTCATCTTGATTCGTTATATTAGAAATAAGGGTAACCTTTACAAATACGATCAAAATATATATATATATTTTTACTCTGTTTATGTCTATGGCTAAAATATATGTGGCCAGGAATGTTTCTGGGCATTGAGACCAAATTACAGAATCTCAGATTGGAAGGGACACACATATGCATACATTTAACAACACATATATTTACATATATATGTGTTTATACAATACATACAAAATTTATACCAGAGAATGTTCTAAAATAGGTCTGCTGTTGTAGATGGAAATGCTTGAGTTTACAGGACTAGATATACACTGCATTATTTAGAGGGCAAAATTCAAGACTAAATACAGAAAACCATCCCAGTAACCCCAGTTAGTCATTGTTTTATAAAGGCCAGAATATCAGCGATTTGCTGGCTTGTATATCTTTCACTTTCCATTAAATCACTAACACTGCTCAATCTTCATTTGGGTTGTTGGTACAGAATTAAATAGAACAGAACTAGATTTACACCAACATAATCATAGACTTCAGTGCCAGAAGGGACTGCTGTTATTGTCATGATGGAGTATGTCTGTGGAAGCCAATAGACCTCTGCCACCGTATTTTAGGCACTGAGATAATAACGAGCAAGAGCCAAATAAACTCTAGAAAATCTCAGTGTCAGAACAGCACAGTATAGTTTGATCGTATGAGACTGCATCACCTTGGCAAATATGTAATCTTGGTTTATAGACTAACTCACAGTGTTTTTAAGTGGAGAGGATAGCTATTGAACTTACTTATTTCCTTTGAGCAAGAAGGATCACTTCTTGTTTTCCTTTAGAACTACTGAGGTGAACAGAACAGATGTTTTTTCCACGCTCTAAGGATTATTTACTTATTTATTTGCTTATTTATGTTGAAATCAGACAAGACTAATTGGATAGTTTTAACTCTTGATATAGAAAGTCAGTGAGAAAGGAGTAGATCATATTAGAACTGTTTACTTCATTCAGACACCAACAATTTTGCCGGGATTGTGTGCTAGCTATTTGCATACATAAAAATTTCTTTAACTCAGCTGGCTGCTCCGGCACACACAAGCCTGTTCAGCCTGCTAAAGCTCATGCCTGGAAACAAAGGCATGACTTTCCTCCCTCTAGAGTGACTTTTATTCATAATTAAACTATGTTCTACTGTCAAAGCAGAGAGAGATGAATGAGTACTCTAAATGAAGATCCACGTAAAATCTGGAAAGCAGTCTACGTTCTCTCCAGATAGTGCACCTCACTTAAGTACTTAAAGTCAGGTTGGATAGTTTGGGCATGATCAGCCTTTCCCTTCCCCTGGTTCTTCCCTTTCTTCTTATCCTCCCCTTGCCTTCATCCCTTTGCCTGTCCTTACCTGCCATGAGGAGAAAAACGATGCTGGGCTCAGTAAATTAGGGTTGGTGGGGTGTTGGCCACCCATGTATTCATCAGTGCAGATCACACAGTCCTCTGCATCTCGCCAGTCCCAGTAGGGGATGGTGAAGTTCTCATCACCTGTTATTTTCTGTATCTCACGTTCCCACAGCAGCAGAAAAGCACGATGCCAAGGCAGAAAACCAGGGGCTTCATGGGCAAAATCGATGTCTCTCCACACATTGGAGCCGCCTAAGAGTGTGTCTCGAGAGGCATAATAATGCATCCAGACAAAGAGATCATACACGTTGATATTTCTGAACATGGGGTTGGAGCCGTTGTTCATCTGCGCATATGTGCCAGTAGCAATGACATAGTCCTTGCTGGGGATGTTCTTTGCTAGGTTAAGGTAGGCAAGGAACTTGTCCTTCTCTCTGATGGTGAGCTGGAAGATGTTTCTTCTTGTTCTCAGTCGTCTTTCAGTGCAGTTTTGTCCCGAGAAGCCAAACTTGCACTCCCCACAGTTGAACCCCATGAAATTGCCTCTGCATCTGCATGTCCGGTTGTAAAACACAGAAGGCCAGTCCTCTCTGTCATCCACTCCTGAGAAAGGGAACTGTGGTCCCAGAGGAGCCTGAGAGAGAAGGATGCGCTGGCAGGTTCCTCTGTTGGAACGCTCCCCACAAGGGGACCCATCTCCTTCCCAGGGAGGACAGCACTCCTTCCTCAGCAAGCTCTGTGTGTTCGCACAGACTCTGGGGAACTGCCCAGTGGATGGCTGAAGGATGGCCAGCAGTAAGCCCATGGTAAACAGAAGCATCCTCACAGAGCAGCAGGGGAGCACCAGTGTTATGCTTCAGTGCATGAAGATTTCTCTCTGACTGCTCCAATGACCTGAGTGTGAAAGAAACTTCTCCACCCAACTGGGAATGCTTCACCACTGACTTCTGCTACTGTGCACCCTCCAATGTCCTTCCCCATTCCTACCCTGGATGCATTTACGCACAGAATACACTTCTGTGATTAATCTGATTATCACATGTTGTGGATGAAAGCCAACTGACTTTTTTTTCCCACCCCCTACAGGTTTCAAAATGAAGGCATTTATAGCAAAATTTTAATCTTCTGCCTAGCACATGATTGCTTTATTGTTGCAATTGGAGAAGTAAGATTAAAATCTGGACATGGGATCAGCAGTTGTCTGTTCAGCATCATTGTTTGATAATATGCTTCTGTGTAAATTATTGTTTAAAAAAAGATCCAGAAAATCTGATCAGTTTAATAAGGACAGTGAGCATAAAGATGATAAAATGACTATTAGTGTGCACATGGGATGGGGACATGATAAATTATTTGTCTTTGTCTTTTTTGTATTTCAGCTTGAGCTGACTTCACCAGACCAGCAACAAGTACCTACAAAGTGAAAAATTATTAAGAAAATAATAATGTCAATTCCCCTGTTATGTCTAGCATTTTAATAGATAACTCCATGCCAAAACCTGCTCCCAAATTTCTTCAGTTTGTTGAGAATACATACAATTTGGTATCAGACTTGATAACAGTATTTTTAGTGGGACCTGGAAACCAGACCTTGACTTCTGCCTTTCTCCCATAAGAATGCATCAAATCTATGTGCTTTACTCTGTATATTACTCCAGACAACTCACCCCTTTTTCTTCTTCTAAGAAAGTCTGATTTGCAATTGAGGACCTATATGAAAACCATTAGAAGTTATAACTACTTTGAAATTACCCTTGAAGCAGGGACAGCTGTTGGTTTACTTGTGGGCAAACTGCACTTAAATTATGCAGTTTTTTTTCAGCTATCAGTGTTACTTCTAAAACTGAAGGAGTTTTGTTGTCGTTGTCGCAGTTGCTTTAATTTCTTTTTCTTTTTCCCTACAAGAATAATGATTACAGAGAATCTCAGGAAGGCAGGAACAACATCTAGGGAAATAAGTGAGAGCTCTGCTGGGAAACGATGCCTTTTACTGGGATCAGCAGGTCATCACATGACCATGCTGAGGAGCACGAGGTGCTTTAATCCAGTTGGCTTCTATGCCTCAGATATTCAGGGAGATTATCTCTGAGTGCCAGTGCCTGTGATGGGGGCTCTTGGAGCAGAAAGAGCAAGGGGAAAGGAACTGTATTTTCAGAAATAGTTCTAACCACAGGCTGATGCTTACTGTTGTTTGTCTGATTCTCCTGGTTTCCATGCTAGGCTTGAAAAGCAGATTGAGAAAATCGTGTTTGTTTGATTTATTTTATTTTCCTTTTTCCTGGCTGTTTGGGAATTTTTTGCAATCTATTTCTTTTAGTGTTCCTCCTGTGGAAGCTAGTGCAAAACTGCTACACATGAGAAGAGGGACATCTCGAAGGATAACAATCTATATTTTCTAATTTTCAATGAAAAGCTATAGGGATTAAGAAAGGCTTGAGGCAAAGCCTCATAGGAAACCAGAATAGCACTTGAATATATATTTAAGCAGACAGCCATACACAAAAATGCATTCAATATCTTATGTTTATATTCAATGGGGATTTTATGTTCAGTGTTAAAACAAAATAAGAATACAAGTTTGTCATATGACACATTTCTGAAGCAGCTGGTTAACAGAGGAATCTCCTGTGAAACCATATGAATGAGAAACTCTGAATGAGAAATGTGACTGACAAGAAGCATATGCTGCCCTTCTTGACCTGCTGATGAGCAGAGACTTCCTTTAATTAACTGTCAGTGATTCAGACTGCATTTGGAAATTCAGCCTTTCCATCTATACGCAACTGTAAGTAAGACAATACATTTTCCTGTTCTCCTGTGTGACTGTAGAGTCAACAAAACATGAGATAGTCACACCTCATGTGCTGCATCCAGGCCAAATTCTCATCATTAATAATATCACATAAAACTTTCTATTCCTTCAGCCTGTCAACACAGAATTCTGGAATATCCTGAGCTGGAAGGGACCCACACTAGACATTGAGTACAACTCCTGGCTGCACAAATGACCACCCAAAATTCAACCCATACCTCTGAGAGAACTCTAACAGAACCTTCATTTATTTTTAACTGAAGTTTTTGTATCAGATGAAGTTAGACTTTAGACTGAGAACTCTGTCTTGAATTTTGCTACTGGATAAACACCATCATGTTGCATGCACTGAAACCTCATTCTCACATCTGAGTCCCAACATCTGAGTATGAGTCAAGACTTTTTTATTCAAGTTTGACAAATGCTACATTTTTCACAAGATCAGCATCACTGTAGCAGACCACTTCCTCTATCCCCAAAACACACTATTATTTGTTGGCCCTTTCCAAGTTTATCTGATTCTAGAATAAAAATGACCACAAGCCACATAAAAATTGGGTTCTGTAGAGGAGAACTCTAGGAACAATCTAACATGGGGCCCTGCCTCCTGTCTCTGAATTTTAACTCCACACAAAAATTTGCAACTGGATCGCCTGAAGGATTGATTTCAGTGTAGCAGAGTAAAACAACAATATTTAAGATCTAAGATGTGCTTTCGTTACAAAGTTCTTAATTGTCTTATAGAGTTGTCAGTAATAACAGATAAGAAAATCATCACAGATACAGAATAGTGAGATATCTTTCTGAAATACACATGCTATTTTTCTTGTGGTTTTAGGATTCATTCATTAGAATGTGAGCATTTGGCTCTTTATTGAGAAGCAGGCTAGGAACTCCCACATGCTTTTTAGCTGAAGATAAATACCCCCACAACTTTTTTTGGTATGATATCTGGAAATAAGACTTAAACACCCATTTAGATGTATGAAAGGAGCACAGCCTCAGGCTGAAAAATGATTCTGAGCCCTGTAAGTAATCAACTTTTAACTCAGGAGCAGCATACCTAATATCCTCTCAACACAGCTGATGATATGATAGATATACTTGCAGGTGTATTCAGTCATGAGTGGGATGTGGTCCCTAATCTCAAATTCAGTGTGGACAAAGTTCAGTTAAACTTGGCATGTGCAGCAAGTCGAAGCACTTCTGCCACCCTGTGCCAGCCTTAGCCCTGAGCCCTTGCAGAAAAATTCCTGTATGTAATTGGCTTCCTAGGCTAAAATTGTTATGGCATAATTTTACCAAGAGCAATCACTGCATTATTGAATCAACCCCCTTACTGATCACATTAACCTATTCCATGCTTGAATCCCTAGTCTCAGCATTGATGAATTGCTCAAAGAAGGCTGAGCCAGTGTTATAATGTTGTTGCTTTTATGCTATATGCAAAGATGAGAAATGCAAGTTCATGTTCTAACAGAAACAGAAAGGTGTGGACAGATGTTATCTCATTGGTTAAAAAGCCTGCTAGCATGAAGTTAGTCTGCCCATTTTAACATCATTGAACCACTTCATTTTATAGGATCAGTGTTTTTATTACAGAATCATATAATTATAGAATCATTTGAGTTGAAAGGGACCTGTAAAGATCACCTAGTCCAACTCCCTTATAATGAGCTCTCATGCAATGAACAAAGTAGCTATAGTATTTTTGATCGGATACTGGAAGACCTAGAGGCTGTGTGCACACCAGCCACTGGTCTGAAAACACTGAGTGGGAATTAGAGCCAATGTGTAGAAATATAATAACAGGAATAGCAGATCTGCCATCCAAAGCAAGGCAACTAACATACTGATCTGTACAATTTTGATCTTTGCTGCAGGCTACACAAAATCTGATGCCCATCAATTTTGGTGACAAGACAGCAGCTAAGGGGGATGCTGAAGCAATACTTTCTATACTTTTGTTCCACTCTGCTTATATTTCACTTCTATTTGGCTCTTTGCTGAAGACAGCCTGGGTTCTGGTTTTCTGGATCAGAGTGGAAATTTTTGTGAGTCTGAATGCCTTATAGAGGAAAAGTATAGCAATTTTATACTACTATGCAGCTGATACATGCATTTCACCTTGATAGAATACTAGTAGTGCCCACATATAATTAGGTGGATAATAGTATAGTGGTTCAGGAATTCCCTGTTTCATCTAACAGCTCACTGGTGCTGAAAGTACAGAAAGTTTTTCAGCCGTCTGATGAAAAGCTATCCACATTCTGCTTATTTTCCAAGGGAATTTGTCCTTCTGAGGGGTCAGACAAGCACTCCAGCTGATGCAAAACCAGCAGTGGAAACAGCTCGAGGAGAAACAAGGCCAGTCATTACTCTCTGTTCGGGCACTTAGACCAACTCACTCATATTGTCAACCTGTCATATTGTCAACCTGCATCCTTACTCCTCATAGCAGGTACACCCTGCTGTGTTGATAGCAGCTGCACAATATTAGTTTTTTAGTGAGCGTATAATCTTTCTCATTCTTTCCACTAATCTCTGATAAACTTAAGTCTGTGGGTTAGCTTGGGGGAACCTTCCTCTGGGGTTCCCCACTTAAGTAGCTCCACTTCAGAAGCAGTTGTGTCTAATAAGTGTTTCTCCATACCTGAATGCCCTCAAGTCCTTCTCATGAACCTGTCCTTCTCCATTTATCCAGCTCTGTGGAGATACAGGACAGTAATAAAAGCTTCTAGAAGATGTTTTTGTATGAGCATGTGTTTTGGGAAACAGAACATCAAGTACTATATTAAAAAAAGTGAGAGTGAGATTTAGAACAAAGCAGGTCTCAGCTGCTCCTAGTGGTAAAGCAAGCATGGCTATGCAGTGTCAAAAACTACATTTGAAAAAGGAAGGAGTGAATCAGCCAGGACAAGAATGTTTGTACAAACAAGTTGGGACCTTCTGAGGCTAAGCCATTTGTATAAGCTCTTGAGCTGAGCTCAGTTGGGATTTCATTAAGCCTTGCCTTTCTGTGCAGATAGTAGGGAGACCTATGCATTAGTTAAGTATATCACATGCATCTTTTACTCTTTGTTTAAAAATTTTATTTTATTTATAAATTAGTCCCTTCAATGAACTAATAAAAAAATTTCACTGAATATTTAAAGCAGAGAGGAAAATGTTACAGCTATTTAAGTGTGTTCCAGAAACCTGTCAGTGTAAATCAATACTTTTCAGATGGAAACAGATAGTGGACTTTTCATATAATATACAAAATACGTAATAGCTTTTAAAATGAAAAAGTGCTGTAAATATGATTAAATGTGACTAGTTCTAGTGGAGAAAATACATACAGAAGAAACTAATCTCATTTGTTGCATTTGGGTTTTTCCCTTTCAATCCTGCCTTAACCCAGGGTATGCTTTATCTCCTTTGGGCTTCAAGAGCAGATGGGCTGAGTAGACCTTCAGCTATTTCAGAAAACTCCTAAAAATCTCAAGTTTTGTGTGTGTGTGTGTTTTTTTATTGAGTTCTGAAAGTCCACAGCTTTTGCTTTGCCTGGAACCCCCTTATCTCTGTAGTTCTGGTAGAAGGAGCAGATCAGATAAAACAATGCTGACTGAGAGACTACAATCTGCAGTAGACATGGAAACAAAAGCCACCAATTGAGAAGCTGTAGAAAATGGATGTTCTCTAACCTAACCTCCCAGCCTGCTCCCCATGCATCTGCTTATTACTGTAATATTTTCAAGAAGGGGACCCCTGTCCCACAATGGGTGAGAACGAGCTGACCTACCAGTCTGCAGAACAGCCCCCCTCTGCTTTCCCTGTCCTGCAGAGCAGAGAAGATGGTATGGTTCTTCAGCCCCAGACCACTGAAGTGAGATAATGCAGACAATAAAGCAGGCAATTATAACAGCTCTGCTTACATATCTATTAATTTAAACCTCTCTACAATACACAAAAGGTAAAAAGACACACATTGTTTAGAATTAAAAAAAAAAAATCTTATTAACCTTCCACAAATCTCTGGCAATACTCAAAGGCCGAGCTAAAAAAAAAAAGACTCAAATATAAGATGTAGTCTCTGATTTCTACCCCCTGTTCAAATAATCACTAATGAAGAATCGAACTGTACTGAATTTGACTTTCTCTGTAGAACTTCATTAATTAATCCACAGTTAAATAAATATATAAATAAGACCTTGACATTCAATTTCACTTCAATGCAGATAGCAGTTTCTTGTGCTTCAAACTTGCTGAATAAAGAACAAAATGTCTTGGTAAGACATTAGGCATCTGGGAAAATAAGAGTCCTTCCAAAGTAGTGTACAGTGCTTCTGATAAAAGCTGATAGCTGTGAGTTAACAAAAAGGTTAACTGGGAATGATTTATCAGATTTCTCTTTATTCTTTGGACATAGTATGTAAAAACCTGGTAAAAGTGATTTTTCTTCATGTCAGTCTTAGTTATTCTGCTACATTCTTTTCTGATGAAAATTTTCATGCACTCTAAAGCTGATGAGGCAAATTCAGTAAGAAAGGCTTATCAAGGCAAGCGCAGACACCATCTTTGACCTCAGAATCCTTTGAATTGTCTAAGGATGGGAGATCAATCCACAGAAATGTTTATTCAGGCTTGTTTTGTTTCCAGATCCACTGTGCATCTACCATGGCCTATTGTGAGAACAACACACTGCACAACACAATCCTTTTGTCTGACCACTTTTAAAACAAAAGCAGCTTAAATTCTGCTCCACTGAGGCCTGTGGTATGTTTAGAACATATTTCTTCAGCCTGTTTGAGGTCTATACTGAAGAGCAGGACAAATATTACCATAGGATCGTAGAATCAAAAAATGGCTGAGATTGGAAGGGACCTCTAGGTCCATCTGGTCCAGTCCTTGATCTAGCAGGGACACCCAGAGCAGGTTGCCAAGGACTATGCTGGCTTTCAAAGATCTCCAAGGTGAAGACTCCAGAACCACTAGAATACATATTACAATATGAGAAATACATACACATCTCCTTCATATTCAAAAGCAAATAATTTGGAGTAATTAATGCATAAAGGTTTTGGCTTTATTTTTCAAATGAAAAGAAATGTTTACAACTTTTCAGAAGAAAAAGAAAACACCTAAGAAAGCTGTGAGAGAAAGAAATTTTGTGGCCAACAAAACAGATTACGTTCAGGTGATTCACACTGATGTAGTAAACACCTCTGCACCACTCACAGGTTCTGGGAGACTTCATGTTCATGGAAGGAAACTTGTAAGAAATGTATATTCTTGAAAGACCTTTATTCTTCTTAAGCCAAAGAATGTCCATGTAGAAAACACTAAAAATAAATAGTTTGAGAAGTGATGCATCAGTGGTGCAGAGTATTAAGACACTAAGGAAAACTGCACAAGTGTGTTTAAGAAGAAATATGTTCAATATTTCTGGTAAGTAAGTAAGAGGTTCTTGTATCCAGAATGTTTAAATTAACCTTGTGATTAGTCACATGTGAGAGAACTTGGCATCTAGTGTTAAATTCAGTCAAATTTAGGTTGAGTTTGGACTTCCAATCACAAAAGACAAAAGTACAATTACTGTTGAATCCATTAGGACTCTTTTCATGTGGATACTGCTACGTGTCGTATATGTGTGTACCAGCATAAACAGGCAGCTTCATTACTGAGGAGCAATGAGAATGCCATGAGAAAAGTACTGCATGTGGGGCTACAGCATGAAAATTACTAACAATGCGCATCTGGCTAATCCTAACACCACTCTCAAATTACGAATAAGCAAACAGCAGTGAAAAGAGATTTAGACTTCAAAACCTTGCGACAAATTACATCTTGATGGCTCTGTATTTGAATATTTTGTAATGATCATTTTGTATATCCTGCTTAAAACCAAACTCTGACTTGAGCTGATATAAGGTTCCATCACAGAAAACATAGAAAGCTCAGAAATCCCTAAAAACATTTTCCTCTATCTTTTCTGTTTGGAGTGATGGCTCAGGTTTCCTAAGTCGATATTTAGTGTTCTCCCAGAGCTAGAAGAAAGCATTAGTTCTGCTCTACTTTTTGGAAATGTCTTTGTTGCATTGGGGAAAGCTCCTTTTCTCTCTTTCAGTGCTTGAAAGCATCAGACTTCAGCCTTGCTATTCAGAACTACTGTTGTTTTGCAGGGTAATTGCTTTAAGGATTACCTTTTCTTTGCTGATTTTTTTAATTGCTCACGTAACTTGCATGTTAGAAGATTAATGGATAGAATTTAACTACTCAAAGAAGCATGTGAGCTCTGTGACTGCGTTTAGCATACAGGCTTTGTAATATAGGTTATTAGAGTACTAAAGGGGCAAATCCTTCCCTTCCCTTCCCTTCCCTTCCCTTCCCTTCCCTTCCCTTCCCTTCCCTTCCCTTCCCTTCCCTTCCCTTCCCTTCCCTTCCCTTCCCTTCCCTTCCCTTCCCTTCCCTTCCCTTCCCTTCCCTTCCCTTCCCTTCCCTTCCCTTCCCTTCCCTTCCCTTCCCTTCCCTTCCCTTCCCTTCCCTTCCCTTCCCTTCCCTTCCCTTCCCTTCCCTTCCCTTCCCTTCCGTTTTATGTATCGGTATAAATTGGTATAATTGGCTGAAATAATTAGATATTGTTTATGTTGGAGAAATTGTAGGAAAAAAAAAAAAGAAAAACAACTACATTACAAAGAATTATCAAACAAAATTTTAGACTGTAAATTATCTCAACCTAAAGCATTTCAGATAGCTAAAATCAAGTAGATGAAATACTTACTCCTTTCCATTTATTATTACGGGATCTCATGTAATTTAGCTGTACAATATCTACATGAAAGACCTGTAAAATCTGGTAACATGCCTCCTACACTACATGTTTTATCTTAAATATTCAAGTTTCTTATGTTGAGTAATTACTTCTTTATCTATTCTTTTATGTAAGTCTAGTCACTTTTAAGTCTTAACATGCATATATTGACTCAGCTGAAAAATTCTTGTATACTTGCTTCTCTCCTTCATGTCAATAGCAAAACTGTACATACCACATGCACAGATATGGTAAATAAGTAAACATAAATTAATACAACTTCAAATGGATTCCCTAATTTCAGCTGCCCAAACCTGATTAGTCACCCTGGGCGTCCTTCAGAGGAAATGCCAACATCTCATGAGTATGAGATTTCACCTCGAATATATGACCAGGATAGTTCAGTTGAATCACTTTCTGGAGGTGCCAGTTTCTCCCCATTAACATAAAGAAAAGGGAAAGTGCCCAGCTCAGACACTGACATCTGAAGCTGCGTGAGATGGATAGAATAGGGATTCTAACCTTGCATTACCTTACTAGAATAACCCTAGGCAGTCCTTAATCCCAGTAAAGATGCCATGTGCTGCCCACCACTGTTTTGCATTCAGCTTCACTGAAACATTTTCCATTTCTTAAATGCAACAGAAATAAAAACAACCCTGAATGAGATGCTGATTTATTTCCCAAGACATTTATGACAAAAATGTCTATGCATTTTTTTAATTTTTTTTATTTTTCATTTGTACTGATGAGTTTGGAATAATGAATTTTACATCAGTTTCATAGAAACCATCTTTACAATGTCTTGATACATGCTCTCACTTTTGAATTCAAGTTCTGTTGCCTATATATTTCTAAGTATTAGCAAATCAGAGGCAGTAGATTTTTGCAGTATCAGTTTGTTCTGTAATCTTCATTTTGTTTCCAGGGATTCTTTTGAAATAGAAACATTATTAAGAGATAGGTAGCCTTTCCTTCTAAACAGAACAATATATTTTCTGCAAACAGAGAAAAAACCCTGAACAATATTGTATATATAAGCAAATAGATGTCACAAAGCATGTTTTTCCCTTTCTGAAAGATTATCACTAAAGATATAAAGTAGAATAATTTAAAATACGATAACCAGTTTTGATTGAAGGAGTCCATAGATACAATGACTTCAGAATGCAATGACTATGGAAACGAAGAAGATATCTCAGAGAGTGCCGAGCTGAAATTCATGCTTGGATTCATTTCAAGTCTTTTCCTTACTGAGAACAACAGCTGAAGGTTTTCAGATTGAATTCTATTGGAATCCTCTTCCAGTGTATCATTTTAATTCCTCAGCTTCCTTATCCTTCATATAAATAATATAAATAGCCTTTTTTTTAAAAAAAAAAAGATTAATAATATCGAATGCTTTTTATTTGGGGTATTTATTTACTATAATCATCTACATTTTCAAACATTAACAAGTAAATATGTCACTGTAGGAATACACATCTGTGTATATTTCTCCAGTTTTTCATAATCAATGGTGAGAAAAGGACAATTTTAGTTGCGATCTGTGTAACCTTTTCAGGTGTCTATTTTGTGGTGATGTATTTTGCACGCTGTAAGTACATGTTTCTTTCTATTTACTGTAAAGGGAGTCTGCAGCCCATGTACATTTGCATATGCATATATATAGTTAAACATTACCATATTGTGTACTTTGTCACTTAGTAGTAGGTACATATGCAGGAGAATCTGTAACAAACAAATTATTTCCCCACAGAAAAACTGCACACTTTAAAAACAATTGCTGAAGATGAGGAAAAAATCCTGAGAAACCTGGAAAATAAATGAATAAATTGCAGTCTTCCAAAGGGTTTGTTTCCTTTAATGATCCGGCTGACTGTATGTTTCAAGCTTTTTATTAACCAAAACATTTTTCCAGTTGCTGAAAACTTGCATTAAATAAGATTTTTTGAAGGAAAAAAAATCCTGGTTGTGGTGTTTACAGGTGTAAGAACTTCATATCTATTTTTGGTGAAGCTGGGGATAGGGGTTGATTATTTAAGAAAATATGTACTTTTCATTAATCGTATCATGAAAGATAATGCCTAGCCATCGTTTATTTAAAAAAAAAAAAAAAGTCATATTCATGGAAATACAGAGAAATTTGGATTTTTGAGAGATTTTGTAGTTGCTGTATAAATCTTGATAAAGTAGGAGACGGAATAAATAGCTGTATTACCACTTTTAAAAACCTGGAATAAAAAAATAAAACTATTACATTTTCAGCTTGCTTAGGCCTGCTGCACATATTGCGTGGGGATAGAGGATAGAGGGGATAGAGGAGGAATTTTTGAACCCAATTAAAACAGGGAAAGGATAAATAGTCTAAAATACAATGATATAGAGAAAATTGAGGATTCTTCTTCTTGGAGGATAACTGTAATTAATAGTTACTGTTTTCTTCAGTAAATCCTTGCAAAACAAAAATCACTGTAGTTCAAATGGAAAATATAATTAATTTTCTCACAAGAATTCCAAGCCAAATTACACTAAACACATGATTTATCTTAAAAACTTAAGCACTTTGTGATATTTTGTTTATTGAAAGGTTGCCTGCAATGCCATTTAAAAATGAAAAGTCTGCGTGTTTTATTTAAAGTACCAAGTTGAAGTTGTATCTTGGTCTGTCTCAATTTCCTCTTTTTTTTTTTTTTTTTTTTTTTTCTTTCAGTGTATTGAAGCTGAAGTTGATTTTGGTATGGAGTGACCAAATCTAATTAAAAAAATAAATTTATTTCTTTTAAAGATCTGTTCAAATATTTTAAGTTACACAATCTGGCTTCAGAACAAGCAAACAAACACACACCAAAAAAGTCATGCAAAATATTTCATCAATTGCTAAATTTCAATTTAGAACAGCTTTATTTTGACATTCTCCTGAAATGTTTGTTTTTAGAACATAAAGTGTGTGACATCACGAAAAGCAATAGGTTGCAACTGGAAGATGCTGTTTTTCTGGAGAGTTAAGATGCATGAATTTTGATAACCTGTATGTAGTAACTCCATGGAAGTGTTATGAGTGAGGTAAGGATTTAGTTCAGTTCCTGGAATGGAGGTGTTTGATCAACTTCAAGTGAAACAGGCTAGAAGAGTATGTCACCAGACTTGCTGACACCTTCTGTAAAGACAGCTGGACACCTGGTGAGATAGACCAAAACTTCTTAACTTCAACTGAATAGGTAGTTAGGAATCTATTGGTTGGACACATCTCTCCAGATGTCACCAGCCACATCAACTAGGAGTACTTGTAGATACACAGTGCCTTTCAAGTCTTGAGGATATCCCTGAGGTGTTCCAACTTGGAATCCAACAAGGTAAATGTCACCCTCACCCAACACACTGTTTTCCAGCCCAGAGAAGTCTCTGAGGCACAATTGTTTTCCAGATACTATCAGGTATCTGTATGCCTCCTGTTGCCTCCTTCCCCACATTTCCATAGTAGAAGTGGAAGAAGTTCCTCTGTTGATACTTATGTGAGGAATTACCCATCTGAAACAGAATCTTAATGACCAGTTCTTGTTCATTTTCCTTTATTTATTGGTCAAAAATATCCCAAAAGTGGTCTTTAAAAATTGTGAATAATAAACTCAGGACTTGAAAGGCATTTGGAAGTATACTGTAGTAATGACATAAATAGAACATCATGTTTACAGGTACATTGAGGGTGTTCAGCTTCATGAAGACATGGTTCAGAGTAGAGCTCCAAAACCTTTAAGGAAGAGACTCAGGTTGAATTTAATTACATGTGTGACTTTGAAGTACCATAGTGAGCAATAAGTATCACCATTTGAAAACTCACCTTTCCTCTATTTTGCCATGTCCTCAATGCTTTTATCCTGCACTCCACAGGAAGTCTCCCTTGGGCAAAATGAATCTGCACACAGCTAGATCCAAATGTTATGTGTAAGGCACAACATATTTAAACCTGCAGTATGTCTTCAGAGCCTCACAAAACAGAATTAATGCATTGGGAAGTCTGGTTGTTAGTCTTAGTTTGACAATATTCTTATTGTATCCTACTAATCTGATTTTCAAAGATTTATATGTTAATTTTTCATACATTAATCCCTGAAACTATGCTTGAAAAACCTGTGCTATAAATATCACATGGCTAATGCACATTCCAGTGGCAGACAAAATTTACAAGAAACAGACAAACCTTAGAATGATAATTTCATTATATCACTCTTATAAATCTTAGCAGCTGTTCTGACACTTTAATTACAAAGTGACACTTTCAGTCATAACATATTGTGGCCAGTATAATAAATCATTTCATTTAATATATGTCATGACTTTGGCCACTATAGAGGAGATATTTTACATTCTATCTCTCTTACTAAGTCAGAAAGACAACAAGAGATTGAATACTGTACCTATGAAATTCAATATGAAACTGGAGTAGTCCTGAATTTATCACAGCACAAATACATATAAGATGCCACATAGGTTCTTGTGTTTGTGCATAGCATTCTTCCACTAGGTGGGTGGGTGTTGGTCAGAATATGCCTTTAGGCACACATGAAAACTCATAATAATTGCAATAAAAGCTACAGAGGTAGTGTAGATGTGATCTCTTATGTATATCTATGCCTCTTTATCCTGAAATCTTTACATTATACGAAGCCATCGCTGTCTGTGTAAGTCTATCAACTTTTATCTTTATTTTCAGATGTTTTTTCACTATAAACCTAGTACTGAAGCAGCAAGACTGCTATCAACCACATGGCACAGATATTTGAAGTAAGTTATTTGCAAAAATATACATATTTTGAAGGGAGATCAAGCTGATTTCCATGGACAAATACTTTTACATTTGTGATTTTGGCATCAGAAATATTCTTCTTTCCCAACACTTGATTCTTGTTTTGGCTCCATCGTGCTATGCTCCCTGTGTTCATTTCAGCTTTTTTGTTATTGTCAAGTTCTAAAGGCATTTAACTAAATCAGAATTATGAATGTTGCAATTAACATCGATTTGTGAGCATTCTCCTTTGCAAAGATGAAATCATTTTGCAGATGTCTTAGGACATGGAATTTTTAGATGATCATTTTAACCCCAGCCTACCAGGCAGTAGTTCATAAGCTGTGAAATGTTATCAGGTTGGAATAGGGCTATTCATTATTTTGTTCAAACACAGATACTGTCCTCCCCTCATTGGATCATTTCTTTTAGCGATTAGTTCTATTAGCATACATCTTGGTTACAGCATTAACATTGTGTGACAAAATGTGGTATCCAGAATTAATGAGCAATTCAAATCTAGGCAGTTATGACTTTAGTTTCTGGGTGGCTGATTTTTTCATTGTTTTTAATTTCTGAAATTTGAAAGGAAAAGAACATTATGGCCTCTGGCCATCGGTTTTACTTTTTGCTTCTCTGCTTGTTGAAAGGTTCGTATTTTCTATTGATGAACCCGTGAGGTTCTGCACAAAAGGAACCCATCCTGAAATCAGCTCCATATGGACATACCATATGTGCATACTGAGTCCCACTGAAGAGAACTACAGTTAGCACTTCTTATTTCTGCTACAGCATCATGCATATATTCCTAACCAAGAACCCCGTTGTGCCAGGCACGGTATAGACAAAAAAAGTGTTAATCTTCATTCTTCCAGAAGGACCATAACAATACAGATAGAGCAAATTCTACAAACCATAATGGTGGCAGACCAGGTTGTTAAATGTTACGTATCTTTATTATTCCATTACAATCAGTAAATTATGCTGTGATTCCCTTTAATGTGCATCCCTCTAGAAGGGGCCACTGTATTTCCTTTTGGTACGTAAACCCCATATGATCTTTCCTGCTGCCTATGAGGTTGCATATAACATGTGTTAGGAGTAGGACAAGATATAATTTTGCATTATGGGCTTTTCTATTCATGGAAGCTCCTGTGAAATAAGGCATGCTATGAATGTGTAGTGCACTAACAACCTTGCAGGAGATCATTCCTTTCTAAAAATCCCCCCTTTTTACTATGCACTAAACATGTTCACACTGACAGACAGTGTAATATTCCTATTTCTGTATAAGTTATGTCTAATATTGCTTTGCATACATTCCTTATGTGAATGATAGCCAAATCAAATCTATGGTTAATTCTCCAAAATCTATTTTTTTTCTGACAAATATTTAGAGGTAGCATGCAAAGAATGATGCTGATTCAAAGAATCAAGGTACAGACAGGCTTGTCTCCATTAGGAATGTTATAGAGATGGCTTTTCAGGCAGGAAAATAGAGAGGGAAAGATAATTGTACCTACTTTGCAATCAGCAAATCTGCACAAGATTTCCCGACCAAGCTCTTTCCAAGTAGGTCACAGTTATATTTCAAGCTACTGGCATAAAAAACAAAACAAAACAAAACACATTGAGCTTAAAATCTAGAATCTAAAGATTAAAAATAAGATACAAAAACTTTACAGTTAAGATAATGCCTCACTAAGCCATTTATCTGGAACTGTTGTGAATTCTTTATTATTTAAAGTCTTGAAATCAAGTTTGGAAAGCTTTCAGGAGGAGATGCTCTTGCCTAATCTAAACTAGTTGTTTTACTTACTGAATTTCCAGCTGAGGTTCTCTGACCTGTACTATGAAGACCGTCAAGTTAGATGATCATAATGGTCCCTTCTGGCCTTAAAATACATCAATTTATTAAGCAACCCACTGTAATGCTGTGATGCAGAGGCAATTCACATCAAGATCTGAAGAACACTTAAATTAATTGTTTCATTAAAATCCATTTGAATGCTTTTACATCTTGATACACGCTGCTTCTGGGTGCCTTACAGATTTTATTAGGAGATCTTCAGCTTAAAGAGACTATTATGGTTGCCCAGCCTGACTCCTGCATTATGCGGGCCATAACATGGTGTTCTTGGGGAAGGCATGCAGTGAGGAGCCCTGACATCACATCCCACCCGTGGGTGGTTCTCTGGCTACCTCTAGGAGGTGCTTCCCAACAGCTCTGCTCATTGCTCTTGTTGACATCATGAGGAATGAGTTCAGTACTGTGTGGGAGCGCATTTCAGATCTTCCGTACACCTACAGCTTTATGCCAAAAATAAGATGCAATCATTTGTTTCCTAGGTGATAACTGCACTGAGCCTGCGTGGTCCTTGCTGTCTCTAAAATGGTGAAGTATGTTATCAGCCTTTCTTGTAGTGCTTTTGAGGCAACGTATCAAACAGCTTTTACTGCAGAACAAATGACTTGCTGATTACTTTCACGTGGAGAAAATGTATTGCAGTTTGCATCTCAGTACTTATTCTGGGGAAAAGTCATTATTTTTCCTTTTTGTTTGCTTTTTCTGTGACAAATGAAGGGGAAAGGCAGCAAGAAAGCAAAGTTCCTAGGTTTCTAAATGCCAAAAGATATTACAGATGTTCTTTCATAATAGTCCATCTAAAGATGTAACTGTAAGAAGGCTCAGAAATTCCAATTTTGATTTTTCATGGAAATTCTTCCATGCAGAATATCTAGGTGTGTTTTCTATCTCTAGTGTATCTGAATGTCAAAAGTCCATCAAGGTATTTCCTTCACACTACTCCTCTTTACAATAGTCCGTAAAAAGTAATACAGCAACTATGAAAAAACCTTCAATGATTTTCAGTTTAGTCTTTGATTTCCAGTATATCCAAAGTCTATATATTTTGCACATACACGAAGAGTTTGTTTTTTGGGAAGAGTCAAAATTTCTTGATTTTTTTTTTTTTTAATAGTATGTGCATTGCTATGTATTCTACTTCAATTAAGGCAAAAATGAAAGTAAAATTACTAAAGCATTTGTTTCATGATTTATCCTACACATAATGGGCAAATGGGATTTCAAATAGAAAGACATTGTTGCAGCCTTAGCTTTAGAAGATCATAGAATCATAGAATCACAAGGTTGGAAAGGACCTACAAGATCATCTACTCCAACCATCCTCCTATTACCATTGCTACTACAAGCCACTAAACCAGATCTCGTAGCTCCTCATCCAGACACCTCTTGAACATTACCAGGGACGGCCACTCCACCACCTCCCTGGGCAGCCATTCCAGTGCCTGACCACTCTGAGAGAAACAATTTTTCCTTATGTCTAATCTAAACCTCCTCTGATACAACTTGTGGCCATTTCCTCAGGACCTGTTTGTTAACTGAGAGAACAGCCCCCCCCCCCACACCCCCCTTCAGGAAGCTGTAGAGAACATTGAGGCCTGAGCCTCTTCTTTTCCAGACTAAACAATAAGATGAAGTTTTCTGATTTAATATTTATGAACATATTCATCCTGATTATAAGCAGGAGCCAAACTCCAAATGCAAAGATTTGAGCCTTTCTGTTTAGTTGGTCTCTGGGCTCAGATGAGGACTGGAGTAATCTGTGTGCTGTATTGTTGACTGGTAAAGTGAGGCTGAATTCCTAGTTCCATAAGCGGAAGGTGTGGTAAGAATTTCTGACTGTTGATGATCACTGAGATTTGTATCTATACTTGATACATATGATGTACATGTGTGTATGTATGGGGGGAAATTCTTCTGCTTGCAATCCAAGGGTCCACTTAAACAGTTTTCTTTTCATACTTCAGAAACTGATATTTAATTTATTTTATTGCCCTCTACCTCAAAAAATAAATTGGAAAACGGAAAGATTTATTATTAAATGTCTCAGTGAAAACCACAGAAATGATGTGAAACTAATGGAAAGGCAGGCTCTAAAATATGTAGAGCTAACTACTTATCCTGATTTTCCACTTAAATCAAAATTCTGATTATTTTAACAAGTTCAGGAGAAGGTCACACATTACGATGATAATCTGCAGGGCTTTGGAATGGTAGCAAATTCAGAAAACTTAATTTACATAAACAGTTCTGATATTACAAGATCAGAAGACGGCAGTTTGCAACAGGACAAATTTCCGTGATTTTGAGCATGTGATTTTTGAAAAGAAAACATGGTTTATTTAATTATATCTTAACATTGCATCTTGGCGTGAAGAGGGCTGTAGAAAAAATAATGGATCTATCGCACAGAATGCCAAAGTGAGGTGAGAGGAATGCTGCCTATCAGTTCAAATGATCTGGTAGCATACTTAGATGCTATGAAGAACTGCAAGTACAAAGCACTGACTGTTTTGATGGTTGAAGAGATGTTCTTTTTTAAACTCCCTCGTGTTCTAGGAATAATGTAGACATAATTCCTTCTGGCTACAAGGAATGACTTGTTTTCAGTCAGTGCAAACAACAAACTTGTTATCTCTGAAAAGAATTTCATAAATAGGGCCATAAAGATAATATGGCGATATATATTCTTGAAGTCTTCTTTAAATTAGCAAGTCATTACCAAATTGATTACTTCAAAGTTTTCTTCCACATTTATCTCATGTTCTTTAATTTCTTGACTGAGACTCTTAATGGGCATTTCTGGAGAATTCACAGATCCCCTCTTGCTACTGAAAGAATAATGTCAGCACTGACAATCTCAAATATAGGCCACAAATGTTTTGTGTTCACAACTGAAAAGAAATATAGACTGATATAACTTCTGCAGTGGTTTCCCTCATTATATCAGCAAATCTTTTACATCCTTGGTTTCAAAGCTGTTAAACTCCATGTAAGCAACTTCTTAGTGTTTTATTTGGAAGAAAAAAAAAAAAAGTCAAGACAGAAGAAGCAGTATCAGTATTTTTGAAAAGCATAGCAGACTGAAGCTATTTAATGGCAGCATTCTGAGCATCAACACAGGATTAAGCTTTCTGCTCAAAAATGGTCATAATCAGCTAATTGACCATGATACAAGAAATTTGTTTCCCTCGCTCCTTTGTGATTAGTTGACCATCAGCATTCCTGGCCAGCTGGAGGGGTCTAAGAGAATTGGAGGTTTGCCAGTGTGACTCCCATCTATAAGAACTGTCTGGGGAACTACAGGACTGTCAGACTGACTTGGGTGCCAGGAAAGGTTTTGGCGCAGACCATCTTGAGTGAGATCACAGAGTATGTGTGGGACAACTGGAGAATCAGGCCCAGCCAGCATGAGTTTATGAAAATCAGGTCCTGCTTAACCAGTTTGATTTTCTATGACCTAGCAACTCACCTGGTGTGGGAGTTCCCACACGTGAGTAGGGTATGGAAGTTTGACTAAATCCTTTCTAATTTTATTTTTGTTTAAGAAGAAACCACCACCTTTAAGAGAAGTGTGGGAAGCAGGAATGCACAATTTGTGTACACTAAGGCAATTTGCTTCATGAAAAAATGTACCTGCTCCTCAGGCAGACATCTCTGGTGCAGCTGCATTCTGCACTGAAGCAAGGAATTGCCTCAGCAAGGCAAATGAACTCCTGTTGGTTGGGAGCTGTGGGGTGCCATTGCAAAGCCAGGAGCAGCAACTGTTGGAGCGGGTCCAGAGGTACGCTGTGGAAATGGTCAAAGAGCTTTAGCACTTCTCCTGTGATGAAAGGTTGAGGGAGTTGGGCTTGTTAAACCTGGAGAAGAGAAGGCTCCAGGGAGACCTCATTGTGTCCTTTCAGTACTTGAAGAGAGCTTAAAAGCAGGAGGGGGTCTGACTGTTTATATGGTCTGATAGTGTTAGGACAAGGAGGCATGCTTTTAAATGAAAAGAGGGGAATATCAGCTTAGATGTTAGGAAAACATTTTTCTCTCAGAGAGCAGTGAGCTGCTGGAACAGACTGCCCAGAGGAGCTGTGTCCCTGTCCATGGGGGCATTCAAGGCCAGGTTGGATGGGATCCTGGCAGTTGGATTTGGTGGATGGCAAGCAGCCCATGACAGGGTTTGGGACTAGATAGTTTTTAAGGTCCCCTCCAAACTAAGCCATTCTCTGATTTGATGATTTTATGATACTATGTGAACAACATCCTGTAAGTGTCTGGTAAATGTAAATGGGGAGCATTTTTGTTGACTTGATGTGTTAAGTCTCTTCCTGTTTCCTTCAGCACGTTCTCACTGGCATGTTGCAAACATCTAGTCTTTTCTAGGGATCTATTAGAAAACTTGGAAAATTTACTTTAGAATTCTAATATCAAGGTAATAGATCTGTAGTACTATTTTTAGATGGGAAAAAGACTGTTTCTTCCTAGCAAAGCGTAGGTTTACTGAGAAGGTTTTCAGTGTTCCCTTACTCTTTCTACTGCCCTCAGAGATTTTCCAAATTCCCATCCATCAATCTTTTGAGACAAAATGCTAACCAAAAAAAATTTTTTTCTGTATTTCTTTTGTCATCCTACTTAAATCTGAAATTGCCTTTCAGAACTTCTTGGGGCCACAGTGGGATTTTTCACATGGTTTCTTAGGGTCAGAATTCATATAGGGAATCTCAGTGGAACTGTATTATGATAAGCATTTCTGTCAGCTTAATGCTGTGGGAGTGAGTGCATTAGAAATACGTACAATAGGGTGGGTTTGACAAATGAATAGTGCAGAGCGCTCTTGAGTGCTTGAAGCCTCTGAGCTGCCTTAATGTACCTAATGTTTAAACACAGGAAGAAGTGGAAAAGTGAACATTTGAATTTCATATTCAAGTGGTGGCACATACTCGGGGGATAAAAAACAGGCAGTTGTTATCCTCACTTGCCAAACAGAAGTTTATGTTGTGGTCTTCACAGTTACCTGTATATTGGGCCTGTGAAGGAAGCTTTTGGTAATAGGAGCTGAGGTGTGCCCTCTGTGAGCAGAAGAGCCCTGTGTCAGAGCAGCTTCAACAGGGGCCCATCACTAGGCAGAGCTTAGTCATGAACAACACTGGTCTTCTGGGAGAGCAGATTGAAGGGTGGGAAACAGTGCTGGGAGAGAAGAGTGAGGAAGGATGGAAGTGGCCCTGCAGACTATGGAAAGGAGCCACACCTGCTTAGGGATAAGACTAATTTCATCACCCAAGTATCAGTTCATCTCCATTGGTTGTGAAGGGAGTACAAATAACCAGAGATGAATATCACGAAATAGTCTATGTCTGATGAGGTGAATCCAACTGCGTACCACTTGCAGTCTGTAAGCCTTTCACACTAACACATTACTGGAAAATAATTTTGATTCCTCAGCAATGGAGTAATTCAGAGGAGGGCCACAAGAATGATCAGAGGGCTGCAGTGCTTCTGCTGTGAAGAAATGTTGAAGGATAAGCTCCAGAGAGACCTCACTGTGGCCTTTCAGTGCTTAAAGTGTGCCTACAAGCAGGAGGGCGACCAGTGTTTTACACTGTCTAATAGCGACAGGGCCGGGGAAATGGCTTTAAACTAAAAGATGGGAAAATTACCTTAGATGTGAGGAAAACATTTTACTTAGAGGGAGGTGTGCCACTGGCATTGCTGCCCAGAGATGCTGTGTGCCTCATTCCTGGAGGTGCTCAAGGCCAGGTTGGATAGGCAATAGGTTGGTGAGGACAACCAGCCCATGACAGATAGTTGGAACTCAGTAAACTTTATGGTCCCTTCCAACCCAAACCATTCTGTGTTTATATGACTCAAACCAGATGAGATATTGGGGAAGCACTAATGCTAAGTGGAATATGACTGTTCAACTCTTTTTATTTTCATTTATTTTAAAAAGAAAGCCTTAGACATAAAATATCATATAGCATGCAACATCCAAACTGCCTTATATTAATTGTATTTTCTTCTAGTGGGCATTGGTAATCAAAGGAAAAAAAGATAAATCTGTCCTGTTATATAAAGAAATGATATCTACTTTGAGGACCATGCAGTTTGGCAGTATTTTAGAGTATTTGTGTAGGTAAGTATACCTAAACGGAAAAAGAGTGTGATATGTAAGTGAACAGAAATACATTTGGTATTTAACTATAGTTCAAAGTCGTTTAATTACTCATTTTCTTCATCAACCTTTTCCATTTCTGGATTGAACCTGCTTCACAATCTCAAGAGATTGCTCACTGCTTGAATTTGTGCCAATGAGAAAAATTGAGGTGCACCTGCTTCTTCAATGGGCCATGAAAAACTTAATTTGAGCAAAAACTGTAAATTTGTGAACAACCTCCATTCTCATCGCTCAGGGAAGTAGAAGTGTTCAAAATTAAAAGACTTTTTGTCCACTCAGTCTTCCTTTGTAGCCAGAGTTATTGTTTACCTGGAAAAGCAATGTTGGGGATTTATAAGTTCAAGCTGCATACTGAACACAGAACCTTTGTTTACTGTTGATTTTACTTCTCTTTTTCTCTCTTTTAATGTTCTACAGGAAGGAGAAGGATTGAAATTATTCTGCGTCTGCGCCTCCTGCCATTTTTATGGGTTATCCTTCCCAGCTGATATTTTGCACAGAAAGGAGTACAAGCAAGGAGACAGAGCTGGCTCACAGTCACCTTCTGTGGCAGGTGGACTGCCAAGCAGCCACGTGCTGATTCTAGTCTGTGTGTCTGCTGGAGCAAGACTGTTCTGTGCTACGTATTTCCTAGTCTTTTGCCAAACTCTTTTGTTCATGGAGGGAACGAGGATCGGATCACAGTGTCAGCAGGAGGAATTAGCTGGCCAAGAATAGATAGAAACAACAGTGTTTCATTTGAAATACACCACTAAAGTGACTAGTATGTAGTATTACAGAGACGTTTTGCCACTTTCATTTGGAGGACAGTGTTTTGTTTGGGTGAATTTCGTTATGTTCATATTCTATTCTGTTTGTTTCCATGCAGAGTAGCCCTGAGGGTGTCTCTCAAACCAAAGGGCAGTTCTCCACAGTAGAAAGGAAGTGCGATTATAAAAATATTCTGTATCTCTGTTATTAAGATTTCTTGTTTGAGCAAATTCTGTATACTGTGAATTCCAAAGGAAAAACCAGTTTCAAACACCAAATCTCTTCTCTTCTATACTTATGCAAATCAGTCACAGTGGCAAAGATCTGATCCATTAATGGGTAGGTTTTGTGGCTTTACAAGACAAAGCCCCATCCTCTCCCTACTGCCTAATGTGCAGATTTAAGCAGGAGTGAGTTCAAAACCCAAAAGGAACCTACCAATCGATTTTCATCCAGTCAGTGCTCTAATCTGACTACAGAGCAAAAAATAGTATATCACATGGCAGCATAATTGGAGGTTTCACGTTCTTTTAACCATATTAGAAGTACTCCTCCACTTGCTGAGTAGAAATAGGAGCACCAGTTTCAGATTTTGAATGACAAAGAAGCTGTAAACCAATTTCCCCAGCACAGAATAAACAATCTTAAGCAGATGTGGAGTTTCCTGAGAAGCTTATTGTTGCTGAATTATTATTCTTATAAAATCATCTATGTTTTGTCAGATTTTGGTAACAAAGTCTATTTATGCTCCAAACTCCTTTTTCAGTCTTTGCCTTTGTTTTCAGTGATTATCTTTAACTAAGATCCTCAAACATTAGTTTAGAGTCTTTTCAGACATAATGGAACCCTTTGGTGGAAAACAGTGATGATGTCTGAGAAGGTAGCTAAACATAAAATGCATGGATGCTTATATTTAAGATATTGAAAATAACAGGAAAAAAAAGAAGAAATTGCCTAAGTGTCATTTAAAAATAGTTTTATAAAATTATTTTTTTAAAAAACATTGAAGTGACTTCATAGAGACCTTGAATAATAGGAGTAACACCTTTAGTCACAAAGTTAGAATGTAGATTTCCTTGGATGGTAGTTACTGATCCTGAATACTCTGATTAATATGAATCAGAAATTTATACTGCTGCAAAAGTTTTAATACTCATTTTGAAGAGAAATTATACTTTAGACATGAAATTCACTCTTTGGAAAGAGTAAATAAAAATTAAGAGGAAGATACCAAGATCAAGTCCCTAGAGTAAACTCATCAGTTTCTGTTAGTTGTTTTTTGTTTTTTTTTTTTCTTTTTCCATTCAGGTGCCTTGCAAACTGGTTTCATTCTCATAAATAATGATTTGTGGGTAAATCTGAGGGCATCTTTTAGTTTCATCTGGCACACTTAATTATTCATTTAAATCTCTGTATTTATGTTCAAGTCTTTGCTTCTCTCTTATACTCTTCTTGCACACATCCTCCTCAGAGGTCTGTGTTTTGGTTTTACTCTCCCATGCCCTGTTTTCTAGTAATGGGCAAAAACAACAGGCCAAGCAAGGGTGTATAGACTCTTCCCGTTACAGATTCTAAATCTAAATTGGCTAACCTAAGACTATTTACGCAGAGACTGCGTAATGTTGAAGGAGTTTCACAGCCAGGCTCAGTCTGGGAAACATGGGTCTTCCCAATTACTAAGAGCTGGGGCACTTCCTTACACTAGAACAGTCTTGGCAGTGTTGGGTGTTTCAGCTCCTCATTTACACCTACACACAGCCAAGAGCCAGAAATTACTCATAGGTTCCTTAAATGCAGACCAGTATAACACAGATAATCCTAAGAGGAACAGGTACCTTTCAGAATCTATTAAGAGAAGTGGGCACATCTTAATACCTCTTTCTTCATCATCCTAAAAGAAATATTTAAGGTAGACTAAGTAAATTGCACATTACAAAAGCCTGTTCCCCTGTATTTAATCTACAGACATCAGGAAGCTTACATGTAAATAGTTACAATATAGACATATGAATCCAGACCCTTACATTCTTTGAGGTACAAAGGGCAACATCAAGTGAGGATTCTGAGAGTAGCGCCATTATTATGTACTGGCAGATTACTATTCAGTTTTACAATATGTTGTATAGCATAATTTGCACTTTCTTCTTCTATTGCATAGGAGTATTGCCATTAAAATACTTTCCTAAGAAGAAAGAATAACTGTCTTGATTTGAATAATGTAAGCTAGATTGTTCATACCTTGCTGCATCTTTTCCACCTTGTCTAGTAGACAGTAAGTATTGTTGTCTTGATTAGAATATATATATATACATAAATAAACAAATCAGTTCATATTATTATTATTATCGTTGTTTTATTATTATTATTGAGCTAGTTTTACAGACTGCTTTGTAAAAAAACCAGGAACGTAATTCATCTTGTCCAATACAATAACACCATCTTGTCCACACTGTGCCTTTGATCGCGTCACCAGAATCCCACAGGTTTATTAATTCTGGAACTGAAGAGAATCCAAATTAGTATTCCTTTAACCTCATTGTTTTCAGTCTAAGAGTGGCAGAGTGGTTATTATATTCTTTGGAGGTACTGATTATACCTGGAGACTTCTTCGTACTCCTTTTCCCCTGCAATTTGCTGTATTCACAAGCTCCTCGGATTGCAGATATTCAGAGCATGTTCAGCCTTGCCTGATGTGTTACTGTCTATACATGCTACTGCTGCAGGAATAATGAGTGTTACTAATAGTGCACTTAGAAAATGTACTCATTGTATCTTCTCATGGAGATATTTATTTATTACTGATAATGCAAATTGGTGCAAGAAGCTTTCATTTTGTTCAGTTATAAAATAGTATCAAAACAAGAAGGGATATTTTCCGGTAGGGGAAATGTAATCTACCATCAGTGGAAAAAACATCAGTGACTACTTTTATGGGTTCTGTAAGATGGTTTGTAACAAAGAAAAGGGAGCAAAGGAAAAGAACCTTTTTCATATCAGTATTTATAGGGCACCTGTTAGAAAGGTCAATGAGAGACATTAGGAATGTAAGTGCTATGGCCACCCTCATCCATTTTGCTTGCTTCTTTTAATCTTCGATCCAGCTGCTTCAAACATCTGGCACAGTGAACTCTGACTCTGTCCTCTGATTCATGGGAAGTCCCTGGGGATGTGTGTGGGAGCTGCTTTGCATCCAGTGTCACCGCTTCCATACACATCTGTGTGTTCTTGTGTGGGGATCACCTGCTGTGGCCACCCACCATCATCCCAGCCAGCTGGGTGTCTCCATTGCCAGTGAGGTGCCTGCTTTCTGACTCCCAGAATAACATACATAGACTCTGGGGGAGACAGTGAACTTCTGTGACAGCAAAACAACTGAATCTTCCCTCTCCCCAGATCCTTCTGATATTGCATCCTTCCAAGGGGCACAGTGCACAAGCATATCACCTTGCCTTTGTTCTCACTTTCCCCTTCTACAGAGACATCCCTCCCCTCTTTTTTTCTGATCTGTGCCTTCTCAACACACACCTGTCCTCTATTTCTTTCTGTCTCCAGCCTCCTGATATAATTTCACAGCCCATGCCCTCATTGGCAAGAAGACAGTGCTTTAGTGGCAAATGGAATGAAAAAGAAGGATGCTTCTTCCCTATTACCTCACCATGATTGTTGCAAGAGTGGGAAACCCCTGGTAGCTAATGGGGTCTCAGACATCTAACATGTCTCCATTCCTTTAAGAGGCAATGCAAAGGCCCTTGGAGCTGGGCAGTGTGGATGAGCAGCTAGAACCACATGTGTGCACACTCACAGTGCACTCCGCTTTAACAACTGGCTGCTTCAGGGGCTGCAGTAGCCAGGAGTGCTGGGGAAAGATATCAAGCAGGTGCTGGGCAACGGGCTCCCAGCCAGGCCCAGGCTGGGACTGAAGGAGGATGTGAAGGAGAAATGGCCAGTCTCCACACCTTGTAAGCACATATGGGATTCCTATCCCTCACCCCTTGGGATGAAAGGAGCAGTCAGCCTGGGAAACAGGGAGACAGCAGTAGAGGAAACACAGGGGATTAGGATTATGGATGGAACATTATCAAGATTATCTTTCCTTTTCTACTCCCCAACAACTTTATCAAAGTTACCCTGGCTGGACAGAGGCACAACGGAGGATGCACTGCAGCTTCGACATATCAGTGCAGGAACCCTGGGGGACTGCATCAAATAGCAGCTGGGATTTGGGTCATTTGGTATTTTTTATTTTTATTTTTCAAAAAGATAATATTTTAAGCAGTGACCTAAAGAGGGGGGAACCAGCAGGGAATGCCAAGCTGTGGTGCAGCGACAGAGAATGGCTGTTAATTCCCGAAAATGGATGCACAAGCTAATCCTCCCCTGCAAATACAGCCTTGCAAATGGTCGGACCCAACAGCCTCTTAAATGCCAGATCAGCTCTTACTTAAATGGCATTTTGCTTGATTATTTATTTAATTTACCCTTATTTATTTATTTACTAAGAATAGCTTTGAATTAAGTAGTGACCCCTGTCCAGGATTGCGTTGGTGATGGTTTGTTGTTGTTTGCTCTTGCTGTTGATGAAGTGCTGGTGTTGGGAGGTGTTGAGTTCATTAGGGCTCAGGCTACCCAGGGTCCCTCTCAGACGTGTACCCACACCCCCACATCACAAAATCTTGAGACTGGGGTCCCTGCCCACCCAATGCAGGACATCTGAATGTGAATGGGAGCAGGAGCTGAGATACTCTGGCCTCAGATGTGAGAGGGAGGAGAAAGGGAGGGAGGAAGCTTTGTGAGGATGCAGAGATGCTGGAAAAGAAGGTAAATCCTCAGCTGGCTCTGGGAGTGAAGGGTTAACCAAGGGAGGATGCAGGTGTGGGGGACTCATAAGTAACAGTGGGGAGCTTTACTGTGTTTTGTTTTGTTTTGTTTTCCTGTTGGGAAGGTGGAGAAGCAAAAGGGGTCAGAGAGAACCGTGCCTGGGGGTAGAAGGTAGACAAGGAAGAATCGTGCCTGTAGGTCTGCTGGAATGGTCTGGGGATGCTGGCAGGGAACGGTAACACTGTGGGACCAGGGAGTCCAGGGGATGCTGAAGGGAAGGGGCTGGGTGGCCAGGGAGTGGCTGCAGGTGGCACAGAGGGGCACATCCTGCGGCGGAGCTATCAGCCCCGGCTGCTTTTGTCTGGGCACTGTTCCTTGTGCCCTGAAGCTAAGGCAAGGGACGAGGGATCGAGACGGTAATTTGCCCTTCCTGAGGACAGAGGTCTCTCGTTAGTGCTTAATAGCGATACGTGTATGTGTGGGGAGGGGTCGCGACTCTGGAATCCCCTTTTTCCTCTTGCCAGGAAGAGCCCGGAGCTGGCAGACTGCTTGGTTTGCTAGAGGAGGGAGTGCCACTTGGTGGCACTAAAAAGTTGCGCTGAAGCCCGGCGATCTGCCTGCAAGCCCCCTGCCCACTCCGTCCCCCAGACCCACAAGTGCAGCGCGGCCCTGGGGAAGGGGGATGTTAAACTTCAGCTTAGTGAAATTGCTAAAATCCCGTCGGGTCTGAAGGAGTGAACTCTTTCCCGCGTCTATGTTTAAAACAGACCCTCCTCAAGAAGACATCGCCTTTTTTTTTCTCTCTCTCCTTTTTTTTTTTTTTTTTTTTTTTTCCTTAGGTTGATGCTGTTCTGAGCCCAGCGCAGCAGTTTCCCTGCTTGCTGGAAAGGGGCGGTGCGGGCGGGAGGTGTCCCCTTCATAGGGCGACTTCACAACCTTTCCGAGCACCTGGAGAGAGGGCAAAAGGCAGAATTAACCCCCGGGAAAAGCAGAGGCGTTGGAGTCGTGTAAGCATGAGGAGGGGCTGAGATGTTTAAGCAGGTGGGTCAGGCTGCAGCAAGTATTTAGGAACACCAAGGTGCCAGAGAGCAGAGACCCATCTGTCGTCTCATTGTTTGTTTGTTTATTCATCCTCCTCACGGCTTTCGCTCCCCCCTCCTCCCCCTTAAATCTTAGGGACCATTCACGCCTCTTACAAATGAGACTTGGGCGATGCTGAGAGAACAGCGTGTTGCATGGCGTGTGCGTGTGTGCATGCAGGCGCGGGGATAAGATCCTCGGTTCTCAGCGTTTGCCTGTGATCAGAAGAAAACAGGATGTGCCCTTAGCTGGAGGAGTGACAATGCGAGCCGAGCAGGGCTCACCTGCTGGTGATCTTTGCAGAGGCATTTGAGGATTATTCAGCTCCAGAAGGTCTGTGTGAGGAATGCTATCTCTGTCGTGCTGAAAATAGGAGGTGCCTACCCTTACCGGTCTTGATTGCTGCCACTGAAAGGACTGTTTTGCCGCCACCGGAGGAAGAAGAGGTTGCTGCCACGGACAAGGTAATGCTGAGGAGCGGGTGAGGGGATTTATGAGCCCCTGACCACGGACAGAAAGCATGTGAATGCAGGAGGAACTCTTTCCTTTCCCTCCCCCCTATCTGCTCTCTATCTGTGCCCTGCTTGCCGGAGGACAAGCACGGCTACAGAGGGGCAAGCAAGACCGTGGGGCACACCTCGGGGCTGCTGGGACATCGGCGGGTTGGGCATCGGAAGGCAATGGGCACTGACCCCTCCCTAGGAGTGGGCTACGTGTAGGGCAGAAGGCAATTCAGGTACTGCAATACCTGAGCTTGTTGGTGTGTGTGGTATAGACCTTCTATTCACTGGTAAAGATTTGCCTTGCCAGAAAGAGAATAGAATTGGAATGAATTTATTTTCCAGATACAGCAAGGCTTAGCTCAGCCATAGACTTTTCTGTGTGACCTTGGGACAAATCACTTTGGCTCTAATCGGCAACTCCCCTCTGTTCCTTATTTAATAACTGGAGCTAATGTCTCTGCATGTTAAAACGATTCATTAAGGACTGAGAGGGACTGTGATTCCTCTAGGGAGGCAGATACCTAAGAACAAGTGTGCATGCACACATATACGTGTGCATGCACAACCACATAGTTGTAGCAGCGCAGGTAGCTATTCTGGGAGTTAACCTTGTCCAATAGTTCCCTCTATGAGCCAGCTCTATGTATCTAATTTATCTGTAAGGAAAAGCAGTCCTTAAGATAACTGTGACCACTATGTCATTTATATATACATACATACACACAAGCACACACACATATAGATATATACATACACTCATTTAGCCACTGGTTGATTTTTAGATTATTTTTCCCCCTTCACTAAAACTAGCCCGCGAGGTGGGAGCCGGTAGAAGGTGGTGTTCAGCACCATGGGCAGCGCCGGCAGCTCCGTATCTGCACACCGGCGCTCAGTATCTCCAGTGGTGCCACTTCCATCCCTCCTCCTCCTCCACAAAAAGGGTTTTCTGGTGGGGATGTGAGAATGGATGGTTGTTTCTTCTAGACCTGAGGACGTAGCTATAGGACCGTCTCGATAGCAAAGTGGCAGAGGACTGTCTTGAAAATACATTGCTTCAAGCAGTCCTCAAATGGGAAAGCGTATAAAGGAGTTAATTGCTAGTTTTTTTGTTTATTTTCTTTCTTTTCTTTTCTTTCTTTCTTTTTTTTTAATTTTTTATTATTTATGACTTCATTATTATCACTCTATCCCTAAACATTTCTATCATATACTAAGATTTTGTGAATTCTCAAAGATTTTAACTACATGCCTTTATTTATGTAATTAGGGATGCCAGTGCTAATCATTATTTCATATGATCAGAAAATATTTCTTGAATCTCTATATAGCTTCTTCTTCATTGTATTTGTGATTTTTTTATTTGATGTAGTGGTAGTAGAGGAATGTCACTTCCAAGCTACTCTTCTTCTTACTGACTAGAATAGGATATTTTGGAATTGGTGTTGATTTGTTTGATCACTTCTCCAAATCATACAGTTTTGCTAACCAATAAAATGTCCAGCATTACAGCTGAAATCACACCAGGGCTGTTAGTTTCTACATCATCTGGTGTAATAGGTTTTTGGTAATGGCAGTAATAAGTAGTATATCTAGCAGAATTTCAGGAATCACTGCAAGTTTTGCTGTAATGTTAAGCACCTGCACATCAAAGCACAAATTGTTTCATTAACCAGAAGGTGTGTGGGGGTCATGAGAGTATGGGGGAAAACTTCCTGGATTGCTAGGGAACTTGCTGAGAATTCTAGCATTCTATGTTTATTATCTGTGAAGTTATGCATGAGATCAGCCCACTAATCTGTTGTTTTCAGTGGCTATTTAGACCAAATGATTAGAATTCATCCGTGCTGCTTAGTTTACATCTAAGTAGAACTGCAGAAAATTGTTTCATAGTGTCTTGTCTTTAAAAGATTGTTTTCTTTGTCAAAGTGCTTGATTCAGTGCCCACTGGAATTCAGAGAAGATATTTATTTATTTATTTATTTATTTATTTATTTATTTATTTATTAATTACCAGTGAATGGGAAAGTTAAATGACAGTAGAAATCTCAAAACATACCTGTGTGCTCACAATCATGTTTTGCGACTAAAGAGCATTTGAATGCATCAGATTTTTGTGTGACCAAATAAAGTACCTCCAAGTATGTGTGTGGGACCTCCTGCAATGTGAGCCTCTCTATAGAATTGGGAACAAGATTTCCAGAGTAGACTGAACACAATGTTTTGTGTTTGCAATGGCAATAGCCAGAAGTGCTGAGCAAATTCTTAGCATCTTAGAAACTTCAGTGTACACTTTTTGTTCATATTGCTCCCTGTTGAGAAGAGCTGAGAAGTCTCTCTTCTTATATAATGACTTCTCTAAGGCAGTTCCATATCCTTGCCTTTTAAAGACCTTCACTGCATGTATGAAGAAAAATGGGGGCCAGTAATTCAGATGTTGATTTTATTTGTTTGTTTGTTTGTTTATTTGTTTCTTCTTTTTCTCTGATGATGAAATCTGGGTTAGTTCCTTGGCATGTATTGATTTGATTCATTTCTTTATCTATACTGAAATTTATTACCTGACATCTGAAGACACAGAATTAGTTGCTACATGTGCAGTAAATGAATACCTGGAAAGCATTTCTTTGGCAGATACATGGCTGTAAGCTATATGTTCCTAGTCTGTAAATACAATTTGTCTCTGCAAATCAATGGGTTTGGTGCACAGTTTTTTAATGATTTCTCTAATGAGGAGAATCCTATGAAGAGATGTTAAATTCAGATAAATAACAGCATTCTTCATGTATTTAGCACTGAGTATATTTCTAAGTGCTTTCCCCCATTGGACCCTGAATTCTCACTACACCGGAGCACTGTGATCCTTTAATCTGGCATTTTACTTTTATGATTTTTATCTGCCTGTAGACTCATAAATGATGAACTAAGAGGCTGTAAGCTTGCAGAGCTCTAATCAGTTAAAAATAAATAAAAGAACAAAGTATTTATACTTAATATTTATTTATTTTTTCCTGATACAAAATGGATTAAATCAAAATCTTCTATTTGCTGATTTTGTATCTTACCTATAGAAGATACGCAGCCAGAAGAATTCAGATTGTGGAAATGACTCCTTCATTCTGGAGTCGCTAGTGGGCGCTGTCACAATAATGTAAGTCACAGGGTGAGAGGCTCTCTATGGATTTCAACATTTAACACCTGCTGTGGTAGAAGAAAAGTCAGGTGTCCTCCATGTGTAAACTCTCAGCCACGTACACAGTGCAGAATCATCCCCCTGTGAGCTGCCGTGGGATCTGTGTTCTAATTAATTCAGTTAGATATGAAGGCTCTTTGTTTTGGTCTGTGCAGACAGTAATTACAGATGAACTTGTATTTCAGGTTAAAATAAATCATTTCAAGAGTTGTGTGATGTTTCATGGAATATTACAGATGCTCATTTTCTACTCGGTTAAACCTCAACATGAAGTACTTGGAACTCTGCCCTAAAGAAACAGCTGAGATTTTCTCCTAGCAGAGATTGGTATAAAGTTTTTACTATCAGAGAGTGCAAAGGTTACAGGACATTGTTGAGTGCTTCATCGTGTCTCCACCTTGGTAGCCCATAAAGGTTTGACTAGAGCAAGGCTGAATGAAGAACAGATAGGCAGAATCATCTTTTCACCTTATTACTTCTGCAATTGTTCTGAGTGCAGCAAAGGACTGGAACCCGAGTGCCTGTCATCTGTTGTTATTGCAGGGGACTTCAGAATTAATTTATAGTTAGATCCATAGCTAGAATAAGCTAAGAACTTTGATACACCAGTAATTAAGTGCCTGATTTCATTTTGTCTGTGTTGCAGTAAATTAGTAGTAACTCTCTTCATGCTAAAGAAATTGAAGTGTGGAAAGTAAATTTGACCCTTAAGTGCTGTGCATATTGATTTGCTTGTCCATCAGCAAAAACAAGTAAATGCAGATAAATTATTAATAGGGAAATGATTTCTACTACTTTATATATGTTACATACGTGTTCAAGTGCCTTCTGTCTATGATGCTACTGATACCTCTGTTCTCAGTTTGAAAGCATGTGAAACTCCCTTTAGGGTTACCCCTAACATTTAACACAAGAATTATATTTAAGCTTGTAAAATTTTGCTTAATTTTATTTTGGTAATCATATTGCTTATAATAATAAGCTTCCTGTATGAGGAAAGAATAAAAATCAAAAAAACTTGTGTGAGATTCTTTGGGGATATGATAGCAGTAAAACAGTATATTTGAACAGTTCCCTTGGCCATCTTTTCAGGGAGGAATGGAGAAGTTCTCCAGGAAATGTAATTAGTGTGCTTAGTCTATCAGCTCTCTGCTCAGCCATCTTCTAGCTTAGAGTGTCATCTGCTGCCTAACTACCCTCAAGGCATCTTTGAATGACATATCCAGTCATACCCAGTGGAAGGATGATAGGCAATGGACATGAACTAAATGTAAGAAATTTAATTTAAATATAAGAAAACAACCTTCTTACTGTTAGTGTGGTCAAACATTAGTTGCACAGAAAGACTGTGGAGCCTCCATCCATAGAGGTAGTTGAAACCTGACTGGATGTAACCCCAAGAACCTGATTCAGCTGAACTTGCTTTGGTTAGGGTAGATGGATCAGACAGCCTCCAGAGGTTTCTTTCCACCTCAGCCTGTGATTTTTAGGACTGTGAGAGCAAGAACAAGCCTACTGAAACAGATCTCTATTGTACAAATGCAAATCCTTAGTATTTAGCAGATTCACTTGCCCATGTCGGTATAAATTACAGCTTGTTTCACTGCATTGTGAAAGCCCACAGAAGGCATTCACTTCAGATGCTTTGGAGCCCTAAATCTAATAGTATGTAAATGAAGCAGGTTTTTTGGTGCAATTAGTAACAACATCAAAAGTCCCAAGTAACTTGACTTCCACTGTAGTACAGCAGAACACATGAAGACTGATCAATAATTCTGGAGCAATTTCACTAGGCATCTGCCATTTGATTGATTTGATAACTTGCTATTGGGCCCTTGGAGCCCTTAGTTGTGATTATCTGCTATTACTTTTGAATCGGAAGTTTAAAGGAGACCATCAGCTTTATTTCATTCTTTACTTCATTCTTTACCCTGCAAGCTATGTGGATAAATATGACTGTAGTCAGAGAAGAACAAACAACTGTTCTTCAGAGTGAAGAGGATAAAGATGTACCTGTTGCCTTCTCTTTCCTATATATCCTGTATGGAAATAGTTTAATCTGACTTAAGGCTGTGGACAGTGTCAATAAACCTGATCAGAAGCCTGGGCAATATATATTGTAGAATTTAAATAATGAGTTAAGACTAGATACTTTTTGTATCACGAGCTCATTCCAACCCCCTAGACTCTATTTGTGCATATGCAGCTGCATAAGCAACTAGGTTATAAAAAGACATCTAATTGTATATGCTGTAACAGTCTGAGGCAGGGCTGGCATTTGGTCTAGATATAGACAGGCTCTGTGCATGTACCCTTAGTACGTAGAACTCAGGAAAATAAGCACCCACGCTTTTGAATAGCAGATTACTATTTTTGTTTAAACGTTAACACATTAAAAAATAATTAAAAGTTGGTTTTTTTTTAGTGATAAAATGTTACATTGAGGTATAGGAATTTAATCATTGTGATATTGTACTAAGATATGCCCTGTCATTCATCATTCAGGCTGTTTACCAATTAGACAGTATCATCTTCATTGTCACAGAACAAACAACTGGAAAGCATAAACAGTAGTGATATTCTGTAATTAGAGGCTAATTAACCTGAACTGTTGTTCTTCCTTAGTAGCAAGGCATTGCAGTATTGATAAACTAACTCTTCATCAAAAAAAAATGAAGAAAAAAAAAAAGTGTTGAAATGTTCTACAGTTATCTGAACCCTATTTCATTATCATCACTTTCTATTACTAGAAATTAATTTTGCATGAACCTATTAATATTGCAATTCATATTACAAGACCATTTCTATTCAATGTTTTATCTTTTTAAAGATTCGGATTTCATTTGGGAATACTCACTGACACTATTGTAGGATTGTCTCTGTATAAATACATTATGATTTACAGATGTCTAGGTAAAATAATAACTAAACAAGGCTAACTTAAAACAGAAAAATGTTTTTAGATTTGGCTGGAATCAGGACGGTGCTCACTGTGACACTGGGTATTGAATGCTCTAGCGATGAGAGGTAAATCCTGCTGAATTTTGACAATGGAAGAAGCAGAGGTAGGATCCCCATTGCAAAAGGTTTCTTTCACTTTGTGACATCTGAGTGCTGTCAGAGTCATATCAATGGATTAGAAATTATTGATGAGTCTGAAATGTATGGAAATTACTATATTATTTTTTGTCATATACATTTATTATGTAAATGTTATTATTTTATAGAAAGATTTATGTAAGTGAAACTGAGATCAGTCTCTGTCCTACAGTTTCACTTTTGTTTTGCTAATAATAAGACTGGGCGTATTGTTTACTAACTAGCTCAGCATCTTTCTTGATGTAAGAGTGTGCTTAGATTTCTTTGTTATCTGTGGATCCATTAGCAAGCATAGGGCTGGACAAAACTACAGTTTAAGCCTTAAATTTAAAACTAGGAGCAGACTATTGCAAATGCACTGCTATGTACAGAACATTTTCAAGTACGTTCTCAAGTTCATTGACCACAGCCTAAGACATGAATCTTTTCTGATCCTTACTCTTTCTTTCTTTCTTTCTTTCTTTCTTTCTTTCTTTCTTTCTTTCTTTCTTTCTTTCTTTCTTTCTTTCTTTCTTTCTTTCTTTCTTTCTTTCTTTCTTTCTTTCTTTCTTTCTTTCTTTCTTTCTTTCTTTCTTTCTTTCTTTCTTTCTTTCTTTCTTTCTTTCTTTCTTTCTTTCTATCACACAATAATCACATAGCAGACTGTCTGAAAGTGTAGCAGATCAGATATTTCAGGCATTGGTGCACCTATATGGAATATGTGTTTGCTTCTTTCTAGTGAAGTCTGTACAGCTCCCTTTTGTTGAATTTGTTAAATATCTTCTTAGTGATTTTTTATACAAGAATATTAAATGGGGAAAAGATTTAACTCTGCTGCTTTAGAATTGAAATGAATTTGTTATTCTTCTGCTGCAATGTTCATATTCAAAATAAAAACAAATGTTATTAAATAGACCAATTTTCTTAATCTTAGCTTACTTTAAAGATCATTTGTTTCATATTGTGGCTTACAAAGAAGAAATATTTTCAGACTGGAAAAGCCAGATTCTGCATTTCTTATTATATTTCAGGTTGGATTTATTTATCAAAAAATTTTGCTAGTTCTGTACATGATAACACAGTACTGAATGAGGTACATTAGTGTGACACACATTTGTGATATGGGAAACATCTGTAAGTTAAGTGGGTTGTTTTCAAAGATGTATTAAAGTGGCAACATCTTTCTTTGGAAATTAATACTTGTCTATATTTGGCATTTTTTAAAACAAATCCCCAAAGAGTTTTTAAAAGCATCCAAGAGAAAGACACTGATTTATACCAGCAAAATTACAAGCCTAAGACTGAAAAACACTGAACTAGAATAAAGCTTAACAACTTGAATAATGGTAGAAATAAGTGTGTAGTCGAGATATTACAGTCATTGACAGCAGAGCAACTTCAGTAAAGATTACAAAGCTGACTTTATTTCTCGTTTTAAATGTTTCTTTTATTTATTTTTTTTAAGGTTATGACGATTATGATCACATGTACAGCTCTGCACCGCTGTCCACGTGGAGATGATGGTGACACCTTAGAGAATACGTGCAAACTCCTGATTAACCAGCATTCTACTCTGTTTATCCAAAAGAATTGATAACTGCTTTTGACCAGCTCTCCATTTTGTTCAATCATGTCTCTACCAGCCTAAACCATTTCCTAAAATGGTCCTTTTGCTGTTCCTTGCAATCCTGTTATTGAAGGAAGATGTCTGTGGGAACTTCGGGTTTTTGGTTTCTGCACAGGCCAATGAAAGAAGGGTGGTTGCACACATGCCTGGTGATATTATCATTGGAGCTCTGTTCTCTGTCCACCACCAACCAACGGTTGACAAAGTTCATGAGAGGAAATGTGGAGAGGTAAGAGAGCAGTATGGCATTCAGAGAGTGGAGGCAATGCTACATACCCTAGACAGAATTAATTTGGACCCAACACTGTTACCAAATATAACACTAGGATGTGAAATAAGGGACTCTTGCTGGCATTCTGCTGTGGCTCTGGAGCAAAGTATTGAGTTTATAAGGGACTCACTTATTTCATCTGAAGAAGAGGAAGGGATGGTGCGATGTGTAGATGGATCTTCATCATCTTTCCACTCCAAGAAACCCATTGTTGGTGTCATTGGCCCTGGCTCTAGCTCAGTTGCTATCCAGGTCCAGAACTTGTTGCAGCTTTTCAATATACCTCAGATTGCTTATTCTGCCACAAGCATGGACCTAAGTGACAAAACTCTGTTCAAGTATTTTATGAGAGTTGTACCATCTGATGCACAGCAAGCACGGGCTATGGTGGACATTGTCAAACGCTATAACTGGACCTATGTTTCCGCTGTACATACTGAAGGTAAGAGGCTATTTCTTTCCGTATAAGGATGCCTATGAACCACTTTGTTGTAGTCAGAGAGCTAGATGATGACAATTTAATGGAATTTTTTTTTTGTCAGTCAGTTGTCAAGTGCATAGACTTCTACTTCACATAACTTTGGTTTCACATTCCGTACCAAGCTGAGGTAGCATTGTGTTGATAACCACTGAAAACTCTTTGAAATACAGGATTGTGTGGGCTACAGGGGAAATTGTTAATGGAAGTGCTTGCTCTTGAGTTTCCTTTTTTTTTTAACCTTAATCAATTAATTTATTTTACTTCAATTATTCAATATATTTATGTGGAATAATAATTTTTACTATATTTTTACTATATTGATATCAGTGGGTAATGAGGAAGTGCTTGCTTGGTCTTTCT
Organism: Coturnix japonica; assembly: GCF_054131305.1. Taxonomy (NCBI): domain Eukaryota; kingdom Metazoa; phylum Chordata; class Aves; order Galliformes; family Phasianidae; genus Coturnix; species Coturnix japonica. Next base: position 171,004,539 of record NC_140663.1, read on the forward strand.
AGTGTTGAAGAGAGCTAAACCATCATTTGAAACAGTAGATAAAGCAGTAATTACCTCTTGCGCCACAAAGGCATGACTAGTAGAAGACCTGTGGTTCTGGCTATATGAATGAAATTTGTCCCTGCTCATTGTGATCAGAACAGTTTCTGTCCATTTTATAGTAATCCATGGAGCATTGCGGCCACTCCTTACTCTGTGTCTAGCCACTGGTTTTAGAAGTGAGCAAAAGAATTCTCCTTTCACCTTCTTCACACACCATCAGGTGTCCAGAAAATCAGAACTGTGTGTTGTATTGCTTTTCTCTCTTTATTAATTTCAGCTAGAGCTTTATTTATTAACTTATTTTGCCTAGCCCTCAGAAGAGTACGATTAAAAGGAAATGCTATGGTAAAGATTGCATTAATTCTTTATTCCTTGTGGTTGAGTGGTTTTATCCTGCTGTGAGTGACTAGAATTTCATTCTGTCTAAAGAGAAGGTTTCACTAGTCCCTGTTTAATGGCTCCACAGTGTAATATGTTTCCTGGGATTAGCTTCTGTGATGAATTTTAGGGTCTCACCTCTGTTCAGACAGGTTCAGACTATGCTCTGGGGAAAAAACAAAACAAAACAAAACACGTTATTAAGAGATTGAGTACTGGTGACAGCATTGCTGAACAGCAGCAGATGCTGCTGGCTTTATTACAACCAATAGAAAGCAGATTGTCCTTCCCACACACAGAGTATGCTTCTCTGGCAGAATTTATACTATTCAAAGCCCTTTTTGGTAGAATGCTGATTGAATGCAAGTATGTAGAAATCATTATACTCCTACAGATACGTAGGGAGCTCATTCTGCAGTGTTAAAAAAAGTGCAATTTAGAACTTAGATGAAGATTGTTGTAATCATGACTCCATCAAGATAATGAAGATTGGTAAATAACTTCAGTCTCTATTCTCTGGGGATGCATGAGTATATTAGCAGTTTAAATAATAATGTATAAATCACTCAATGTCATATCATGTAGTGAAAGTACTCTGTGTCTGCTGATGCCTTTGGCATGGTTTGGTGTACAGCCTTTCCTCTACAAATGTGTATGCATAATATCACAGTAAAAAATGACACCAGTGATACACTGCATTAGCTTGTGATTGCGTATCCTGACTACTAATGAAAACTTGTATAGTTTTTGATTTGAATGATTTTTACACTTGTGCTTATTGAGGAGGGATGCTTACATATTCAGTGGGGAATTGTCAAGCTTTTGTTGAGGTCTGAGTGCATACAGTGAAAATACTCACTTTTGCCACTTCCCGTGGATACTTTTCTTGGAGCAGATGGTAACATATGGCATGTTAATCTCATGGCAGAGTAACCTTGCTCTGTGCATTGGAAAGAAGGGAATAGATACATAAGGACTAAAGCTGAAGGTGGCTGCTGTGGGCAAGATGAGTTGAGTGTGAAGAAGAGATGATGAATGACTTTACTTCAGCAAGATGTGCCCACATCTACTCATTTTAAGTGGACAGGATAGATGGTACAGTTAATACCTGAGGCTTCATACAATTCATGGCATATTTACATCAGTATAACTCTGGTTTTCTGTGAATGAGAGTTAAATTTGGGTAACAGAAATCTTATACTCTATTTGCATGGTCTGGTCATGATGGTGAGTATGATCTGCAGTCAAACAGCATCATACAGATGTTTTGTAACAATAGCACAGATGGTATTGTATAATGGGATAGACAAATACAAGCTAATGAAGGTACTTCTCTGAAAGTTCATGTTCTGGGCACTTTTTAAATGTTATGGCAGATGTCCCCTCCAGGAACAGAAAGATTATTAAAAAAAAAAAAAAATAAAAAATCACCATAAAAAGAAAAAAATCCTATACTGAATTAAGGAAAAAAAAAAAAAAAAAAAAAAAACCAAGAAAAATTTATATTAATAATATGGATTACTTTAAGTTTTGAATTAATTTCCTTTCAATAGAGTAACTGTGTACTTATAAACATTGTGAACAGTGTCTCTATACTCCATGCCCTACATTCACCTTCACTAATTCAAAGCAGAAAAAAAAAAATGCATCCTGTTAATTTTTTTTTCCTACTTAAGATCTTGCCCTCCCATTTACACTGGAATTTAATTCAGTACCTCCAGCAATTCTGATAGTCTACGCACAATATCTTTCGCTAATCTTTGTGCTGTAGACAGATTACTCCAACATAAGATTTCTGCTTTCTGAGATGGATGCCCCATACCTGAGATATGCAAGTTCAGGATGAATGGGGCTCTGGGCACCTGATAGAGCTGTAGTTTTCCCTGTTCGTTGCAAGGGATTTGGACTGGGTGGCCTTGAGGGTCTTTATCAACTCAAATAATTCTATGATTCTATGGTTTCCAGGGATGGGGAGGGTCCTAACATTCAAAGCTAGATGGGGAAAAAAGGAAAAGCTGAAAATTCTTGATTATTTCATTGCTCTGGGAGTTCCATCGGCAGATAAAAGTATAGGTCTCCTTTTGATCTAGTATAAGAAATGGCTGGGAATAATTTTATCACAAAAATCTATTTCCATGTTTTCCTCTGTACTTTCCAATCGCAGCAAATGAATTTGATTAAAATGTTGGGAGGTTGAGCAGAAAATGTTATTAAATATTAATTCAAGGTTTTCACATTTAAAATATGCAAATATTTTGAGAGGTGCTAGCAGGCTTTGCTCCTCTGAAATTTACCTTTATGGTTTAATCAGGTAATGCCTCCAGATGTGCAAGTAGCCACTCAGAGTTATGTTTTTTCCTATTAATGGGAAGGCATTCATTTCAATGGATTACTAATAAATTTTAGGAGGAAGTTTCTCCATTCTAATTAACAAGAAATATGAGTAACAAATGACAGATATTTGTCATAAAACAACAGTCATCTCCACTTACATGTGTAAATATAACAGTGCATTTTACATAAGCCAGTCAGAAATCTTCACAAGTCTTAGAGAGTTCCAGATTGTAGCTCCTGATGCTTAGCTCTATCAGGAATGATATGACTCAGAAACATTAGTTCTATCAACCCAGTTTCCAACTCTTCCTTGCTTTTAATGGTTTATGTAGCTCTACTCTGAACCAATCTGGCTTTGAAGTAAATCTCCTTCACTCATCATCAGGACACTTTTTTTTTTTTTTTCTTTTTTTTTTTTTGAAAAGCCACATCATGTATAGAATCCAACTTAATTTGTGGATTAATGTATTAACACTGTGGGTCAGGGGAGCAGGAGTGAGCAAGCCAAGAGGGAAACTCTTGGAAACTCTTGGAAACTCTTGGAAACTCTTTGTTCTACAACCTATCCCTTAAAGCCTGAAAGCAAGTTTCTTTTACTTTATAGATTGCTATAGTACATAGGGTATGCCAGAGACCATTTTATTTGTTGTTTCTATGTTGATCTAATTCTCTCATCTGACTTCATTGTTTGCTGTCTTTTTCCTACCACTGTAACAGCAAGAGGGTCTAGAACAACTTTTCTTAAAACAACTTGCACTGCTTAAACTAACTTTGGTAGACATCAAGTTGATAATGCTGCCAAGATTCTTGCATCCTCTCTTATGTGACTCTCTGAGGAAAAGCAGCTCAGCAGAGATAAGCCCTGCAGCTTTATCCCCCAGTTTTTCAGAGTACATGATGGATCCTTTTAGCTTTATCTGCTGTCTACATCTGAGGAACTTAATACTTGGGCAGGAGAGTCTGGATTTTGGTTGTCCATGTCTTATATGCAGATGACCTGTGAAGCTCAAGCATCCAGGAATTTTGCCTCAGCCTTTTCTTCTTTACCATTTCAAACCAAGGCAAAGTGGGAAGGACTGAGGGAATTGGGGAGAATCTGGCTGCCTGACACAAGAGATGAAGGACTCTTTACCTCATTTCACATATGAAAGCCACTAGGAGAGTGGTTAGGCCCTGGAACAGGCTGCCCAGGGAGGTTGTGGATGCCCTGTCCTTGGAGGTGTTTAAGGCCTGGTTGGATGGGGCCCTCGGCAACCTGATATAGTAAATGTGTATGTTTGGTGGCCCTGATAGGCAGGGGGGTTGGAACTACATGGTCCTTGAGGTCCTTTCCAACCCGGGTCATTCTGTGATTCTGTGATTCTGTGATTCTGTGAAAGCATTCTCTGGTCTTTCCCTAATACCAAAAAATAAGAGAAAAAATTATGTAATTTTATTCACCATCTCCAAGGTAAGAATGCTTCATTAAAGTTCTGTTTGAAGCCAATACTCTAACACTGACTACAGTGACATTGGGATCAGGCCTTCCTAGCCAGAAACAAAGTCAGTCCCTGTAAGTCTCTGCATAAAATTTTCCTGGAGCCTACTGAACTGATAATATGAAAGACATTTTTCATTGCTATAGGAAACCATTTGTTTTTCCTGTCTGAATGAAGAGGTCATATATGCTGGCAAAAAACAAACTCACAAAAGTACAGATTTATTGAGGGTGGCAAGAGATAAATTTCAATTCATTCTGTAAAAGGCGTGATTTACTTCTGAACACAGCCTGAAGAAGTAAACCACTCTTAACATTTTCTTTACAGAGCTCTACAGGCAAGCATTGGCTCAAACTCATCCTCACCTTTTCAATAACAATTTCCTCCATTTAAATTTATCATAAAAGGTTATGCAGAGGTGATTCACCTTCATCTTAGGACATACTCTAGCAAGTATAACAGGAAAAAGAACTCTTTTTTTTTTTTTTTTTTTGTGTACCTGTTATTTCACACATTTACTTTTGTATTTGTTCAGACATACTTGGTTACAAGACTATTTTTGCTTACTCCCTTTGCAACCTGTTAAAGAGCAAAATGAAAATTAGTCATAGTCAGTGGGAGTAAGATGAAATGAATGAAGGAACTGCAATAAGTTTACCTTAAACCTGCTGCTTGGAGTAAATTTTGTTTATATGATGTTGTGGAGCTTTTCCTTCAGAATCCACATTTTTTGTTCTACAGATGCAAAATATTGTGTTCAGAAACTTTCCTTTTCACAGGATAGTGCAACTGAAAATTAGATTCATTGAATTTTTAAGAGTGATATTTCTCATGTTAAATTTACATAAAACACACAGAAACTAGGCACACACACACACAGAATATCTCTATTCCATGCAAATATTTTCAAATTCAATGAAAATGTATTTCTGAATACCTAATTTTAAAAACTCAACTCTAAAGACTGGAGAATGTTTTACTTTGTCAGTGTTTCATTTCTGCTCATGGCCAAATGAATTACTTGTTTGTTTGGTTTTTTTTATTTTAATTTTTGAAATTAGTTTTCTTTTATGCAAATATGCCTTTCTTGTAGTGAGGAGCCCAAAACTGAACACAATACTTGAGATGCAGCCTTACCAGAGCTGAGTACAGAGGGATGATCACCTCTCTGCTCCTACTGGTTACACTATTTCTTATACAGGCCAGTATGCTATTGGCCTTCGTGGCCACCTGGGCACACTGTCAGCTCATGTTCAGCTGAGTATCAAACAAAACCCCCAAGTCCCTTTCCTCTTCACAGTCATCCAGCCACTCAGCCCCAAGCCTATAACAATGCATAGGGTTATCGTGGCCAAAGTGCAAAACCCCGCACTTGGCTTTGTTGAACCTCATCCCATTCACTCAGCCCAGCAATCCAGTCTATTGAGATCCCTCTGAAGGGCCTCCCTACCCTCAGGCAGAATGACACCAGCTCACAACTTGGTGTCATCTACAAATTTACTGAGGGTACATTCAATCCCCTCATCTAGGTCATCAGTTAAGATATCAAACAAGATGGGCCCCAGTATCGACTCTAGGGGACACCACTTGTAACAGGTCGCTAGCTGGACTTCATTAACCACTGCCTGATGGGCACAGCCCTCTAGCCAGTTCCTTACCCAAAGCTGGATGTACCTGTTCAGGCCATAGGCAGCCAGTTTCCATAGGAGAATACTATGAGACCTTGTTAAAGGCTTTGCTGAAGTTTAGGCAGACTACACCAACAGCCTTTCCCTCATCTAACAGTCTGGTCATGCAGTTATAGAAGGAAATGGGGTTGATCAAGCATGACTTGTTTTTCATGAACTCATGCTGGCTGAATATACATAAATACACATGTTGTGCGTATGTACATTAAAATAGTGATTGCGAACACTGTTAACAAAGCAGTTACATCATTCTAAATATGCTGACTGGGTAAAAATACAGTGAAGATTTCCTCTAATGGATGGCTTTTATTTATTTATAAATAGTTACTTCTTTTTGTCTGGCAGCATTTGTGTCTGACCTGATACATGATCCAGGCAACATTTGCAGAAATCTCCATGTAATATCAAATATATAGTTAAAAGGTAGGCAAATTATGTATTAGGGATGGTTATTGCTAGAAGTCCACTATATACTAGAAAAGTTACAAATGTAATAATATGAGTGCCTGCTGAACTTGCTCAGTTAGTGAATCCTATAGTCAAAATTTAACTTAACTGCTGAAAAGAGTGGAAATACGTGGAAAAATATCCATTCTTCAGTCTGTTCTGATCTAGTCAAATGTTTCTCATCTGCCATCATCAAAGATTTGATTTATTTTTTTAGAAAAAACTTTTTTCCCTGAGGTAGATTTCTACTAAATGCCTGGGTGATATCAGAGGCACAAAGAGGAAAATTTCCTTAGTAATACAGATAGAGGTATTGCCAAAAGGAAAGTGTAAAACTTTAGAAAGAGACTTTGAATAGAATATATGAAATTCCTTCATGTCCGTGCTAAAATATTTATGAACAAGATAGTACAGCAGGTGAATCAGTTGTCCAGTTTAGATATTCTGGAGTGCATGCAGCTTTAAGCAACTGTATGTATATGTACATATAACTATAGTTGGTCTAGCACAGCAGAGACAATTACTTTTGCTATATAAAATGTTAATAAATGATAACTAGTCATTAGTAGTTATTGATTAAGCTAAAACATACTGTTTATGAAGATATACACAATATTCACTTAAGGACTTCATCTGACAACAGTGCTCATTTCACTCTTAGGTGAACTGTTTTGAGTGTGAATTATCCTTCCTGTCCAAAAGAAACAATTGTGCTGCTCCAACTAATAGCCTCTTGATTCTGTAAGCACAATGGTTCCAAGATAGTTTTAAATATCTGTCCAGCTTTGTCAAGATCTTTTTAAAAGAGTATCTACCACCCTTTTGCTCTTTTTTATTAGTGGAATTGTTACTTATGCTTCTACAGCTTGCAATCCCGCAAAAGTGAATTTAGATCTGCACAGAAACTGTTTATGCACAGCTTATCAGCAAACCAGTGCAGTTTTGGCCTATGAACATTTATATATACATATATTTCCCTTTTACAGTTATCTTCCTTCATTTTGCCATAGGCCAGCTTCTGCCCAGTTGGATTACTAGCTCACCTTCCTCAGTGCTATTTTTGTTTGTTTGCCCTTTTCTGGTTACTTTTCGCTCATGTTGTTTAACATTTTTCCTTCCTCTCCCTCCTCAGTCAAAATACAGCTGTCAAACATTTTCATGTCAATAATTGTATGAATAGGATACAGTGCACAGATTTGGAAAAAATAAAGGCCATCAAAATTGTGTACATTTTTTTTTAAAGTTAATTCATTTGGAGAATTTAGATTTAGTCCAGGTGTCTTCTAAAATTCACTTTTTAAAATCCAAGTGCTCATTCAAAAATAGAATTCTAAATAGATACATTCTTCAGCAGTTCTGCATTTATGGAGTATCATAGTTGTATTAGTAGCTTTTTCATTTATTTGAACACAGGACACCTTTTTTTTTCATTTTCAGATGGAGCCTTTAATGGAAAATATAAGCTGAAGTTCTTCTTCTGCATCACCTTCACAGATTTCAAGAGTCTTCATACCCAACTTAGTTATAAATTACATTGACACAGAAATCTAGCCAAAACATCTGTTGTACTTGAACAGCCCAAAACCACATCCCATCCATTTTTTTCTACCAGGTTGCCTCAGAGATGACTTCTGTAAGCAAGACAGGCGAGTAATCAAGGAGCATGTTGACATGTTCTTCAGGGTGTTTTCTGTCTCATAAAAAGTTATAGATGGCTGTGATTTAGGAGCTGCACTGAACAAGCAGAATAGATGCATCCTGACATCATGAAGTGACTGAAATTATATTTAGGCACAGAAATGAAGGAAAAGAAAAAAGCTTGAAAAGGGGTCTTATATGTTCTGCTGACAGAAGAGGAGCAGTTAAGGTCTGTTCCTTTCTCACTTCCATTCAGTCTTTGCACTTTGGTGAAAATTTTGTGGGAGGTCTTCAAAAAGGACCAGAGAAAAAAAAATACAAAAAAAAAAACAACCAAAAAACAAAAAACAAAAACAGAAAAAATAGGCAGAGGCTTCTCATTTGCTTTTATGAACAAATAGAAGTCAAGGGTGTATTTGTCAGGTAAGCAGTTCTCCCTTTTTATTTCTCTTTACCACACAGAAATATGTGATCCGAAACCTGCTCACATCAACAGAAACTCTCCAGTAGTTTACAATGGGTGTCCAAAATGAGAATGTATACCATCTTACCATCTTTCCAATACAAACCTCTCATATTTCTTGTGCCAGCTTTATAAAAATATTTTATTTATTTATTTTATTTTATTTTCAACACTGCTCTGGAATGTGAAGAAACTAAGCTCACTATCATAGATATGCAAAAGGCAGGCAATTTGTCTGACCTACTTCTTTCCATACTGGGAAAGCATAGCAAATAGCTCAAGCTTAGGAGTCTAAATAAATGCCTGGATCAGATTCTCTCTCTTCCTCTTTTGCTTTCACCTTCTCTCTCTCTCGTTTTCAGTTTCTCTCTCTCCCTCTCTCTCACATCTTTCCCTTGAAAGACCACTGTGAAGCACTGATTAGAAACATCTTTCTTAGCACCTCCATATTTACTGAAATCAAAGAGGAATGCAGATGCTTTATGTCTCACTGGATACAAGGCTAAAAGCTTTGTTCACTCAGACATTCTTTGGAGGGACTGATTTTGACTGCTATTGTTTGCATCTAAAATACTCAAATCCAGAGGTATTTATGCAAAAGCATAAATGCTAGAATGCCTAAGAAGTTTAAAAGAAAGTATCTGGTGAAGCATTAATTCAAGAATCTCAACTTAATGGATTCTGTATAAAAGTCTACTTTTATACAAAAGTAGACAAAACAAAAGCTGGCTGGAAATTCAGGTCCTTTTTCTAAGCTCTGTAAGATTCAGCAAAAGATTGCAATCTTCATAGTTATAGCAACCTACTGATAAGCAATTGTATTGAAAAACTGAAGGTTACAAGACCTATGAACTTAACAATTCATCTTTTCCTCCTCTGTTTCCCACTTGGATGTTTCTTCAATTTTGTGACCTTCCTTACCCTCCCTCTTTCTTTGGCCTCTCGCCTGTTAACTAGAACTGTCTGAATCACTCAGGCTGACATTGTCCTTTCCTTTCCCTGCTCCCAGGCTGACTTTATTACAACTCTATGCATTATTCATGTATATTCAAGGAACAGTTTATGCAGACAACTTCAGCTGTGTAAGCTGTTCACAGGCTGCTCAGGCAGGGCTAGAAGGTGCCTTCAGGCACAGCTCCTCTGCAGGAAGAGTGATATGTAAACAGTGCTGGTCCAGGAGGTGATGTGCTGAGAAACCTCAGAGTCATGCATGGCTTTGTATGACCATATCAGGCCAATACTGAAACTTCTCCATCCACATAAGGCAGTGTGTGTGTCACTAAGCCAAGCAATAACAAGAGGGACTACTGACTCCTCAGCTTTGTGCTGTGAATTTGCTTTTGCTCATTGGTTATTCCATGATTCAGTGGGTTGGAAGCATGGTTATGTCATTTATTTCAGGTCCATTCAAATACTCCATTCAGGAGTGGGAATCAAAATAAAACACCAAAATTGATAACACTACAAAATTTGACATGTGTATATTAGGTTTTGAATGCAGGACAATAAAGTGACTACTGAAGCAGAGTTTGAGCTGATTTATGTGGAAGTGAGAGGTCTGTGTTCTCCTGGAGTATACATATGGAAGCGATGAAACTACAGACACTTTGTCAATGTCACATGATAGAGACACTGGTTTGAATAATCCAGGGTTGAATGGGGCTGCACCATTTGTCATGCTCAGGTTGATCCATCCACTGGTAGGTGAAGTATGGGGCATGACACTGAGGAGATGATGACATCTTCTAGTTTTGGGGAACAACTGACAAGATCTGAGCTACAATGGGTGTGCCTACAGCCCCTTCTGTGGCTTGTTGTGGACATGCTTGCAGCCATCTGCAAGTGGGCCTGTTCAATGACTTTATAATAGTTTGGTATTTTGTAGGATGAGAATTGGCAGACATAGATGTCCTGGAAGCATTTGCTCTAACCACCCACATTTCAAATGTGTGATGGAGGTGTTTTGAGGTTCAGTAGTCTACAGAGTGAGGAACACTCAGATACTACTAATAATGTAGAGCGGAGCAACCCATGGACATGCAGTTTGTGTACATGTTCTAGAAACATCCATGTGTTCATGCCCATGGAAAGGATACTGAGTATATATTAACTTTGAAACATTATTGAGAAAAATACATTGGTTGACATACCACCTACCCCAGGAAGGCAGACAGACTGTGGACACCAAAAGCCCAGAAAATCAAAAGCCTAAAAGCTGGTTTCTATTTCTTTTTCACATACAAGCTTTTCACTGATTTATTTTTTTCCCACTCTTGAACAGTTGGTAGTGGGTGTTACATTCAACACCTCCGTGTGACAAATCTCAGCCTACAAAATACTGACACGTTTACATTTCATTAACCATATGGGATCTAATTATGCAGCCAGCTAAAATACAGGTGCAAGTCCCAAATGTATGTTGGTTGTATGAGCATGGTCCCTATAGAACCCTACATTATCTTTGCCTGCACATACTAGGGAGTTAATTTGGCATTTGTAACTAACATGTCTCAATTGAGATATGTAGAGTATAAGCTTAACACATAACTGAAATAAAAAGTGAGATGGAAGTTTTGAAGGCAAAGTGTGTTGGTATCTGTGTATTTATACAGATAAATGAATAGTCATTCCCAGAAAACAGCATACAAGCATGTTACAGTTGACCAATCATGTCCATAAAAATCTTGACAAAAGTAGCCAGAGTCCATAAAACAGCGCAAAACTGCTATAATCTTTCTACAGGCAATGTGGAACAAAGCGGCACAGATCTGGCAGTGCTCTTCTCACTCTATCTTGCTAGGATGTCAGCTCAAAGACATGAGTACTACATAATTTCATTTGTAGTGATTTTACCACAGATTATTTTATTAGTTGGGCTGTAGAAAGGAGTGAGTGAACTCTATGAATGCGAAAGTGAAGAAGAAAGGTGAAGAAGAAAGAAGACAAAATTTGGTAAAGAGAAATCAAGTGCAGAAACAGAGGTGGTGATCAAGAAGAACAGTTTCACTGAAACAATGTCTGGATCTGAGTATTTAATATATCATAGAATCATAGGAAGGCTCAGGTTGGGAGGGACTCCAAGGATCATCAAGTTCCAACTACCTGGACACTTGCAGGGCCACCAGTCTCCAGGTCTGGTCCTAGACCAGGTTGCCCAGGGCCCCATCCAAGCTGATCTTGAACACCTCCAGGGATGGTGCATCCACAAACTCTCTGGGCAGCCTGTTCCAGCTCCTCATCACTCTCTTTGTAAAGAACTTCCCAATGACATCCAATCTAAACCTTCCCTCCTTGAGTTTAAAACCATTCCCCCTTGTCATATCACTGTCCACCCTTGTAAAAAGTTAATTCCCCTCCTGTTTATAATCCCATTTTAAATACTGGAAGCCTGCAATGAGCCTTACAGCCTTCTCTTCTCCAGGCTGAACAAGCCCATCTCCCTGTCTCACTCCAATTTATCAGAGGGAGAGGAGGTTCTTTGATATATGTATACCTGACATAGGATTAAGAAACAACAGTTCAAATGTTGGTCCAACCAGTTTATTACAAGTCTTAGTAAGGGAGCTGGGGACAGGATATTGGCAACTACTATGAGTTAGGGTGATAGGGAAGGGAAAGCAGGTGATAGGGAAGATAGGAAAGAAGCATAAAGTTACATAAAGTGGGGATAATCATCACCAAGATCCAGCGGCATCCCACTGCATGCCGTTCTGATGTTCCAAGGCAGAAATGCAGGGGAAGAGCAGCAGCAGCATGGCCGGCCTTAGGCAGCAAGCAGTTACAGTGACAGGGTAAGTCCAGGATGAAGGGGCAGAGCTCAGATAGCAAAACCAGGAGAGTCTGCCAGCATGCAAGCATCACATCATGAAGCATCTGATGTCAGACACCTACCCTCATGGTTGCTGGTCCATTTTTTTATCCTCTGGACATATTTCTTTTAGTGTATTCCAGGAAACTTTCTGTGCTGCAAGCAGACATTGCATTGCTGGGTCATGTTGAATATCTCATCAACCAAAAATTGCCAAATCCTTTTCCTCAGAACTGCTCTCAATCCATTCTCTGTGAAATTTGTCTAATCCGCTATACACTACATAACCAAACAGTCATGGAATAGACTTAAGAATAAAGACTTCAGATGTCCAACAGCTATTTTTTTCTGTCCTCCAAAAATAGTGATGGAGACATTTGTAATGAAACTGTTCTATTAATCTGAATGTATGCATGAAAATATGCTACCACTTCAAAGATCAGCATTTTTCCTTATATAAAGAGTTTACTTGGCTGCACCAAAAGAAGCATGGCCAGCAGGTCAAGGGAGATGATTCTGCCTCTCTGCTCTGTTCTGTTGAGGACTCACCTGGAGTACTGTGTAGAGGTAGAGTACTCAGTACAGCAGGGACATGGAGCGCGTCCAGACGAGGGCCACAGAAATGATCCAAGGGATGGAACACCTCTCCTATAAGAACAGGCTGAGAGCTGGGGCTGTTCAGCCCAGAGAAGAGAAGGCTCAGGGGAGACCTGGGAGTGGACTTTCAGTATCTGAAGGAGAGCTTCAGGAAAGGAGGACACATTATTGAACAAGATATGTTCTGATAGAATAAGGGGAAATGCATTCAAGCTTAAAAAGGGTAGATTTAGGTTGGATATAAGGAAAAAGTTTTACAGTGAGGGTGGTGAGGCTCTCAAACAGGTTGCCCAGAGATGTGGTGGCTGCCCCATCCCTGGAGACTTTCAAGGTGAGGCTGGTAGGGCAACCTGACCTACCTGTATTGTCCCTGTGCATTGCAGGGTAGCTGGATAAAAAGACCTTTAAAGGTCACTTCCTACTCTAAGGATTCTATGATTCTACTGAAAGAATAATAAAGCTGATTGCACTGAGTTTAAATATTATCTAAAAAAGAAAAAAAAAGTGACAAATAGCAAGTAAATATAAATCTCAGGATGTTAACCACATTTTTAATATTGTCCAAACTTTGCTTAAAATATTTTAATCTGCGAAATATTGTATTACTCTAAAGTCCATTGTGATTTGTTTTGACTCAGAATAATCTTTGAAATTGAAAAGTCTGCACTTACCAAGAGACAATTTCTCATAGAAAAGATTCTCTAGTAAGAAAGGATATTACTGCCTTATTTCCGATTGAACTTTTTTTTTTATTATTATTATTTTTTTTTTAAGTTCATGAATCATTTACATGAGAATAATAAAAGGTCTTCTACCAATCATTTACAAACTATGCATTATTTGGGTGCCTGATCTTTCTAATAAAACTCAGTACTGAAGCACCCATTGCTACAGCTGAATAATCTCCTGAGCAGATCAGTATTTCAGTAATAAGCAGAGATGCCTGACCTATCTGTGGAAAATTGATTGTGGAAATTGTGCCCCCACTTAAACCACTGCTTAATCTGACCTTATATTCAGTGCTGTGCTTCTATGAGATCCTGTCATGTGCTTTTGTTAAGTGTCATTGATTGTATGTGTGCTTGTTGAACAGGAACATGAGGATTCCCCTCACAAACCGAGAACTAATGTTGTGTGGTATTGGTTTTTGTTTTTTTTTTGTTTTTGTTTTTTGTGTTGTGTTTTTTGTTTGTTTGGTTTTTAATGCTGTTATTTTTTTACTAGCACTCTTCATACCTTTGTGCATCACTATGTTTCCATCCTCTACTTATCTGACCTGCTAGATCTTCTCCTTTCTTGGTATACACCCAGCATGAAGGTACCTTGACCTCAACTGGTGCCCATATGTCATTATGAAAGATTAATGAAAACAATGTTCTATTCTCAAATAGTACCACACGCATTTTGGAGTTACTTTACTGTTACAGCCTAAGTCCTTTTCTTTCATGGTGTAAGCTGTATTATTTCTTTAGCCCAGAGAGTGCAACGGAACTAGACAAAAAGAGATGGCAGTGTCAATCTATCACATACTCTGCAGGGTTCTGGTTCAGCAAGTGCTCTGAGCCCTTTTGATATTTCTACCCTGTACAGTTCAAGTGGCTAAGAAGCATCAAATCAAAAATCGTCCTTCAGTCAATAGACTTTGAAGGCATACTGGACAAGGTTTTTTTTTGTTTTGTTTTGTTTTGTTTTTTAATCTGCTAATATAAGTACAATGCCAGCGAGGTATCTGACTTTAATGACATCTTTCCTCAGTGTCTCTGACTGTGTGGCAATCAATTTGTTCACTTTTTTCCTTGCAACACTTCTCTCTGAGCAAAGACCCTGACCCTTCAATCTTGACTGAAGTAGAAATAGCTATAATACAGTGAATTCTGTAAACCAAGAACTTTGGAGTAAACTTTCTGTTGGAGATCAGTGATGGCTATCAAAATGCTGCTACTTGTACTGACTGTTGTATTAACAGTATTTATGTTGTTAATTTGCAAAATGTAATATGGTAGTTTGAAGATTTATCTGAAAATTTTAAGCACCCACGTGGAGCTTTGGACACTACTCCAAAACATGTTTTTTCCACTTCTGATGTCATTAATTTATACTTTTAATATTTCTAACAGTAATTCTAGTGTTATTGTAATAAACCAACTGAAATGAACTCAGCAAATGTACACCACTGAGTTGAAAAGACCAAGGGCTGATCTTCATTGCTAAATTTCATAACTGCTAGTTCTGTCCCTGCTTCTCTTTTGGAACACGGCAGTGAACCTTAATAAAGCAAATCTTCAAAAATAAGGATTGGATTTGAGCAGTGGATGAGAACTAATCTATGCTTTGTGTACTTTTCCTGCTTCTCGTCCGATATTTCATTGTGTAGAAGCTGTTGTGTGAACATGAAGAGACAGTATCCTTCTTGTGAGCTTTAGAGTAGTAAATATCATGCAATTCTGAGTTTTCAGTATATAAAACCTGAACAAAATGTTAGCCAATTTGTTCTTGAAAAGCTAACGCAATCTGATCATGCCAGATCTGCCTAGTTTGAAAAGATAGTGATTCATACTGTCTCCAGCTGTGCCTGGGAATTATTTGGGACAGTCCTATTTGGTTCAGGCAGAAAAGATTCCAAGGACTATCATAGCAATTTATTGCCATAGAGAATCATGTTTCAGCACTGGGGAATATTGTGCTGCACTGATTAATTTATTATTAAAAATTTGTTTCCTAAAAAATACCTTTCTTAACTTGCAAGCAGGTATTAAAGAAAGCAGTTATAAATAATAAACACATAGGTGTTCAATCCAAATGAATATTCTCATAGTTGCCTGCTTTTCAAGGATCTTTATTTATTTGCAGCCCTCTACAGCTTGTTGAGATATTTAATAGCTGAAAACGCATTATTAAATGTGCCTTGTTTTACTGGAGTGAATAATGAGACTAAAAAGAGCTGGCTGTGAACTCACTAAGTTTTAATTAAGTGAATATATTTTGTACAAACATTACAGTTTATTGAAGAAGGTTAATTTTAAAGGAACAGATATCTGAGAAATTAAGAAAGATAATAAATCTTGTAAATTAAACTCCTCAGGATCAGACATTCAAATATAAAGTAGGATGGGCACTTTTTAAAGCAAAGATATATTTCTCATTCAAAGTTTGCATATCAGTTAATGCCATCTAATGCGGTCTTTTGGGGATGGATTTCCCGATTGAGAATGGAGGGTAGAGCTCTAATATCATTCAAAAAATCTATTCAGATAATGTAACATGGCTGTCCAAAACGATAATACAGTGAAAATTGTAAATAAGATTAGTTAGATCTCAGAAAATTAAATAAATAAAATCTACCTGTGTGCAAAACTCTGAAGGATAAGAACAGATTGAGTCAACATTAAAAGTAATTCATTCTTTTCACCAAACCAAAACATATGTTTCTTGGCATAGGAATGACTATAGGTGGCTAAACTGGGTGTTTCATTTTTTTCAAGTTGCTAACTCAGATGAAGCAGAGGTACTGTGCACTGAATGGAGAGTGAGAACTCCAAGTGGTGATTCAACTCTTCATTATATTTAACTTCTCCATTACTAACCTTGAGTGACTACCTTCATAACTCCAGTACTTTAGATAAGTATTAAAAATGAATTTTGCTGAGTAATAATCTTGATAATGATGAAAGCTGTACAGTATGATTCATGGAGTGGTTTGGGTTGGAAGGGACTTTAAAGATCGTCCAGTTTTAATTCCCTTGCTATGGGTCATTTGCCACTTACCAGATCA
The DNA here is from genome assembly GCF_054131305.1 of Coturnix japonica. Taxonomy (NCBI): domain Eukaryota; kingdom Metazoa; phylum Chordata; class Aves; order Galliformes; family Phasianidae; genus Coturnix; species Coturnix japonica. The sequence continues at coordinate 171,021,184 of NC_140663.1, forward strand.
GGCTGCCCAGGGCCCCATCCAAACTGACCTAACAACCTCCAGGGATCCATAACTATTGGGCAACCTGTTCTGGTGCCTCACTGACATCTGAGTAAAGAATTTCATCCTACATCTAACCTAAATCTTCCCTCTTTTAGTTTAAAACAATACTCCCCTGCCCTGTCACCATCAGACTGCACAAAGAGTTGGTCTCCATCTCTTTAAATAATTGGTCTCATTGGTCTCCATCCCCCTTTAAATACAAGAAGGCTGCAATGAAGTCTTTCCAAAGCCTTCTCTTCTGTAGGCTAAATAACACCAACTCCCTCAGCCTTTCTTCATCAGAGAAAGGCTCTCTCATCACCCTTGTGGCCTCCTATGGACCCACTCCAACAGCTCCACATCTTCCTTATCTTGGGATCCCCAGAGCTGAATGCAGTAATGCAGGTAGGGCCTCATGAGAGGGTGTATCAGATCCTTTCACGTGCTGATCTTTTTGATCCAGCTTTCTCTCACTGGCAAACTTGCTGGGGGTGTGCTCTCAGTTCAAATGTCTGTGTTGCCAAAATTATGTGTTCAGTAGTGCTGGTACTGGTCCCAGTACAGACTCTTAATGTCTCGCCAACCCTGAATATGTCACCAGTCTCCACCCAGACATCAAGCTCTTGGCTGCAGCTCTTTGAGTGTAACCGTACAGGTAATTCCTTACCCACTAAGTGGTCTGTCTATCAAATCCATGATTGAAGAGTAGACTAAAATTATTTGTACTATGTGCTTAAAATTTTCTGGTTTTAGGTATTTAACCTAAATGGTCCAATTTTGAGAGCAGCCATTCAAGGAATCTTCTACAAGTCAGTAAGAAATTCTGACACCTGCCACAGGACTCTCAAGCTTTAAGTGATTTCCAGAGCTCTTCTGGTGTGCATAATGATTTCTGTCTCCTAAGTGTGGATCTCAGCGTGATGAGGTTCTTGTCTTACCTGCCACAAATGCTCCTTTTTCCTTGCTGAATAATGTACAGTTCCACAATTATTTGAGATTTCAGCACTTTGGAAGAGAGGATGTGGTAGAAAAGAGCAACTTACTTGACAGTGATGTGAAGAAGGCAAAGGTGGTCTTAGAATAGATATTTCCTGGAAAAACAGAAGAGTATTTGTCTTGCGGGTCAGGATTCTGTCTATCATGTTCAGATTATTGCAAACTTGTATTTGTTGCTGTCTGGGAAAGAGAGTGAAAGTGGGGACAGCTGTGGAGAGGAGCTGTTAGTGTAACCCAAACCTGAAGAGCCTAAGAGTTGGCTTTGTTCAGTGGAGCAAAAAGAAGTCTGAATTGATATTACTGTCTTTAAATACCCCATACTGGTAAGTAATGATAGCTGAAAGAAAAAATGTTAATAAGTGTGGCTGAGTGTTAGAAGAATTTCTAGCTCTCGGCTAAATGTGGTTCTAGAATAGCATCACAATAGATAAAGTTGTTTCCTGACCATATCTGCATTTGAGATGAAATTCTGTAAGTTTATGAAAGGTTGTTCACATGTCACTGTGGGATGCTGGAGTCATTTCAGAGGAGGCCGTTGTGCTTGCACTTTGACTGCATCCATGCCCTTCAGCAGTATGTGCAGATGTATTTTAGAATAAACAATGGAAATGAGACATATCTGAAAGCACATCCCCAGTATCTTCAACAAACAAACAAACTAACAAGAAAACAACAATGTGATTATGAGAAAATTGATGTGGTTAATCTTGATAAAGACAGTGAGACATAATGCATTTCCAAGTTAGTTTAATTTCACAGTCTAGAAAAAAACTTTGCCATTAATGAACTTGGAAATAAGCTGAGCTACAATACTGCAAATTGGAGGAAAAAAGGCAATTTATATACCAGATGAAGTACAGTTTGATAAATGGAATAGAGGGTGTAAGCCTGATGTTAAGATCTGTGCTATCATTCAAATAAACCAATTGTTATGCCATGTTCAAACTAGATAACGGACAAGAAAACGGCTTGTTATTCAAATAACTTAGCTAAAAAAGAGGTAAATTCTGTGGCTTGTTGAAAGTGCTTTGCTCAAATCTGTATTTCTGTTGTTATCTCCTGTGAGATAGAGAGACTGTTATACCCCTCACTGTAGTATTGGACAGTGGTCACTGGATGTTTCTAAACATTAATGGTGGAGCAGAACTTCAGAATCTCAGAACTCTGAGATCAGCCCTTGTTTCAGGCAGCAGGGTATAGCTACAACCAGCTGAACAGTCATGCCATTCTTAACGGTGCCAAAGAACAGTAGAGATTCAAGTCCTGTGTTTCGCACAGAAATGTGTCTGAATTTATTTGTGCAGATAATAAATGTTTTGCAGCAGATTGAGAAAATTCTACTCAAAATGTACTCTGGTAATCTTGACACGTGTGAAAGAAAATTAAGCCTATGTTCCCTGTTCCTTGTCAAGAAGGAGAACAGATTCCTTTAGAGCTGACAATGAAACAATAAACAGTGCTGCGTTTTGTGGGCCTACAGTATCTTTCTTAGATATCAGGCAAGTTTTAAAAGCTAAAAAGAGCTTCAAGATGGGAGGTAGGCATATTGGCTGTAGGATGATCCTTAATACCAATTGGTTGCTTTTTTTTTTTTTTTTTCCTTTTTTTAAATTAACCTTTGATTTTCTTCTGAAGCTCTGGAAATAAATGTGAAGTATGATAATATTTCTAATTGAAGTATTAATTTTAAATAGATTAGGATTATCAGAATCTCACTTCTGTAGCATGTTCCTAGACTTCATGACATCAAAACAGAGCAGAGTGGGATTGTTCCATTCTGACTGACCTGGGGATACAAAATAAAGCATTGCTGCACCAAAATAAAAAGAAAATAAAAAGAAAAAATAAAGAAAAAAAACCCAAAGATTTTTATATAAAAACTGATGTTCATTTGGATGTTAGTATAAAATGGATTTCTGTGCAGAATGACTGCATGATCTGTTGAAGTCCGTGTTCATAGAAGTAAGAGAATGTTATCACTAAGTGGTTGTACCAGTTGTTACACTAAAGATTTCTGCCATCTTCTTGTATGTTGCAATGATTCAGTGCTCCTGATTTGATTTTTTTTTTCCCCTGACAAATGCAGTCAGACAGCAAGCAATATTTCAGTGTATCAAGAGATCTAAAGTGGACTGTAGCTTGAACAAATGGTAGTCACAAAAAAGTGGATGTATTGAATTCATGTATGGTAACTAAATTTAAATAATCTGATAGTTGCAAAGTGATTGAGCCGTGTAATTAAGAAGTGAGGGATCGGGTTGGGAATGTATGTATGGCCCCACATATTCACATTTTTTTTTTATTCATAAATAATCATATATTTACTATGTGAAATATTTAGGCCCAGTGCCGAACCTCAAAGAAATTACACGGATGTAATGTAAATCTGCAAATGAGGACAAATGCATGTATGAAACAGGAAGTACTGAGGAGTTAATTACGTAAATTCTGTCTTTATTTCCTCTTCCTCGTATGCTCTAACTGTATATTTAAGTGGATCTGAGATTACATTTACTCTTTCCTAATTATAAATTACTTAAATGAATAGAAAAACAGGGCCATTTTTCACCCCACGTGAAAGCAAACCCTCTCATCATGGGAGCAATGTAGAAAATATGTTAAAGCTTGTTAGCTGTGTATTGCTGAAAATATGAGGCTGCTTTATCTGGTTGTCCTGAAGCAACCTTGTGTGATGTGATTTTTTTTATTATTATTATTTTTTTTTTTTTTTGCATTGCTTCATAGATTGAAATGCCACAAGACATCTCTCTGTTCAGACACGGGGACCTTCTGCAAAACATATGTTGTAGAATTTTATCTCGTAAATCAAGTAGGGGAGGAAATCATTCTTTCCTTTAATTCAAGTGTTGTCAAGACCAAGAACTTATGACTAAACCAGTGTATATCTTATTGAAAGACATTTGGTCTAAATGTAGGGCCTCCAGGAGATGATTAATCAGCTACATTCTTTAATTATGTTGCAACAGTTAATTACTCTTGCTGTTAAAAGTTGTCTTGCTTCCAATCTGAATGTGTCTGTCTCCATGGAGACATTCTTCTATGGAAAGAATGAGGGGCTGTGACCTCTCTGCTCACAGAGATTTCTATTTATTGTCTTTCTTTGTAAATTGTTTCTCCTAATATCAGGCTACAATTGTTCTGACTGCAAGATGCACTCTGATAGCTTGGCGTAAATAAATTTACATGACTATGTGGGATATCAAAATCCATCTCTCACAGTTCACCTACTGTTCTTTGTAGCTATTAGAAATTGTTTTTAAATGTGCTTGAATTTGCCCTCTCCTTGAGCAACTTACCTTCCAGTTTCGATTTCCATTCAACTTGGCTATTAGCCTCAGGGAAGTATTCTTTCCAGTCTCATAGATTTCACCTTCATAAACAACATCTTTAAAGAAGAAATTAATCTTCCTCAGGGAGAGGCTTGCATATTACTGATATTGACCTGATTTTACTATGTTGCGATGTCAAGGAGAAATTACTCAGGGGTCAACACTTATAGCTTGAGGAGCCTGCTGAAAACAGAATGATCCCTTTATTATGTATATGTATACATATATATTGTTTTCTCTGATTGATTTAATTACATCTCTTTTTTAAGCTTTTGAAGACTGGGACTCAGAGACGAAGATGACTCAAGGAAGTCCGTGACACATTCCTGCCTTCTCTTTCATTGTCCGTAGCTCCTACAGTCACACACAAACACTCTATTTAAGTAGAAATCAATTCAGGATTTGAAAGTTTAGACATATACCTTTCCACAACTAAGCTTGACCAAAACAATTATTTCTGTCTGAGTGTATATATTTTTTTCTATTTGATAAAACCTGTTTAAAATATCAGAATATTTTAAAAGATGATCAGTGCTTAAAAATCTTGTTTTACCAACCTGGCATACAACAGATAGCACCACTTAGTGACAGATGTTCAGTACCAATATACTTTGCATTTAATCTTACTCAGATTTGATGTGGTCTGACCCCAAGGAACAGAAGACCTTACTACCAAATCCCTGTTTTTAGGATACTGTGCTGAAATATGTATGGAGATATTTACATTTATTATACTCTTCAGCTTCATCCCAGCTAGTTTTATACATTTTCTCCATGAACACAAGGGATTTGATATTGATTAATGTATTCAGTATCCTGAGAATCTGGAAATGAAGGAGTGTCTTGGCTGACTTCTACCTCCCATGATCAAGAGAATGTTTTAATTAACTGATTATTTTAATGGCTTTGAGTAAAATATTACTCTTTGTTAAGACTGAATGAAACAGTCTGTAAATTGATCAGCTTTTAAAAACAGTGGCTAAAGTTCCTAATGAGATGCCTAGAAAAACAGATAATGCACAAATGAAAGCCATTTTGTCCCAGGATGATGGGACAACTGATATTTCAGGGAAAGCCCAAGGCTGAATAATCCGCATACTTGGTTTTTTTTCTGATGATTTTGGTAATTTTCCTCTACCCTGACAATGATTTTATTTTATTTTATTTCCCTTGGAATCTGGGGGAACATCACTAACTTCTATCACTTTAATCACTTTAATTATTTATTTTCTAATGTGTCTGAAACAGGCAAATTAAAAGGGGACATGCATTATGTCTTCTGAAGAAAGAATGCAATTAACATGAGTAGGAGGTCTGAAGGGTGGCCCCATAGGATAGAGCCATGTTGGTGCAGTGCTCAGAGGGCTTTGTCTTGTGGGAAGCCCACGTGGGATCATTGGAGGAAGGACAGCATCGCATGGGAAGGAGCTACGTGGAGCAGAGTAACCAAGGTGCAGTGGCAGAGATAGAGCATTATAGACTGAGTGCAGCTCCACTGTCCATTCCCATGCAGCAGTCAGTTTGAGAGGGTAGGACAGGGTGGGTGGGGAGAAGGTGTTTGTAAGGTCTATTAGCAATAGGTAATAAATTACATTCATTTACTATACTGAGTCTGTTTTGATTGTGACTGGTGAGCAATCTTCCTGTCCTTAATTTATGAGATCTTTTCCATATTTTTTTCTCCCCCTCTTCCTTTGAGAAGAAGGAGTGACAAGGCAGTTGTGGTGGAGGTGTCCACGGGGTGAAACCACAATATACATCAAACATAAAAAGGATTTTTAAAATAAACCAAAGCAAAAATAGTCTTGGTTGCTTTTTATTTGTGGTTTGTTGATTGAAGTAAGTAATAAATTTAAATAAATACATATTTATGTGTCTCCCACAGAGATGTCAGGTCACATTCTGGCTCATAAAATTAAAACAACACCCGTCAAGAATGGAGAAAAATAATAATAATGTGTAACCTCATTCACACATGAAGATACTAGGAAATCAGAGACTTAATCATTTAAGAGCTGTAAAGCTTGAGTAAAAGTAGTACTCATGATGTTTCATAAGACAGGTTCCAGAATCTTCAAAATTAGTTTTATTGTATTGAATTTCTTAAGTATTTTTCAGCTTAAATATTTCTTGAAACCACAGAATCGTTGGAAGGAACCACTGGGCACCTTCTGATCCAACCTGTTGGTGAAAGCTAGACCTTAGATTAGATTTTCTAGGATCTCTCAAACCAAGGATGCAGAGAAGAATATTTCATCAATCCATGGGACTACATATTTCAATCTTTTTTGGTGTCGTGGTGAAGAATATGCTTCCTATATCCGGATGGAATTTTCCCTGCAGCATCTGCGCTCATTGTCACTTGTCTGGTCGCTGTGGATTGTTGTGATGAGAGCACTGTCATCTTAGTAAAAAATTTGTAAAAACACTGCCAGAAGACAGTGTTCATATCCCTCTGACCTTTCTCTCTTCTAGTCTGAATAAACACAAATCTTTCAACCTTTATTTGCTTGCAGTTTCCAAATTCTATTCAACTTGGTGGCTCTCAGCAGCATAGTATCAAATTTCTCAGTGTTTCTCTTAAACTAGGGTGAACCAAAACTTTGTACTGTCAACAAATTGCCTTCTGTTTCTGGAACAATCCTCAGTTTTGAAAATAAAAATGTATTCTACATCTTATATAGAGAGGGACAGGATTGATTCCTCCCTTTTCTCTCTTCCCTCCCTTCCTTTCTTTCTCTACTTGTGGATTTGGGGATCTGTATTGATTTGCATTTCATTTCATACTCTATGTGGACTAGATTTAGAAAATGCTTAAAAATCAGCCCTAGAGGTGAATGTATTTTACTTCATTTCTTCTAATTTATCCTTTGAAGGAATTTAAGTTTGAGATAAACGATTTTCCATGCAACTTGTTTTGAGGTTTATTGCACTAGTGTCTATCCCATTTTTTCATGAGTAAATGCATCTATGTCTGAAGTATTTTCACATTTGTTCACAGCTCAAATATACTTTTAGGGAAGGAAGTGGTATCTTGATAGCCTGATCTTCTGCGGAGTTTTTTGAGAGAGCTGGAAATGTTTGGTAACTGCTAGATTGGAACCCAGAGGAATCAGAGGAATCAGCTGAATAAATTCTTCCTGTTTTATGCATGAATTATTTTCTTGAACCATGTTTTGCCTATTCCAGAGCACCATTTATAAGCGTTATTACTGCTAAATATAGTAGGATGTAAAAGAAGATGTTGTGAACAAAACCAGCCTACATGCCTTTTTGAACTTCGTTTGGCCTCAAAACATCTCTACTATTTTTGAAGAAAAAAGCCTTATTGAATTCCTTTCATTTTTAACTGATAAAGGAACCTTTTCCATTATACTTAACATTTTCCGGTAAGCATCAAATATTGACATCAGTCACTTTTCTCATGCATGTCTGTTTCTGGGGTTCACATCCTTTTCTGTAATTAGGAATCACAACTTCAAATCTCTTGAGTTCCTTCAATGATTTTCAGTATACTTGCTTGTTCTTTCTTTTTGTTTGTTTGTTTGGTTTTTTCTTTTTTCAGAAGGAAAACAAATTGTTGTTTTTGTTCTTGCTTTTACTCTGTAGCAACACAGATGTGAAGAGCAGATTCACATAAAATGCATCATAAATTCCTTAGGGTTTACTGAGTTAGTGGATGATTTGGTACCAAGCCATGGCTTAAGTTGACCATCAGTAAAAGACACTTGTTTGAATGGCTTTCATTACTCATGTGCAATACAATATTACATTATGCTTGGTAATCTGTCTGTATACCAGAACTCTCTAGTTCCGCTCACTGCTCAGTAAGTATAAGGGATTCTTTCAGCCTCTAGTTCTCTCTAGAAAAAAGCTTGGGCATTCTGCTTGTCAGGAAATGACTTCTTGTAGAGAGAAAGTAAAATGTAATGTCATTTTTGTTTTAATGTGTTACCAAGCACAGAAGATTAAACCAAATCTCTGTTGTTTTTGTGTTCCTCTGTGCTGCATGCCTGACCAGTCCTCCGGAGTGATAGGCAGCATCTCTGCAGACAGGGTGAAGGTGATGGATGCCACATCCTTCTAAACACCAATTTCCACATTCCAGGACTCAAAAGTGGTGACAGTTCAAGAGTAATGGTGCTGATGTGTCACAGTGGACACATATACACATTAGAGTAGATTGGAAACCTTATCCAGAGACCCCTGACAGGACCCTTAGATACCTTGTTTCTTTGGGTTTGACCACTGCCTCTGACAGTGCTGTAATCTGTCATTGTCATGTTGTGCTGAAGTAAGTACAAACCTCATACAGCATTCCTGGGGATGTTAGGAATTTCTCTTCAAACAAAAATAAACTCTTTCCTTTTTGGAAAGTCCTGTTTTTATGTAGTCCTAGGATCTGGCTGTGTGCTGTGTGGAAAAATCATTTCTCCTTCTGGCGTCTGGAGTACACTCCTTTTGATATGTTCACCATCATTTACTGAATCGTTGGAGTGATATTTAATGATGTTTGGATGATGGCAATGAAAGAATCACTAAGATTAAAGATGACCTTTTAAAATACTCTATGAGCTCTAGAGTGAGATATGCCCCCATGGGTAAGTGCTAAAAGGGAATGAGAGCTGTCATCATCCTGTTAAATCCCTAAGAATGAAGAGAACAAAGCTCTCTTCTCTATAGGAAATGCTCAGAGTTGGCCAAAGCATTGCCCAAGGCAGGGTTCTCCACAGTTTCTGCATATACCTATTGACTTCTGTTGTGCAGAAAAAGCTGATATGTCTACAGAGAAGTGAAATAAAAAAGAAAAAAAAGCACTATTTTTTTTTTTTCCTGAGATTTCAGAAATTTGGGGTGGGCAGACATGCATAAGAGTAGCTAGTATTTTTATTTCTCAAAATGGGTTACATGTACCCATCTATTTCTCAAGCACAGGAAACTCTATTTCTTCATGATTCTGTTTGAAGAAATTCTGTGCCTTGAAATCAGCATGGAGGTTTGCTTCTGACTGCGCTGTGATGCTCTACATCAGACTTTTGCCTTAGATAAGGTCAAGAAAAAGGTACCTTGTGCCAATGCTTGACTTGTGGATACAAGACTCCTGTCAGCACAGATGCCAGTCTCAGCTGCATAGCTCAGCTGTTCTTGCTAATGGATGCCAAGTTGTTGTATTGGAACAAACTATAAATTAAGATCCCACATATATGAATTAAGTATTGATGACTGGAGCCATCCCTATGAAGCTTACACTTTATTGTAGATGACATGCCCATTTACATTTAAACACTGCTTAGAGTTTAGCTGAGGTTTTGGCATCATTTCTGTTTAAAAAGCTTTCCTGGATGATGTGATGCAGCCTCTTTGGGGTACCCTTTTGAGTCATCATTCTATTCAAGTCCTTGCCAGCCCCTATCACAGGCTCCCCTTTGGCTGCCAGCTGGGTACTGGAGGAGCTGGCACCTGACTTGCATTGTATGTGCTGAAAAATTGCCTGAATGTTTGCCTCTAGGCCAGGTATCAATTAGCAGTGCTGCAAGCTAACCAGAGACTGTCAATAAGATATGCCTCATTACTAGTTGCTGTGCATTATTGATGCTGAATATTGTCAAAATGGTGTTAACATAATTCTTACTCTGTCTTGCTCCAGATTGTTGGCACCAGCCAGTGTAATCTCAGCAGTGACTGTTTACTGTGTCAGTCAGACCTTGTTTCTTTTTCCTTGAAGTTTAGTGGCTAATTCTGCTTCTGGTTATGGATGCTCACACTTTGCTCTCTGGTGAATCATCCTGTTATTCATCAGTCACTCAACATCTGTTGCTGAACATGTGTCAATCTGTGCAGTGCTGGGCACTGAGGGATGTTTCCAGGCAGAGGAAAATGTTTTTGTGTGGGGCTGCTTGGGAAACTTCTACTCCATTTAGGGTGCTTTGGAGAGCCTATAACATATCCCTTATCCTGAGATTGCTATATGTGAGCTGTATGCATAGTTTTTAATGGTCCACTTGCATAATTAGAATTTAAAATAACAAGAGAAACTAAATAGGGGATAGAAAGGGAGCCTGGAAAACCTGGGAAACTTCTGCTGACACAGGACCAGCTCAGCTGAAATCTCCAGCAGCAGAGATGGATGGTGAATGCAACACTGCCATCTCTTGAATACCCTTTGCAATATCTGGTTTTCCACACATTTCTTTCACTCAGTTAGGATCAAAGCTCTGCTGCAAGCATGCCAGCATACCAGGCACTGCTGCACAGCTCTCAAAGACTCAGCAATCTGACTGAAGTTGAGATGCACTGAGAGAGGAAAACAAACAGTCAAGATGTAGCCAGGAAATAGTAGAAGTGGACAGAATTCTGGTTGTGCTGTTCTATGAAAGGTTCGTTTGTCAAATTCCTTTTTTTAGGTGCAAGGACTGAGAAGGTTCAAGGATAAAGAGAGCATATTTTTTTATTTTTTTTATTTTTTGTACTGGGCCTCAGAGCTTGTTAATCACTAAAGAGGAGCTTCTATCAGAGAAGGAGCTGAAAAATGAACAGATTGAGAATCTCTTGGTGGTTTGAGTTACCCTTATTCTTAGAAATGCATGTGTAATGTGCACTTGGAATGTGTTCAGCTACAATTCACAGCTACTACCTCCTTATGCCTTTCATTGCTCAAGTCAAATACCTGGTATTTTTACTTCTGTGAAAGCATTCGTGCAATGAACATACATTTCATCTACCTTTAGCAAACTGATCATGCACTTCAGAGGAAAAAGAAAAGAAAGGATACAGATCTTTGATGCCAATGACATCCTGGCTTGTAACAGAAATAGTGCTGCCAACAAGAGCAGGGAGGTGATCATCACTCTGTACACAGCACTAGCCTTACCCTGAGCACAGGGATTATTTAGTCTGGAGAAGAGGAGGTCCAGGGGAGATCTTATTGCTCTCCACAACTGCCTGAAAGGAGGCTGTGGCCAGGTGGAGTCTGGCCTCTTGGCCTCTTCTCCCATGTAACTAGTGATGGGATAAGAGGTGATGGGCTCAAGTTGCACCAGGGGAGATTCAGGCTGGAAATTAGGAAATAGTTATTCTCTGAGAGACTGTTCAGGCGCTGGAATGGGCTGCTCAAAGAGGTGGTGAAGTCACTGTGGTGACTGCAGGTGTTCAAGAAATGTTTAGATGTTGTACTGATGGACATGAATTAGTGGGAAATATTGGTGATAGGTGGATGGATGGACTGGATGATCTTGGAAGTCTTTTCCAGCCTTGCTGATTCTATGATTTTATGATCAGAGCAATTTCTTTAGTCTCTTTTCAGAATCAGAAGCAGTCTGAAAATTTTCTTTCAGTCTTTAACAGCAGGAAACTTTCATTTGAAAATATTATCAAATAAAGCAAAATTTAAAAACGGAGAGATTTTCACAAATGACAGAGAATGTCCCTGGAACACTTACCTGTGTACTAGTCTTTCCCTCTCCATGAAGGCAGCATTCTCTCTTAGGGAAATAATGTGTTTTTTTTAGTGTGAAATAAATATCAACATTTTATCTTCTAGTCCATATGAATGAACTGAGTCTTGTCAGATTTCTCTAATCTTAGTCTATCTCCACTTAAATAGATAAAGGTTGTACACAAAAGAGAAATCGCATACAATCACAGTCAGTTTACTTCTTCCCATTTTATGTTGTTTAAGAAGCTTGAGGGAAAAAGAATCAAGCTACATATCTCAGTGAATTGAATTGCTAATCTTTAATTCTCATATCCCTTTTGTCTCCTGAATCTCATAACGTATGATTTTTAACACTGTAACAACTCAATTCACACTGCTTTAAAGCTTGATCTGGTACAGTTTTATTTCTAAACTTAAATTATAAAATTACAATTGCTTTATCCTTTGTACAGATCACAAAGATGTGTTGAACAACATTTCCATGACATCATTCAATAAGAGAAAAAAAAAATTATCTGTAATTCAGATTTTTCCCATTTTTTCTTTTTTCTGTATTGCTTTTCACAGATGTTTCAGAATGCAAAATTGTGATTCTTTTCCCTTTTGTGCCAATCCATTTCTTACCATATTATCATAAACCACTCAAGCTTCCTAGTTAAAAAACTTTATATATTCTGTAGATAGTCAATTTCTTAAGTTACTGTTCAAAACCCACAAATGCCAAACCTTAAAGTAGCACAAATCTCATGAGCTTACTTTCCAGGGAGTAAAAGGTTTGGAGTAATCCTGTTCTTTTTGTGTTCTTTATCCAGATCCATATTTTCCATTTGATTGTTATTTTTTATTATTAGCCAGGTTTTCTGTTTTACCTTCTGCAAAGAGGCTTAATATTCCAGTTATCTGGAAAAATTTCTTTACACTGTTCCTCCTTCCAGATACAGTAGTATGTCCTTATTCATTCATTTAAGAAACATAGCACCATGTAGAAAACTTGTGAACATGGACTACACATGAGCTAGTGACAAATTTTATTACAATTTATTACGACTTATTACAAGTCACCATGGTGATAACTTGTATTCACTCACTGTCAGGTTAAAAATGTGTGTGTGTTTAACAGAATCATAGAATCATAGAATTACCCAGGTTGGAAAAGACCTTGAAGATCATCAAGTCCAACCACAGCCTAACCATAGTATTGGAACTCTAACAACCCTCTGCTAAATCATATCCCTGAGCACCACATCCAAACGGCTCTTAAACACATCCAGGGATGGTGATTCAACCACCTCCCTGGGGAGCCTATTTCCAGTACTTGACTACCCTTTCTGTAAAGTTAAACAGCACTCAGGACATCCCATTATTCTAGATTAAAGAACAGGGAGAAGAAATATCTCACTAAAACTGTGACTTCATTTTTGATAAGCAAAATCAAGCTGCTTTTGAGGTGTTTAGTTGTTGCTCTTGCAAAATCAGTCTGGTATTTAAAGAAGTCAAACAAAATTTATACCACTCATGGGACGAATAAGGTGAGCAAAGGAGACTTGCTACAGCCTGATACTCCAAATTTCTTTTTCTAATGTAGTTTTGTGAATATTAGTCTCTGAGGTTTACGTGGATAACTTGTGAATTATTCTGCATTACTTCCTCACCCATCTATAGTGCAGCTAAATGGATGTTGAAGGCATGATGAGCCGCAGCCCTACTACTTAGCAAGGTGAATTGCCATTACAGTGTCCATTTGTACATATTCTGACATTCACTATGAAGAAATGCACTCCAGCTGTAATTGCATGAGAGAGCTCACAATAACATTCACTAGATCAGCTGCACTTAGATGTTCCTAAACCTCAAGGAGTGCTTTGGTCTATACTTTGTCCTCTCTGAAATGTCCCCTCACCAACATTGGGGGATGACCTCCATGTTCCCCTGAAAAGAAGACAGGTATGCATGCTATGGCCTGAATAGTGTATTGTGCTTGTCAAGCCTGTGTTGGTCAGAAACTGTGCCATTTGGTAGGTACTTTCAGTTGGCCCCAATCACTTTCACTTTTTTCTTTCTTTCTTTCTTTCTTTCTTTCTTTCTTTCTTTCTTTCTTTCTTTCTTTCTTTCTTTCTTTCTTTCTTTCTTTCTTTCTTTCTTTCTTTCTTTCTTTCTCTCTTTCTTTCTCTCTCTCTTTCTCTCTTTCTTTCCTTCTTTCTTTCTTTCTTTCTTTCTTTCTTTCTTTCTTTCTTTCTTTCTTTCTTTCTTTCTTTCTTTCTTTCTTTCTTTCTTTCTTTCTTTCTTTCTTTCTTTCTTTCTTTCTTTCTTTCTTTCTTTCTTTCTCTCTTTCTTTCCTTCTTTCCCTCTTTCCTTCTTTCTTTCTTTCTTTCTTTCTTTCTTTCTTTCTTTCTTTCTTTCTTTCTTTCTTTCTTTCTTTCTTTCTTTCTTTCTTTCTTTCTTTCTTTCTTTCTTTCTTTCTTTCTTTCTCTCTTTCTTTCCTTCTTTCCCTCTTTCCTTCTTTCTTTCTTTCTTTCTTTCTTTCTTTCTTTCTTTCTTTCTTTCTTTCTTTCTTTCTTTCTTTCTTTCTTTCTTTCTTTCTTTCTTTCTTTCTTTCTTTCTTTCTTTCTTTCTTTCTTTCTTTCTTTCTTTCTTTCTCTCTTTCTTTCTTTCTTTCTTTCTCTCTTTCTTTCTTTCTTTCTTTCTCTCTTTCTTTCCCTCTTTCTTTCCCTCTTTCCTTCTTTCTTTCTTTTCCACAGTGCCTTTCATTCCTTTTTTTCCACCTATTGGATAAACAGCCTGATCAATTTTATTTTTCCCCATCATCTCACATTCAGCTCAATTTACATTATTTAATTATTTTTCATTTCTTTTCTAAATACATACATACATATATATATATATATTATCCATTCTTTTTGTTGGAACACTAGCAAACAATCAGTGTCTCTCAGTAAAAGCTGTTGATATCTTTGAACAGTCCTCACTGAAGAGGAATTCCTCGTTCTCTCAATTCACTGTCTATAATGTCCTGTACTTTCTGCTGCTATTACTTACAATCTAGTTATTCCGTGGCTGACCTATGTCTTTTTCCTTTTTTTATCAGCAATGTCCATACTCAGAGGAAACAAAATTGTCCCTACAAAATTTTTAGTCCTCTTCTCTGAACTTCCCCCTCAGTTGCCTATTAATGGGCAGAGATGTTGGAGTGCTGCTTGTTTTATTACTCTCCATAAACAGTAGCTGCTACTGCAGATAAAACAGGCATGTGGAGCTTGTCTGGTGTTAAAATATGGGACAGTTTACACTCAAAATGGAACATCATATTATGAAATATCCAGCCACAGGCCAAGAAGTTAAGTAACAGGCATTTGGAGCAACAAATATACTCTAGTGGTGGAACTGACAGAGCTGAGTCACAGTATCTGTGTAGAACAAGAGAGCTGATGATAAGGACATGATGTCAACACTGTCAATGCAATTTTTTAAAAATTGCTATAATTGTTATTTTTAACTTGATTAAACTTTCCTCTGGACCTGGAGACTTAATGCCAATTTGGTTGCTGTACAATAGATGTCCTTTCAAAATGCATGTTCCAGTTTAGTTTCATTCAAAAGGAACCCAGCAGCCATATTCCTTGAGCATATCATCACATAAAACAGATCACAATGAATGGGAAAAATTAGGAGATTCACTTAATAATGGGACTTTTTGTCTGAACTAAATGAAGATGCACCCATTATTTGTCAAAAATCATCTGCTGCGAAATGAAAAATTATACCCAGTTTCTTACATATTTATCACTGGTAGTATTCAGTCAGAAGAAAATGAAAATCTTGGATTTCTTTTATAAGATATCAAGTGGGTCTTGATTGAAATATCTATTCAGGTGACTTTGGTAAACCAGCTTGACAAGATTTAGAGAATTGAGAACAATATAGAATAAATATCTGAATTTCTTGTCCTAATCCTCAGATTGCTCTCAATCCTAACTGAAAAATCCTTTTTTCCCTAAGGTTCAGCAGAAGTTTAGCACTGTTGGACAGATGTGGAGATGTAAGAGAACGTGGCTGTCAGCAGTTATTCAGCAAAAAATAGTCCGAGGCAGGAGGTGGTATATGAGCTCTGATCAGAACAAATCACTTCTGCTTCATGACAACAAATCAAATGATGGAGTCAATTTATGAGCCTGATGACAAATTCAGCTTTAAGTTCTGCTGCATATTCTGTTTGCTTTCAGTTTTAATACATAAAGTTTATATTAATGAAAAAATTTGCAGTTAAACCATTCGAGATCATTTGAATCCCCAGGGACAGGCAGACAAGGTCTAAGGTTAAAGATCTATGTGTCTGTTGCCATGTTATATTACACAAAGATTTGTTGTGCACCAAAGGGAAAATGCACGTATGCTACAGCATTCACAATTACTCTTTATTACTACAGCCACTCATTTTCTTTCTTCTTCAGATATACTATGACTTGATGTTAGTCAAATACATCTGTGTATTTCACACTCATTTGGCTGAATATTTGCTGAACATTTGTCATGTCAAAGGGAATGGAAAAATACATTGTCCCAAGGTTTCTTTTGATAGTTTTACCAAGTGGGCATTCAATGAATGAAATGAATGTCCATCCTTTGGCCACAGGTCATGCCGTGAAGCCCATCCAGACTTCTTTATTAAGCTCTTATTCTGCAAACTCCACCTAATTTAAAGAGAGCTTGAAGAAGTCAGATGAAAAAATATAAAGTCAGTGTCTAGTGAGTGATGATCCAGACACTGTTATAGCAGTGGGTGCTTATAAACTTTTTCTATCTTTCTGATTATTTTATACTTCTTGAAAAAGGTGCCCTACTTTATCTCTCTTTTGTATGCTCTAGTACTGATATTCCTACCTTGTACAAGATGAAGTGAAACATCAAAACATAGATCTTAACAGAATAGCATGAAAAAAGCAATTTCACTGCTGGAAAACTGAATTGCTCCTGACCATAGTATTTGATACTGTCATTTCCAAAGTAAAAAAGGAAAGCTATTAATATTTTTTCGATGGAAAACTCAGCCATTATTTTAATTTGATTGAGAAACTGAAATCAGAAGATTAATTTATTGTCGTTGTTGTTGTTATTATTATTACTTTAATAAGCACTGAATGATTCTGGAATAGTGTCGTGGAAGCTGCACTATATGCTTCACACAAAAGAGAGAAGTAGAAATGTGTTTACTGATAGAATACAGTGATTTGAAAAAGCTTGATCGTTAATAATACACCAATTTAACAAGACCTGAGATGGCAAGTTTTCTATTTACACTTACTGACACTCATTTATTTACAGCATAGAGGGTAGAATTAAAAACATTCATCCATCAGACTTTCTTGTTGGAATTCTGTGTGGACCCCCTTCCTTCCTAAACTCCAAAAGCCACTCAGCTAAGTAGCCTAGATTTGGATGAATCCACTCCTAATACCAGACTTAGTCAGTGATTTATTCCTGGTTGAAATGTGGATGATGAAATATACATAGGTTGCTCTGAAATGAATGTCTCTTATTTGTTTCCATGGCAGCTACAACAGATACAAAGAGCACAATAATACTGTGTGATAGAGCAAATTCTCAGCAGCAAAACACTTCTTTTCAGCATAGTCCCCATTATTAGCTGAACATTTTCATCAGTGATGAACAAAAGTCTGCATGCTGCACTCAAACATAGATATGATATCTGTATGGCCATTCAGAACGTGGCTTGTCTTTCATATTTCTTCAGCCACTGCTGAAATGCACCACCCACTGCCTCACTGTGCTCACATGCAACTGTTTAGTCTCCAAAAACATTCAGCAAGTGTTGACGAATGTCACTGGGTGCAATTTTTTCTTCATAGAGAAATGTAGTTCCACACCTTCGATTCTTATGCACTTCTATGTCAGTCATTATGTCAGACTGCCCCTCTGTTGCCATCTGACACACGGCAACAAAATGTAATGGAATATTGGTTGGAAGGTTGCCTGTATCACTCACCATAAGGAGTGTGCCCTCCTGGACTTTCCTCTTCTGGTTGAGGTACCTGTAAAAAATTTCTTGTTTTTCTTGGCAAGTTTAGTTCAATCTGTGTCTCGGTTTTCCTGATCCCATCCCTACACAGTTTAGAAGCTTTCTTATACTGTTCCCATTGTACCCATCCCTGTTTCCACTGCTTGTGCATTTTCTTCTTGGTCTTAAGTTTAACCAGCAGGTCCCAATTAAGCTATACCAATATCTTCCCTTCCTTTCCTGACTTGCAGCACCTGGTGTTGGACAACCCTTGAGCACTGGGGAAAATTCCTTAAAGATCTGCCAGATAAATGATTACACATCATTTACATCACTTAGTCTTTTTCTTTGTAGCTGTGATCAATTTCAGTTTATACATTTGTTTCATCATCATTACATTCCCAGCAACCATGTACAGTTGAAAGACCAGGGAGAAAAAAAAAATATATGCAAATAATGAGCTAAATGGGGAACACAGCAGAAAGAAAAGTGAAGTATCTTATTTCTATCCAATCAAAAAATGTTTGGACATAAAAATCATTCAAAAATTAAATGTTTAGTATAGGAAACTCATTAAAACAGGTTTCTATCTGATGTAAACAAGTCACTAGTCATTGGTGTATTTGCTTTCCCGTAATGCTGCAGTATAGATTCTGACAAAATAATAATAATAATAATAAAATAATAATAATCTGATTTTATTTTTTAAAAAGCCAGATTTTTAGATAGGAAAACTTGAATCATGTCTGACCTGTGTAGCATAACACCTTTAAATAGCAGTAGCTCAAACTTGAGGAGGGAATTACTTTCTCCTAGGATGAAATGAAGTTATTATGTGAGTTCAATTTGTGACTAAGAACAGAATCCTGTGAACACTTCAAGCTGTAATGGATTTGTTGCTTCCTTTGGAAGCTTGTTGAAGTTGCCCTAAGTGTTACAGTCATACATTTTATTTCCAAATTAAATTCTGAAAAATAGTACTGTGAGACATTAAAGACTGCCTGGATTGTGACAGCTAAGTGGACACAACCGCTAACATCATGGTTTCCCCTTGGTACTGGGTTTTACCTTGGTCGCCTCTTGCTGATCACTTTTATATCTCAGAACACAAACGTTCCCCTTATGTAATCTATATAGTCTCGATGGTCCAACTAGAATTCCTACACTGACAAAACCTTTTTGGTGTTCAGATCTTTCTAGTTCTGTCTGTAATCAAACTGGGAACTATCTTTTTATGCAAGGAAATTTCCATTGATGAGTTAAGGGAATAAAGACAGTACTAGATGACTGTATAATATTAAAACATCTGGCTTGTACATGGAGACTTAGGCTGTTAATGAAGAGTAATTGCTAAAATAGGCATACCGGCTTTAATTTCCTTATAGACTTGCTGAAGGATAAATATATGATAATAAATTCATTCAAGAATATAAGACTTATGAATGCTAGTGGAAAGTGCATTTTTGGTTCTGAGCCTTACTTTCATCCCCAGCATCATGTCTATACATTTCCTACACAGAGAGTGATGGGCAATACAGAACACTTACCACGAGCAACAGCTGGGTTCAAACTCTGGCTCACCTATTAAGGACCTACCCCACTCCTGGTCCAAAACTGTAAGGAATCATATATTTGCAGCTCATGTAGTGCTTACTTTTACGTATGTTTTCCCATAAATGAGATACTCAATTCAAAAGTAGGATTATCAGTCTGGTTGTTAAGAAGGGTCACAGTTTATAAACAATTTTTTTTTTAATGTTTTTAATAAACAAATGCTGAGAGATAGGAAAGAAATTGCAAAATAAAATAAGAAAAATCCACATCTGGCTAAGCCTAATCCTCTGTGTTTTCCTGTATTGTCCTGTATTTCCTGACTATATTGTTGCTTTCCCATAAGCTTTATCTCACTTTTTCTTCAGTTTCTCTAGGAACAGAGCTTTAGCGACTTCTCCTGGAAAGCTATTCTGCTGACAAGTTGTTATCACAAAGAAACATTTGGATGCTTATCCAAGTGCAAAGCCTTCCCTGGTATTCATTATCCCCAACATGTCGTAATGACAGCTGAAAAGACAAAGTTGTGAAAAGTCCACTGTGATTAGGGAGTTGTAGCAGTGAAAAGCGTTAGAGTAAGAAATAAATCCATTCAGGGCTTGTTAAACCTTTTATATTTTAGTGTATATTTCATACTGTTCTAAATGCACTTAGCAAATTGGCCTACATGGGCTCACGTGGGCTTCTTACTAGTCTGTCTCTGCAAACCTCACTCAATGGGAGACTCTGAGGGCTTCCCTTTTGGAGGTGGTGGTGCTTCCTGTGCCTTGTCAGAACCTTTTGACTCTGGGCCTATCTTTTCCTTGCTACTACTCTTTGTCTGTTGCATGAGGCCAGATCTCCCCACTCTCATACAAACTTCATGCCTCCAGAGTCTCCCATTGTCAGCATCATGCAGACATAACAATTGTATCTTTCATCTGTATCTCCAGCCTCTAGCCTTTGTACCACCACAGCTCTCTCATTTCCATAACAACCAATTTCACTCAAGCATGATGCCAATTACCATGTTCTACAGCCTCCGATTCCTCACCTTATCCTATCCTACTCAACCCTAGCACCTTATATCCTCATATCATACTATTCCTCCATCTTTACCCATTCAGTAGTCTCCACTGTCCAGCTAGTCTGCTCTCTAAAGACCCCCTTAATGTCAACATTATTCCACACAGCCACCAGTGACCATCTTGGCAACTTTTTTCCTCCTTTAACTGCACGCTAAGCTTCAGCCATCCCTAGTAGCACTCCAGTCATTCATATTTTCCATAATAGTTGCAAGCAATCAAACCCAAGCATACCTAATTAACATATCCACTTTTTCTTCATCTTCTTCACTTCCAAAACAAAACTCCCAGCACCAGTTCTGTCACTTTTGCTAGCTTTTCCCATTCTCAAGAAGGCACATAGAATATTCTCCCAGTAGAAACTAATACAAAAATCATGAGACTGCCTATGTACAATAAACTTCATTGATTAAGTGGCACAGCAAACATGTCACTTTAAAAATGCTTTTACAGCTCTCTGTTTTGAGACATGAAGTAAATTGATTTTCTCACCTACACAATATTCAAAGAGATGCACTGAGCAGTTCATTGATTAAACAGAAAAATGGGTTTCTTGGGTCACAGTTTGTGACTACTGGAAAATATACAATAGTGAATTAGTGGAAATTTTTACAGCTAAAACACTGTTTTGTGTTCAGCTGAAGCTTGAGGGAGATTTCCATTATTCAGATATGCCTGCTGCATTTTCAGAATGCTTTCTCTGAACATAATCTTTGGATACTGAAGGTGAGAGGCTAGAAAGAGTGAAAGGACACTTGATCAGTATACATGAATGACTATACATTTCAAAATATTAGACAATATTTAAGAATGGAAAGCCAGTGCACAGCCCCTTGACACTTGAAGATATCTCTTTTAGAGCTTTAAGCATGCATCACTGAATTATCAATTAGATAATTAGTTACTATTAGATACTTAGTTACTATTGATAGTAACTATTAGTTACTATTAGATATCTCTTAGTTACTATTAGATAATTAGTTACTATTGATCAATTAGATCAATTAGTTACTATTTGTCTATTCACTTGAAAGAAAGGCCAAAATTAGTTGAGGATGTGAATACTACAAGAGCAGCTCCAAAAAGAATGCCTCCTATTTTATTATGTTGTTCCATGATGCTGGAGGCAAATGTTGGTGGTATGGAAGTAGAGACTGAACCTTCCCACCAGTGTTCTGCATTTTGTGGCTATGTGACAGATAGCAGCAGAAAGGCAGTCTGGCAAATGGCGTCTCACATGCAAGTACATATGAAGCAAAGGTATGTCACTGAATTCCACCATGAATTAAAAATCGCACCCATTGACATTTGTGGACACTTAAGGAACATTTATAGAGACCAGACAGTGGATGTGAGCACAGGGAGGTGGTGGGTTGTGCATGTCTGCAATTCTGGCTTTGACAATGGGTCTCCTTGTGTTATTTTTGAAAGCACAGTGTACACGCTCTTGTACATCACTGTTGAAAGTACATAGCTCATAATTGTGTCTCTTTTGAAGACTAGTGTTTAGGAGGTTAGAATTTGCTCTTTCAAACTGTGTTATTGGACTCTTTGTATCTGTTGCAGTTTCCATGGAGATAGATACGAGGCATTACTATCAGAGCAACCTACTTATATTTAGATGGTTATGTATGTTCCATTTCTCCAAGTAGACTACAGGGGAAAATAGACTTTATGAACTTATCACAATAAATACTTGACTGAACTGAATTTAGATGAGGAGGTTTTGGTTGATAACTGAGAAGCTGTACAGTGAGCACGTCTCTTAAAATGAGAGTCCTTTGTGTAACAGCCTGTGGGTGGTCCACAGTGTACTGATTAAATTTATACAGAAGCCTTAGCACGGAACAAAAAGGAAAAACTGCCATTGTGTTTTACTATAAAAGACTGTTTTAATAGAAGAGGCAGAACTATCATATACTGGTGATATAGGCAAACTCTTAAGTCGAACTCCAGGTGAACTTGATGGTAACTTTCCTAATTGGCAGCTAAGAAATTCAACTGAGTACTGACTTGCTGACAAACATGTATTATATATTACGGAAATCAATCTCTTTGGCAAATTTTCTCATATCCCCCGAGGGTTCATTTGTGTACAAGAATGAAATAGCATAGAAATCTTGCTTCAAGTGGCATATCTGTACATTCCTGTTTTCCTCATCTTCAATCATATGATAAGAACATTTATTTTCTTTTCCCAGGCCATCACAGATGCACTATTTACAGTCGGCTAGTCCCGTGACATTCCTTAGACTCCATGAGTGCTTATTCCATTTTTTGTTCATGTCAGTGGTCATCCTC
Organism: Coturnix japonica; assembly: GCF_054131305.1. NCBI lineage: Eukaryota > Metazoa > Chordata > Aves > Galliformes > Phasianidae > Coturnix > Coturnix japonica. The sequence goes on from NC_140663.1 coordinate 171,043,915, forward strand.
CTTTTGACTCTGGTTTTGCAACTTGAGCCCCAAGCACTATATATGAGCCTTGTTGTATGGAAAGCTAGAAACCTGAAGAACAGGGAGAAAAGCAGAAGGGTCATTTTGAGTTCAAAACCTAATCTATGTATGAATAGATTTTTTTTTTTTTTATTATTGATACCAAATTTTGAGTTGTTGACCCTGTTAAACTGAATCTGTTACCATAACACAGTTCACTGCCTCCTGCCCAGAATTCCTTTCTATGTATGTGAGATTTTTTATATCTAGAGGTACAGACATACCTGTCAACTAGATAACTTTGAGCTGTCTGACTTCCTGCTGGCCACCCTTTTGTCCTGTTCATCTCCTGTTTGTCTCCATGGTAAAGCTGGAAGAAAACTGACAAGCAACACATTGTGGTGAGCTTTTGTGTATGGCTCCCTTTCACTGAAGCCAGATGTAGCTGGCAGCAGCCCTGTGCAGGTGCAGCTTTTGTAACTGAAAAAGACTTCCATGCTGTTTTCCCTTTTAGACTTGAAGGGGTGGTTTGGAAGAGAGAAGAGAAAAATAAACAGATATCAAGGATAGGATTCTTCTTACTACTGAGGCACCAAAGGGCATGTAATACACCTTCACTGCACACACACAGACATTTCAAGTGCCCTGGTAGACTCATGACAAGCCAAGCTGAATACTGTCTTCTACTTAACATCATGTTATAGGAAAAGAGGGAACATATTTGATAAGCTGAGGCCTAAAGTTAATATTGGTCTAATTAAAATATTACTAGTCTAACTAATGTACAACACTGACTTATTAGTTATATCAGTGCTTGTATTCTAAATTATCCAACAATTTCAGAAACTTTTCATTAATAACATAGTTGATATCGCTATACATCAAGTTCCTAGTATCTTCCCATTTCTCTGGAGCTATGCTCATCCACCCTCTACTTTCTAACACCTACAGGCCAGTCTTCCTTGAACTGTATATGTGGGCATGTGTATGTGGAGCATTCTTCCATAAATTACCCCAGTGCCCAGTTTGCACCAGGAGGAGTATGACTGTGAGTGCATGGATTTCTTCCCCTGCTTCTCAATAGTGTTCCGTCTGATCCATATTATTTTAGTATATTTTTAACACAGTTTCCTTACTCTCCTCATTGAACTGTAGTTCTACATTATATTCACTTTTCTTATCCATTTGAGAGGAACCAAAACTTTCCTCTGTGTTTGTATTTTTATTTTAGGTCAGATATAGTCCCTTCTACACAGGAAAGATGGTTGTTTCTTCTATTGACTGACACTGGAGGTTATACCACATGATTTTATAAAGAGAAGATAAAACTGAGACAATTTTTGACAACTGTCACCTGCAGTACTGCCATCACAGCCACAACAAACTAAAGGCAGCTCAGACGCAGGCAAGACAGCACACTGTTGGGTCAAAAAGAATATGGTGGCTTTTGACATGTTGTAGCAAATTCATATGTAAAGGGATATAACTTCACAGCTACAAAAGGAGCATAAAGCATCTGTGTTCAGTCGTGTGATTTTGTATCTAGGCTAGGAGATTAGCCCATACACGTGATCATGGAAAGGTTGTGAATATACCTCACTCATGAGAGACAATCCTGCTTTGCTTTACAGACATTCATTGGAAATACAATGATATGGTAGAGGGAAGAGAGAAATGTTTGGATTAGTGAGTTATTTTCAAAAATCTCACACCCATCAGTTTGTCAGTGTGATATTATCCAGCTTGAATTCATCCAGATAGATTAAAAGGACTTGTCAAAATTGGGCATGAATGGTAGAACAGCAGGAACACGGAGCATCCTTTCAAACAAATAGCTGAGGAGGTGGTTGATCTTCACACAGGTGCTGATGGCTGAGAAGAGGAAGAGCGCTGTTCTAGGGAGTTGGGTGGAAGGAAAATGTATTAAACCCTGTCTCCCTTTGTCTGAGAGGCATCCATATTTAATTTAGCTTATACTTGTTTCTAATAAATCCTTATTAAAGTTGGGTATCTATGGTTCGAAAAGATCTAAATGAAAACAAAACAAAACAAAACAAAACACAGAATTAGACAGAGAAACAGGCTTACGTATCTTTTACTCTACAGAAACATAACTTCCCATATTCAGACAATCACAATTTTTCTTCTTTAACTGAAAGTAAGTTTAGGAAAATAGTGTTGTATTCAGTAATTCTGCCATATTCACACTCACAAAAAAGTGAGTGTGATATAATACTTCTTTAAACCCTTCAAATTATATCCTGATTAGTATGAAAAGTCTTCTGGCTATGATGGAAATGAATAACATTTTATGGTGTACTTGACTTTTAAATTTCTATGGTAACAAGGACTGAAACAATGCTTTGGTTTAGTATACAAGGAAGTTGACAGGCGGACTCATTCAAATATTACTGATAATGTTAAGAAGTTTATACTTAAGAAAAAAAGCGCATTGCATCTGAAGATCTCAAAATGCTGCTAAAAACATAATACATAGGAGACTGACTCAGGAGAATGCAACTATTGAAACTTCTCACTGCCACAAGTCCATGCCTATTTTAGATCCAGTATTTCACCAGTTGTTTGGTCAGTGTTTGTTGTAAAATGTATAAGTATGAATATATAAACAACTTATTGGTGGTATTTTGAAGTCTTCACATAGTCACTCTGCAGGTGAAGCTTTCCTTAGATATCAAACAGTTTAGGGTGTAGCTTTTTTCCTTGGATTATTATGTCACTGTGGAAATGAAATTATTTATCAATAGGCATCCTTCACTACTTGCCTGTTCCTTGTACTGCTCCCTCAGTCTTTGAAAGTTCAATTTCTGACAGCTAAAAAATTGTCATATCTAATTTTCTTGATCGCTGTATGACATTTCTCTTACTTCAATCGATCACCAATAAACATAAAATCTTCTCATATTTATGATAGTGAAAACAAATTAATGTTTTATCAGCCCTTTATAAAACCCTGCTGCATACCTTGGGATTATAACAGATGTGAATCAAACACCTATGCACAATAATAATAGACTTAGTACCGATTTCTTGCCCAAAGTCACTGAGGGACATGACATCTTCCAGTCATTCCAAACCTGGTAGGCTCCTCCAAATGATGTGATACTGATCTTATAAATATCAGTTTATTTTCTTGTTAGCTTATTAACCTTTCAGGTACATTTTGGCTGTGTTTTCATGTTTTTCTCCTCATCTTTCCCAGAGAGGTTGTAGATGCCCCATCCCTGGGGATGGTCCAGGCTGGATGTAGCTCTGGGCAGCCTGGTGTAGTGTATGGCCGCCCTGCACACAGCAGGGAGGTTGACACTAGATGATCATTGGGGTCCTTTCCAATCCTAGCCATTCTATAATTCTGTGATTCTATGATCTACCAGATAAATAATTTTTCTGTTCCAAAAGAAAATGTTTCTCCCTATAAATAACACAGAGGATATGAGACTGTAGGAAGAAAAAAAATCAGTTATGATTTGTACTGAACTGTGGATTTTTTAGGTCTGGGATTCAGGTAGACTTTTATTTCTACCCTGTTAGGCCCACATCTGTGACAGTGGCAGAATGATGCACTTAAGTTAACCTGCTACTTAAAAGGAAAAATTAAAAAGAAACATACTATTGATATTGGTCTCAATGCTGTGGAAAGAAATAGGTTTATGTAAGACAATATGTCAAGAAATAGTTTATTAAAAATATGATTAGTATCAGCTACTAATGAGAGAGGGGTAGTGTGAAAAAAAAGTTTGTTATGCTGCCAAATCTATTTACACTTATTTAGAAGTGCTACTGCATTAAGTAACTTAGAAACAGGACCAGAATTCAGTGACAAGCTTTCAGCTTTCCTTGGAAGTAAATAAGAAGCTGTTTAAAATGGAAAAACACCTTCAAAACATGAAATAGAGAATAAAAAAATAAAAAGTGGCATTCATATTCTATTTCCTTCTGAAGGACTATTTCAAAAGTAGAGAGATTCTCTTTCTTAGTATCAGTAAGAGAAATGCATGCATAGCAGAGGCTTATTGATAGAATGCAATATACAAACACTGTTTGTATATTTTCATCGTTTTTAGATGAAGTTGGAGTTGTTTAAAAAGCTTTTCCATGAAGGTTATATCGCAACCCCTGTGTTTAGCTGGTTCCAGCAACTGATCTTCCTAAGAATCTCTAACAAATCTGAATATCATATTAGGAAGTAGTGAATATAATTTGCATTAATATTCTGAAAAGATAAATTTTTAAGAAAGAATTTTTCATAATTAATTTATTAATAAATCCTCCCTTTCTTGCACATATTAACTAGCCCTCCTTCAGTCTATATACTCCTTCATAGAGATTTTATCTAGAATATTCAGAAAGTAAATGAAGAGAAAATAAAGGGATGTTCAAGTACCCTAAGAATGTTTAAAGTGAAGTTTAATTGGAATCACCAAAAGTTAAAGCATTTGATAAGCTGGAGTTTTCTTACTTCTCTTGGACCAATATCCTGAATACACTTTTCAGTAGAAAATAAAATCCCTAACCAAAATGTCCTACTTTGTGAAAGACCGGGTCCAGATGCTTTCTCAGGTATTTAAATAGTCTATAAGATCTTCTTGGGTCCTTGTCTGTGGAACTCATGTGCTTGCATTGTCATTTCCAACCCAAGCCACTCCATGATTCTGTGATTCCATGATTCTATGACTCAATAATTCTGTGAGTCCACAATTCTTTGTCATTGTGGAACACTGTGCTTCAGTGCAATGGACAAGCTTGTGAGCTGTAAAAGCGTAACTAAGTTTTCTTTGAACTTCAGACTGTATATAATCGTAACACTAATTCCTTATTTGTATCCAAAATTTCCAACCAGAAGAACTCCCTTTAATTCCAGATTTTTTGTAAAAAAAAAAAAAAATCCGTGTTCCTCGCACAGTACTTGTCTCCTCACTCACTTTGTGAACCATATCTGACATCTAACAAAACCACATCATGGAAAACAATGTACACAGGAGCAGCCTTAGCTTTGAGTCCATGCCTATTGTGGTTTAAAACTGTTGGCAGAGTAGTAGCACACATCTACCCTCTCACTCCCACTTCTCAGTATGATGGGATGGGGAGAAAGGGTGAAAATGAGAGCAGTGAAGACCTCTAAGAACCAAAAACAGAGAAGAAATAATTCTGATGAAGTGTTTGGAAAAACTTTTTCACAATGATGGTGATTAAACACTAGCAGAGGTTGTACAGAATATCTGTGAAATCTTCACCTTTGAAGGTGGAGTGTGGGAAATCTCTTAGGGGATATTTGAATTGGATATAAAGAAGTTTTTTACAATATGGATAGTGAGGCACTTGTACAGGCTGCCCAGAGAGGTGGTGAATGCCCCATCCCTGGAGATACTCAAGGTCAGGCTGGATGGGGCTCTGAGCATCTGATGGAGCTGTAGGTGTCCCTGTTTATTGCAGGGGAGTTGGAATGGGTGGCCGTTAAGGGTCCCTCTCATCTAAAATTATTCTGTGATTCTGTGATTCTAAGGTATTTAAAACTTGACCAGAGACCTGTAGATTCAGGTCTGATTGGGGCATTCAGCCATTTGAGCTCCAGATGTCTCTTCCAGCCTCACCTTTTTATGCAATCGTGTCAGCTAGCAGCAGTAAATCAGTGTGGAAAAATGCATATGTATAGTTTCTCTTCTAAAAGCTGAGTCACACAATGAAGACATTTTCATGACTGTGCAGGATGTTGAATTTTCTGTTTTTATCAAGTCCCTGTGCTTTCTGTATCCTGCTGATGTGTGCTGCTCTGTTCTGCCCTCCACTGCATCTGTCCTTTGCTGTACTTGCATAGAATAAGTCTTTTGACTTTTACTTCACTGAATTAATTGTGCTCCAGACTGTAGGATGTGCGCAAAGCTGCTTTTGAAGCTGTTTGTCTCTCACAGAGATTGCCACCTCTCATATGATATGCTAATTTCACAAAGTAATGAAATTTTCATTAAAAACCTAAAAACTGAGAGTAATAGGATTCCATAAGGTTGAAAAAGATGTCTAAGTTCATCTAATTCAACAGTTAACCTATCTCCACTATGCCCACTAACCATGTCCCTCAGTGTCACATTTCCAAGCTTCTTGAACACCCCCCAGGGCAACCTGTTCCAGTGTGTTACTCTTTTTGAGAAGAAACTTTTCCTGATATCTAACCTGAAGTTCCCCTTGTACAAAAGCTGTAGGGACACAGCATCGGCTCAGGGCCTCATTAGACAGAATATGCGAACATTTGAGTTCATCATCATAGAATCTGATCCTCAGAAAGTAAGGGAAGTAATGATAGCAATTTAAATGCAGTTATTCAATTCAGTATACATACTGAATACACTAACTTTTCTTTATACAAATATTAGCTATATTCTGGCTAATGAAAAGCACCGATTATGAACAACTCTTCTAAGGCAGCTTAAAAAAAATAATCGTATTTTCTTTTCCAAAAACATGAGAGGACAAGTTGCCCGTCTTCTGGAGTCCTTGAAGACTAACCAGGAGTTTGATCCATTTGTTTACTAAAGGTTTAAATAAACTTGTTATGGTAACATTAAACAGATAATGACTGTCACGGCGACCCTGATTCAAGAAAGTTTTATGTACTTCTCAGTCCCATTATAAAGAGGTGTAGGTAGTAATTAAATACTTGTAAGAATTGGGGTCCAATAACATAATTGCAGTAAAGTATGATGTCCTGATTCAGCTGAGAGTTTATGCACAAGCATTTTTTAATTTTATTTCTTATGTAAGCTTCCAGAATAATAATGAAAAAAAAAAAAAAATTATGTCTCCTGCTCATAATAAAAGAGATGAAAATATGATCAGAGATCACTGTTTCAGCTAGAAAACGTCTTCCTTACAAGTGAAGTTACCATAGCTGGATATAAAGATCTGAGACCTTAATAAATATTTTAGGATTAAAAGAAGAAAAATTACCATGCAGACTATGATCTGTATTATTAGCATCCTGCTGTCTGACCTAAATCAAGAAGTGAGGAGAATGCTGATTGCCAACAGACCTTAAAACTTCCTGGCTTAAATGTACCATATTACGTGGAATTAATTGTGTATAATTTTTAAAATCCTATAAATCAAAATCCAAAATCAGTTCAAAAGATAGTTTGTGAAATAGCTTTAATGTATTTTAAAAGTAAAAGCTTGACTATTTCTTTAGTTTGTTTTTTTTTTTGGATCTTCTTTTGATGCCTTGAAACATTCCCAAGTATATTAAAAAGAATGAACTTGGTTATGATAGATACATGATATATCTATACTGAAGCTGTTGGTCCCATACAAAATGAATATTGTCCATGCTTTCCTATATTATAGTACAAATCTCATGTCTTTGTTACTATTGCTCATGGTAATACATGAAAAATGAATGGGATTTGAGACTTGAATATCCAGCAAAATAATCACATAAGGAAAAATGACATTAAAACAATATGAACCCTTTTAATAAGAGCTATTCAATGGACAAGGACTTCTGGACTATATTACCTCCTAATATAAAATTGCTGACAACAACTTAGAAACTCAGATGCAAGAAAATGCTGATTTCACCTTTAAGTGATAGCACTGAATTATTTAAACATAATTGCCTATCAGATGATGTGCAGAATAGGTCTGACTTTTATGCAGAAGTCTGAATATTGAAAAGCATTAATCATATCCCACTCAACCTCACTTGCAGCTGACTCCACTTCTCAGACTTGAGATTTGTGGGATTTGTTGATCTGTGCCCTATTAAATCACGTATGCTCACTTCTGCTTTGACATGTGTAGGATGATATCCTTTGGTAAGGATGGCAGGCCGCTGTGTCTGAAGTCCTGAAGGCCTATGTGACCATGGTTGGATGATGCTGAGAAGTTTAAGTCACTGTAAATATTTCCTTTTGTATTGATTAGGATTTTTTATTATTTTTTAAAATATTAAAATTTTAAAAAGGAAAAAATGCGCAGATTTGCAAGTATTTGTAAATAACTGTGTAGCTATAGAGAGGAGTGAAGTATCACTGTTATCATAAAACTGTAAAGATAAATAAGTTTCATGTCATATCTTCTCTGGAGATATTCAATACCTACGTGGATGCCTTTCTGTGCGACCTGGTGTAGGGAATCTGCTTTGGCATGGGGGTTGGACTCCGTGATCTCTGGAGGTCCCTTCCAACCCCTATGATTCTGTGATTCTGTGATCTTCAATCTTTTAATTTAATAATACATGTTTTAATGCATGGAAAAGAAAATTACCAGTTAAAAATGTGCCAATAGAACCCACATGGAACTGTATATTTCTTATATATTGTGGTGGATTTCTACTGCAATCTACTAATTATTTTGTTCTTCTTATTCTGTTTCTTCACGGGTAAAACAAGCAAGAAGGGAGAGTTAGTGAGAAAGACTGCTAGTGAGAGTGGAGAATCTGAACAATAACATTGTTCTTTCAAAATTAGAGAATTCCCAAAAATATTTACAGTCCCATTTGACAATAGATCTTTAAGGACAATATGTGCTTACAGGTATCCTAAAGCCGTGTACAATGCATTCAGGAGCAGGATTAAAAATAAAAAAGATAAATCAAAGGGCAAAGAGAGTTATTTGGAAGGCTCCAGGGCCTCTGCACAGGAGTAGGGATGAAGCTGCCTGAGGACTTACCACAAGATGCTGAGAACAACCCAGCAGTCATGCTTCACTTTAAGCACAAAGAAGGACTACTTCCAAGAGGCTGGAGCTTCTCAAAAGACATAGATAAGAAACCTTCAGTATCAGGAAAAATCAGAGAGTAAAAGAGAAAAAGGGTACTGTTGCTTTCATACAAAAAATGGTTCAAAAAAGCCAATCCACACAGAAATGGCTCAGTTTGTTATCACTGTTTTGGGAGGAAAAGGTCTGAAAAATCTTATTTGAAGCAGAAACATGAATTTGTTTTCTAATCCTTTCCAAAACAAAAATGTGGCTTTTAAAATATTTATTTATTACCATACAGTATTTTGCCATCTTTCATTAGCATTTTATAATGAGGTAAGTGTTTCAAAGAATAAGGGCAAGAAAAAAAAAAAAACAATAAATATGTTTAGTCACTGGGTGAAATAGAATAAAGTGTTCCTTATCTCATTATTGATTTTTAACATTGCGTAACATCAGCAAGGGTGAAATAAGGAAAAGGGGATACTTAGATGTTCACAGAATCATAGAATCATGGAATGGCTTAGGTAAGAGGGGATATTAAAGCCCACCCAGTTCCAACACCCTATTCTGGGCTGGTTGTCACTCACCATACCAAGATTCACAGAGCCCATCCAACCTGACCTTGAGCACCTCCAGAGATGAGACACCTGCAGCTTTTCTGGGCAGCAATACCAGGGCCTCACCACCCTCTGAGTAAAGAATTACCTCCTCGTATCTAACATAAATTCCCCCTCTTTTAGTTTAAAGCCATTCCCTTTTCTCCTGTCACTAGGACACAGTGTCCTATCACTATTAGATCATGAAAAATGTCAGTCCCCCTCCAGCTTAAAAGCTTCCTTCAAGTACTGGAAGGCCACAATGAGATTCCCCTGGAGCTTTCTCTTTTCCTAACTGAACAAGCCCATCTCCCTTGACATTGCTTCAAGGAGAGGTGCTTCAGCTCTCTGAGCATCTCTGTAGTCCTCCTCTAGACTCACCTCAACAGCTCCAAATCCAGGTATTCAAGATTCAACATTTTAATCTCACAAAGGATATACAGACAGCAGCATCTTGAAATGCAAGCTAATTAAATAAAAAAATTCTGGAGATTGATAAATGACTGTTATCATTTGGACAAAGAGTAACACAAATGGAAATGGAAAATACAAGAGAAGTAGTGCCATTCAAGAGTCAAATTTATTCATCTTGGCCTAAAAATGCAGATTAAAAATGGATTTTTTGAAAACAGATGAACACTTATTGCTGATTGTCAAGAAACTACCAAAATTCAGTTTATGTATTCTTGGGTCATAACACTTTTTTTGCTGATGTACCTAATATCTGTGAAACAAACTGTGTCACAAAAGAGATAACATGCATTAGTAATGATTTCCAATCACAGTGACGATTATAAATGAAACATTAAAATAAAACCTGATTAGATCACCAACTATAATTCGCAATGTCTGCACAACCTTTACCCTTTCTGGAAGAAAACATTAAAATCAAACTGTTAAAAACTGATTAAGTAAGGCCTACCTTTCAATGTGGCTGTGCAACCCCTCTTGGCCCTGTTGAAGCTGTTACCTGTAGCAAGCAGTCTGCTTCAGGACAAAGGGTGAAGTTCTCCAGAGTACTCTTTTCCTTTCTTGTCTTCATCTGTAATTCTATGTGACAGCCAAGGTTTTCTTTCACACTATTTCTATCTGGTGCTTCTTAGGCATGGAGCTGGCTCAGGGAAAGGAAAGGAGAGAAAAGAGGAAAGGAAAAAAGAAAAGGAATAAAGAGGGAAAATAGAAAAAAAGGGAAAAACAAAAACAAGAAAATGAAAAGTATAGGGAACATAACAGGGAAGGGAAGGACCTATCTACAAGGTTTAGAAATTAGATACGCCTTATACCACACTTAGCCCTAAAATCCTTTATAAATTCCAGCTAAGCCATTCATCTCATCAGTGTATGTAAAGCATATATACAGTCTGTGAGTTGTGCCAACAGGTCTCTGGGAAGGTTCCCACCAAACAGAACTGTGTGTATCCACGATATCAATGACAGTGAAGTCTAAGTCAGCAGCCCAGGAGCTCAGGCCATCCAGATCCAAATGTCCATAGACTAAAATTCCCATCTAGTAATGCTGCTACTATTCTCTTATGAGTAGTCCGCAGGGACAGTTCTGAAATGAGGCTTCATGACCTAAATGGGAGCTTCTGTTGAACTTACAGCAAATCCTTATTTGCCCATTAGTCTAGCAAGTATACTAGACTTCCTAGAGCACACCACCTCTGGATCTGAACATTCGCTGTACACTGCCCAAGACTTTCCTTTGAATGAAAAATATTTTGTCTTGGATCAGGAAAAAGAAAAGAAACAGAACAGCTGCAAAAATTTTGCCCCTTAATGTTGGTTTTTTTGTTTTTTTTGTTTTTTTTAATCTTACCCTCAAACCAAATCAAAATATATTGATTTAATTAAAACATTAATTATGACAGAATATGTTATTTTTATTTGATTTTGACTTTTATTTAGGTTTTCTTTTTTTTCCAATTTTTTTCCACAGTGTTTATAAAATTTATCTGAACATCACAATTTTCAAAATAAAGTTAATCTTCAAGAAAGGTTAATTAGATAATTCAATACAGCTTATTTAGTTCCAAATTTATCAGCTACTCACTGACCCTTGTTGTAGGCACTGTATAATGTACAGGTCCCTAAGAATAAGTCCTGAGGAAAACAGTTCAAGATGTATTTGAAATTAAATTGTGGATGTCACTGCAGTAATACATATAATTCATAGTACTGTTTGTTTCCTTCCATCCGTTTACATTTTGTTTTGTTTTCTGTTGATTGCTATGGGAAAGTACTCAGAGAAAAATGTCACTTTGAACAATGGATTTTACAATGAATGTGACATTTCTTAATCTTCACGGCAGCTCTTACACATAATTGAAACGTTATTTAAACATAATGGAAATAGGCAGATAAACAATGGTAAACAGCAGGTATTTTCCTCATTATTTCAACAGATCTCAAAGGAACATATATAAGTGTTTCTTCACTTCCCCAGTAAGCATAATCCAATTTCCCTCAACAGCTGCCACAGTCTTCCCTACTGTTTGAAGTAGAGGGCATGCCTTATTTAGTAAGATGTTTCTCTGTGACTTTGTTGAAAGAACATTTGGATCACAGATCTTTAAGGTTAAATGTAAATGGCAAATCCAAGACCTTGTGAAAATGAGTTGCCAAACATGTCTCAATTAATTCTTTCAAAGCTAAACTTGTGCACAAATGTAATTAATTTTAATGATTTTTAAGGGAACTTGTCAGAGAGCTAATAACATTATGACTTATAAATACTGATGTAAAACATAAAATGGCCTTAGAAGTCAAATATGCTTCTGGGAGAATCTAGAAATGCATGCTTATGTGGCTGTGTTGAACACTGTCTTTCTTTTAAAAGCCTCTACTAGAATAGTGTGAGCAGTTAGATTTATTTATATAGTGTTCGCAGAAACAGAGAGGTTTTGCAAATGCTGTGTCTTAACACATCAGAAAGCCCCAGCTAGGATAAAGGAGAGATTCTGAAAGGTAATTGCATCACACAAGTCTCAACAAAGAGAATTAACAACATCCCAGTCAAGACCATGACCAAAGCTCAAGAAAATGTGCAAAATGCCAGCAAAAGGTATCAGGGAAGAACATTCTGGAAGTTCTAATCTTGTTTCAGGTGTTATCATCAACATGTAGACATGCAACGTGTGTCTCTGAGAGCTGGAATTCAGTGTGAAGCCACTCCAGCCAGGTCTTTGGGTGTTTCTTTGAGAACGGGAGAGGGGGTGTTTGGGTTTTTTTATTGTTTTCTGGTAGTCCTGAATAGAAGATGGTAGTACAGAAATCAAGAAATCAAGATAGCTCAAAGAGACATCGGACTTGAGAAGATTCTAATTTCTCATATGGTAGGAAATCATCCTAAGCTACAAGCTGGAAATTGCATAGCACTCTCCTCTCATTTCATCAAAGCTCAGCTGTTGAAAAGCTGGAATAGTGCAAAATCTTTAGAGGAGGATAGTTGTATTTTCAGACTAGTATCAAGAAGTTTTCTGTTCCTTGTGTAAATTCCCTCTTTTCTACACCAACAGTACAATAGACATTATTTAGATAGTGCTAACAGCAAGCACTTTGAGCAGTAGGCAGAAGAAACTACTTATTTCTTGCTTTTCTTCTATCCATCTTAATGACAGTATGGACTGTCATATGCTTGGCTGTAAGTCAACTTTATTAAGACATAACCTAATTTCCCTTCATATTCAAGGCTTTAGTAACATTTGTCACATCTGCAGAGAAGGTCTTATTTGTACTTTCAACAAATGCAAATTGTTTGTGTGAGAGCCAAGATGTAGTCTATTTTTTATACCAGAGGTCATAAAGCAGATGAAATATATGCATAATATGCATAATATTTCTTTTGCAGGATGGTCTTTGTGTTCTTTTATGCAATGAGATGTATCATTTGGAAGTGGTTGTTGTTGTCGTTTTTCTTCTAAACAGGGAACACTGAACCTTATGCCTTCAGGGTTCTGAATGTTTGTTCCTACTCCTAACCAAGCACTCAGAAGCATTGCTTTTGTTTTGAGTTTTTGTTTTTAAGAATAATGTGATGTGAAGTAATAGAACTTTTTTTTTATGCCTGTGATCCTTTCTGATCACATAATCCCAAATTTAAAATTGATGATTCTTTTGTGTATCTCTGGGGATACATGTAAGAATTTTACACTTTTTTTCTGTGCAAAGTATGCAGAGATGTTTAAAGTAATGATCAGTGTAACTGTCTCTTCCTTTACTTTTGGGATTAAAATATTTAGCCTACAAACAAATTCATATATAATTGGACAATTTTGGACAGGCAGTCTGATGAATGGGTGACCTTGCAATGAACTTTGAAGAGCTGGTGATTCAACCAGTAAGTACTCAAAATCTACTACCTGTAGCAATCTAAGGTCAATCACTCTATAGTCTTTTCTTGGATTTCAGTCTCAAAAACATAATCCCTGGAGATAAGAATCTTGAGCAGTTCAGGCAGGAGAGCACAACCACGAGCAGTAGGTTCTGCAACTGCCTTGTATACATATTGCTGACCCTTACAGGAACACACTGAATCCCTTATCCAGATAACTGGAGGGCAATAAGTTTTTGTGGCCACTTCTTTCATTTGGGAAATCATAGAATTGTTTGAGTTGGAAGAGATCTTTAAAGGCCATCTAGTCCAACCCCCCATGCAGTGAACAGGAACACCCACAGCTTGATCAGGTGCTCAGAGCCTCATCCAGCCTAAACTTAAGTGTCTCCATAGATAGGATGTCCACCAACTCTCTGGGCAACCTGTGCCAGTGCCTAACTACCATTATTGTAAAAAACTACATTAATGACTTAATTGTTGGCATCCTTTTGTCTGCAGGGAGCCTTGGGAGATGGCTTCTCCAATTTAGAAATATTTTTAAAAATTCTTTATCCCTTGTTGTTGATGCATTACATGGAAATTTTTCCTTTCCTTTGTGTTCCATAATACCATGTATTTTTCTCATAAAACAAAGACATTACAGATATCACTGTTTTTCATTTCTCAAATACTTACTGTTATCACCAATAGACTTATGTCTATTCCAGAGATAAACTACTTGAAAAATGTATTAAACTAACATTTATCTGAAAGGCAACAGAAGTGTTAACTAAAGTAAACTTTAACAAACTCAGCTTTATGTCATTAACTTTACTCTGTCATATTTATTTCAAATCTTTTGAACCATTTCTAAAGAAACGTGTATGCCAGCTGGCCCAGATTTGACACTGATGGCTCGTTCCTTATTGCAGTGCTTCTATTTGGAAAGTCATCAGACCACAGCAATTTAACGTATGTCTCTCTTTCGGCTTAAGTTCATGTCCTTTGTTCTTGGATTTGGCATGTGTCCAGCTAGCCTTGTAAAAATTAATGTTCACTTTGTGTGGTTTTTTGTTTGTTTGTATTTGTTTTTGTTTTAATCAAAATGCATAAAGCAAAACTGCTGATCTATTACCTTGTTTTCAGCTTCATAGTCCTACTTTATGTGGACTCTGACAATGATTGCATTAATTGCTATTGATGCTTTGGAATTTCTGAAACTGGCTTGTAATGATGTTGCATCTGATGCCTAGTGGTTGTAACCTTGTAGCTGACAACAACAGCAGTTTATCCCAGGGAAATAACTTAGGTTGTGTGAGCGATAAAACATTTGATGTCAGATTACGAGCTGTCAGCAGCACCGATGGTAAAACTAAACACACACTGTGCTGGTAAAACAGATTATTGTGAGTGCAGTCACTGGTCACTCATTTGTGAAACGTGATAATGTTTTATGGAAACATTTTTAAGGAGCTTAGTTGCATATTTAGCTTTTGGATAATGCTACTATTGTTTAGATTTATCACAGTGAAATATGTGTATTGAAAATCATATTCGATGTGAAATATTTTGATCAGAATAAAATAAGGCAGTTTTCCCCTATATGTACAGCTCTGCCAGTTCGTATAAACTTTTCTTGGTCTGGGGGCAGCAGTGAATCCTCTGCTGTGCAAATAATGGTCTAAGAGATTCCATAGGATGTCATCACAGGTACAACATGACTTGAGTCTCTCCTGTTTCACCCATCCATCCATCCATCCATCCATCCATCCATCCATCCATCCATCCATTCATTCACCATTGCCATCTTTATTACCTTCCACAGTTTTCAAAAAATTTAGGATACATCTGTTTACATCATTTTAAATTTACTTCTTCAGTGTTTCCATTACCATTAGAAACATTTCTTTTTGGGAGAATCTAAGCTCAGGAATGCTAACATTCAGCACTATGTGGCAAACTTGGTGCATTTCCAAGAGCCCATTTATTCAGAGGAGACTTTTCTGCTTCTGCTAGCAATGTTCTGCCTCTTCAGGAGAAAGTGATCTGAACCTCCCTACTGTCCCACCAGCAGCAGTGCTGTGAGGTCATATAATGCAGATCTGTTACATAAAACATCATTATGCTCCCAAACAAATACCACACTTACCCACAGTAATCAGATCTGATTGATTATTTTAAGCACATGTTCTGAATAGAACAATATCTGTTTGGTTAAATTTTTCTTTATATCAAATGTCTAAATAGATTTGCTTTATCCAGTCTATTTCTTTTGTTTATACATAAATAGTATCTTCCTTCCTTCCTTCCTTCCTTCCTTCCTTCCTTCCTTCCTTCCTTCCTTCCTTCCTTCCTTCCTTCCTTCCTTCCTTCCTTCCTTCCTTCCTTCCTTCCTTCCTTCCTTCCTTCCTTCCTTCCTTCCTTCCTTCCTTCCTTCCTTCCTTCCTTCCTTCCTTCCTTCCTTCCTTCCTTCCTTCCTTCCTTCCTTCCTTCCTTCCTTCCTTCCTTCCTTCCTTCCTTCCTTCCTTCCTTCCTTCCTTCCTTCCTTCCTTCCTTCCTTCCTTCCTTCCTTCCTTCCTTCCTTCCTTCCTTCCTTCCTTCCTTCCTTCCTCCCTCCCTCCCTCCCTCCCTCCCTCCCTCCCTCCCTCCCTCCCTCCCTCCCTCCCTCCCTCCCTCCCTCCCTTCCCTTTCTTCCCTTTTTTTCTTTCTTCCCTTTTTTCTTTTTTTTTCTATTTCTTTTTCTTTCATTTCTTTCTTTCAAAAAAGCTATTTCAAGAAATCTGATCAGCCTGATCTACTCTGATTATTCAAAGTATTTATTGATTTGTCAACACAGAAGTAGTTAGAAATCAGTATTACATTCAGGATTTTCTCTGTGCAGTTTTAGTTAAATGATACACACCAGCAGACAGGATCTCTGAGAAGAGTTTAAAAGGGGTAATTCACCAACAGATCTTTCTTATTCTTATAGTGCATTCAAGTAGCAATTGCAATTTCTTCAAGAAGTTTTATCTATCTCACTCAGTTTTCTCTATTTCTCAGTATACTTTCCAGGACTCTTCTGTTTTTCCACTGCACAGATTGATTGAAAGCCATTTGCTACAAACATTCACAACTGAAAATTTAAGATGAATCACTTATTTGTCTTTTGATTGGGAGGCTGAAAAAAGGTGGCTTTTCTCTTTTGTTTCTCCCATTGAGAGCTGCATTTTTGTGTCCCAAAAGTACATACCAGAAGTGATCAATGATTCTTCACTCATTCAATCTGGGACTATGTCTTCCACAAGAGATGCATGTAAATGAAAGTAATGCAGCACCAGAACAGAATGCAGTGGATTAGCACTGCCTGATGGCGGAGTACTACCATAAGCTTGGGGAAGATTGGATGGGAAAGGACCTGGGGAGCTGCTGGTCAACAGCTATCTGCACATGAGCCAGCAGGGTGCCTATATGGCCAAGAAGTCCAAGGGCATCTTTGGAGTGCGCAACAAATAGCATAGCCATCAATACTGGGGAAGTGATGGTCCCTTGTACACGGCACTGGTAAGACCACAGTTCAAGTGCTATGATCAGTATGATAAAATATGGTAAAACTTGTCATGCTCTTGACAACTACAGTTCTTACAATATTTCAAGATGTTTTTTTCTTTGTATATGATATGAATGCCATCCCAAAATCTGACATGCAGTGATATGTTGTCCACCCAAAAATATGATATCCAATTATGTGTTATGCTCTGCTACTAGTTACACATTGTGAAATAGTAGCTTCAGAGTAGCTCATCTAGCTTGCTCTTTTTAAATTAATCAGTTAATTTCTCTGTGTTCCTTCATATATCGCCTCAGCTGTATTTAGTTTTATGCTTCGAAGACATTCGTAGTTGTTTAACTATTTTCTCTTGACAGCTTGTTCTGTAGGATGATCTGTCTAATCATATAGAAAATCTTATTTCCCATTCCAAGTTTCTAGAATCCTTAGACTTAAAACACATGATGTTTTCCCTTCTGTAAACAGCATGGCCCAGCAGCCAGTACATGAGTTGGATCAAGGTGGGAATCTGCTCCTATGTGATCTGCCATTACATTGACTCACCTTGTAGATAAAAGTCTCTGCACTTATGTAGACATCTTCATAGCAGCCCAGAATCATGATACCATCAGCCACTTGGTTACGCATCTTAATCAAGTTACCCTTTCCTAAAGCTGATTACATACACTACTAGCACATGCAAGATGTGGAAGTGATGTGAGACAGTCTGAAACAGGTCTACGTCTAAGGAGGAGTGGTATCACCCAGGAAGTCCATCCTGGGACCAGAGATCTTCAACATCAATTACCTGGATAGTAGAGTTGAGCACATTCTCAGCAAGTCTTCTGATAACACTGAGTGGTTCAGCTGTTATAACAGAAGAAAGAATTGCCACCCAGAGGGACCTGGATGAGCCTGGAAAGTGGGTGCATGTAGGCATAATGAGATTCTGAAGGATGAAGAACTAGACTTGAGCCAGAAGCATGCAACTGGAAAGCTTTGGCTGCATCAAAAGAGGGGTGGCAACAAGGAGAGAGAGTTGACCATCCTCCTCTACTCTACCATTGTAAGCCTCATTCAGAGCACTTTGTCCAGGCCTGGAGACCACAGTACAGGAAGAATTTGGAGCTGCTGGAGTGGGTCCAGAGGAAGCTGGAAATCCTCACCTATGAAAAAATATTGAGGGAGCTGGGCTTCTTCATTCTGGAGAAGAGAAGGCTCAAGGAGACCTCATGGAAGCTTACCAGTACTTAAAGGGAGATCATAAAGAGGAGGAAAACTTGGCTTTTATCACAGTGATAGAACAAAGTAGAATGGCTTAACACTAAAAGAGAGGAGAATTAGTTTACATATTAGGAGGAGGTTTGGTTTGTTTGTTTGTTTGTTTGTTGTTGTTTTGGTATGGTTTGGTTTGGTTTGATTTTTTTTGGAGGATGGTGAGGTACTAGCACAGGCTGCCCAGAAGTTGTGGTGCCCCATTCCTGAAGGTGCACAAGGGTGGGCCCTGGGCAGTCTGAGCTGATGGTTGGCAGCCTTTCCCATGGCAGGGAGTTGGAACTAAATGATCTTAGAAGTTCTTTCCTATTCAAGCTATTCTACGATTCTATAGTACTAGGTCCATCCAGCCTTATACAGTTTTCCCTGCAGTGTCTCTTTGGAAAAAGCTTTATTTTACACCTTCTTAACAACAGTCTTTATTTTATAATCTTCATTACCTCAGGAAAAAACAAACAAATAAACAAACAAACAAAAAACCATATTTATCTTGGTGCTTATGGATACTGGGGAGCTTTGTAGCTGGAAAATAAATTTTAAACTTCTGTGAAAATTAATTTTCAAGTTGGTCACTATAACTGACTGGGAACCCACAGAATTATGTCCATCATGGCTCAAGACTTCCAAAATCACTGTGAATGCAAACGGCACTCTATGTATGTCTCCAGCAAGCTAAATTCTAATTCAAGTCACTTGCAAGTCTCCTTTAAACCTCCAAAGTCAAGAAATTTCCAAATTAAAACTTAAGTTCCATCCTTAAATCATCATTATGATGTCAAGAAATTGTTATGGGTACAATGGTTATTCCCGTGCTGAAGACATTTGCAGTATTGATGTATAATAAGACTGGGTGCAGACAGCACATCAGCCATAAATCTTAATTTACTTGTTTCTCTGTGCCTGAGTCAGATCACAGTGTGAACATTTATTTCAGTTTGAGTCCCTCATTATCTGCCACAGGCACATAGTGTTGGTACAGATAAGGGGTGATCAAAAACAATGTTAAATAGGGTGTAAACATTTTGAAAATTCTCCTGTTTTGATAGTTGTAAAGTCCTGCAGCTTTTCCTTTCAAGCTTGAAAATTTCATTTCTCTCTTTCTCTCTTGGGCTGGGTCTTAAGTCCACAAGTTCCACAGTTATGGTCTGGCAGAGTATCTGTCTGTCACAACTCTTATTTGTAACCTTTGAGCAAGTGTTCTCTGGGGGCCTTCATCCATTCTTCTAACACAGAAGAAAACTGATCCTCTCAACTAGAGCAAGGCAAAGTCTGCTGGTGACTCATGTGAAATAAACTATTGAAAACATTTTCTCTGCGAGTCAAATATGCTACAGAAAGTTGTGGTACATCAGCACAACATTGCTAGCCATTCGAGGGAAGTGACTGTGCCATTACGCTCAGCACCGATGTGGCCTCTCCTCAAGCTCTGTGTGCAGTTTGAGGCTCTACAACAAAAAGGCATAAAAGTAGTAGAGAGCAACCAAGGGAAGGCTATGAAGATGGTAAAAATTCCAAAGGGCAATGTATATGAGAAACAGCTGCAGTCATTTGGTTTATACAGCCTTGAGAAACTTCTCCACACATACCTTTATAGCATCAGCTGGCAATATTGATCTATGTGTACATAAAATATTCTTCTAAGAATTCTTATTTAAAGATTCATCTAGTTTTGAGGTCTCTTAAAACACGAGTTTATTAAAAAAATAGTTTATATTTTTATTAGACTGTATTTTGATCTTATGTGTATTGGAAGAGCACCATTACATCATGCATAAATTTCCAGTGGAATGAAAAATGCTTATTAATGTTCATCAGACTAGGTCTATAAACCTTTGTAAAAATTAACTGTGCAATTATTCAATTGCTCAGTTTATTATAGTTAAATAAACTTTTTATTTTTGTATAAGTGAGTTTTGAATTTGTTATGAAACTTCGAAAGTGTGAGACAGATGAATTGGTGGTAAGGTAGGTTGATAACTGGCTGATTGGTTGAGTTCAGAGGGTCGTCATCAGTGGTGCAGAATGTGATTGGAGGCTTACAATTACCATGGTTCCCCAGGGGTCAGTGCTGATTCTGGTCTTGTTCAACATCATCAACAACCCAAATGAACGGATCAAGTTCATCTTCAGCAAGTTTACTGATGATACAAAGCTGGAATGAGTGGCTGTGCTGGCATTCAGCAAGACCTGGACAGAATGGAGAGCTGGACAGAGAGGAACCCCTGAAGGTTTAACAGGACTATATAGTCTTGCACTGGGGGAGGAACACCTAAATGCATCAGTACAGATTAGGGGATAACCTGCTGGAGATGGGCTCTGCGGAGACAGATCTGGGGGTCCTGGTGGACAACAGGTTGTCCATGAGCCAACAGTGTGCTCATATAGCTAAGAATGCTGGGGTGCATTAAAAAGAGCAGGGGAAGGGAAGTGATCCTCCCCTTCTACTCTGCCCTGATGAGACCACATTTAGAATACTGCATAGAGTTCTAGACTCCCCAGTTAAAGAAAAGCAGGTTTATCCTGGAAGGAGTCTAGTGGAGGGCATCAAAGATGATAAAGGGCTTGGATCATCTCCCGTATGAGAAAAGTCTGAGTAATTGGGGTCTGTTCAGCCTTGGAAGAAAACTAGAGATTTAATAAATGTTTATTTAAAGGGAGGGAGGAGTCAAATGGATGAGGCTGTTCTTGGTGATGTGTAGTGATAGTACAAGGGGTAATGGCCTAAATCTTGTACACAGGAAGTTCCATAAAAACATGTGAAAGAACTTCTTCATGGTCAGGGTGATAGAGCAGTGGAACTGGTTGCCCAGGGAGGTTGTGGAGCCTCCTTCTATGGAGACAGATAATCAAGACTCATCAGGGCACCTAGATATGTGAACTGTAGTAGCGAGCCTGCTATAGCTGGTGGCTGGACTTGATGATTATTTGAGGGTCCTTCCAACACCTGTGATACTGCAATTCTGCAAAATCTGTGTATAAATACATTTGAAATCACTATTCGCCCCTGTTAAGCAGAAGCCACTATAGATACTGACTTAGCTGATGGTAGACAGGTCCTGCTGAGAAACTGCAGTGAAATTCAGAAATTCTTGTGTTCATCCCCGTTTTTGGATACAAGGATCTTTATCTGAAAAACTCTGATAGGAGTATCTGCATGGTAGACATTGGAAGTCAAATGGGATAACCTACTTTGCATGTCCATTTGAATTTCTGTGTAGAGTAATGCATAAATGAGTCACACAAATTACTTTTTATTTAGTAGAACCGATCAGATTTATCATCTCTTTCACTTTGTATTTTATACTTTATATTTTGTTATGAATTATGTATATTATATGTTCATATGATATACCATATGCATTTCGTTATTATGTCCTCTAATTACTTTGATGATTCTTTTCTGAGTGATCAGTAACTTATAAGTTTTTAGAAAGTATAGAATCAATATAACAGTATCAGTAATATCAAAGCCAAACACAAAGATAAAGTGACATTATTCTTCTTCAGCCAATCGCTGTTTACAAATAGTGTTTTGAACATAAAATTCCCCAGTTCAATTAAAGAATTATTTTAAGATTTAAGTCATTTTCAGGAATGTCTGGCTCTCTGAATAGAGATTTCTATTCCATAAAAATGGCTTTCCTCTTCTTTTCCTAGGCATATAACTTTACACGTGGCCATATTCAAACACTTAACTAGTTTCTGCCTAACTAGGTGAATCATCCAAAATGTTCCATAACTTTAGTTTATTTTTGTTAATATTTTTCAGTTCATCTGTCTCCATGCTGTTTTCAAAATCGATTAACACGTCTTAATTTTCTTCCAGGCTTTCAATAACAGTGTTAAATGCCAGAAGGCCCAGGATAATTCTTTGCAGGATCTGGCTATATTACACTAATTAATTCCCCTTTCAAATTATTTAGGTTAGGTTTTTATTTAACTTTTACTTTCTGTAAAATACTTTTTCAGGTTTCTTAATTAAAATGCTGTGCATTACCAGGATAAAATGAATATTATCAACACTATTAATCATATTAAAACAAATTTCTAAATTAATTTTTAAAATAACATTGTCTTGATAGTAGCATTGCTTCATATACTGCTTCCTTAATGATGTTACTCTATAGATCATTTCTCTTCAGCTGGTTAATTTCTTTATTTACTTTTGTCAGGATTTAAATTAAATAGATATTCCTGTGATGCCATCCAAATTTTGACTCCTCCAAAATTTGTTGGTTCAAAAACATACAAAATGGGAAAAACTGAAATATTCTTCAGCTGCAATAGGCAGAAAGGGCAATTCTTTCCACTTCTTTGGAAATATAACATTTGTTATTAAAAAGAAAATTAAGGTCTATAAATTACTTTTTACTGCAATTGTTTTTAATCCTAGGATTATTTCAATTTTCTTTTAAACAATACATAAAGCTTTAAAGAATGATTCTAATGAGAAATTGAATGTCTCAAGTTTGCTACATTCAGTTTGATTCCATTTATTGTGTACTTTTCGGAATTAATACACTAAATTCATTAAATTGAATTCTATTTGCCATTTGGCAACCTAGTTTTGATGTAAACCATGCTCCTTTGAAGGATGTTAGGATCTTGGCTTCTAAAACTCTTGTTACTTTTGTATTAAAAGGGATTGTTCTGTGCTTGCTCAAATCACCCTAATTCTTACTATTTTGCATGTCATGGATGTAATATTTATCAAAAGGTGGCCTATTTAAAAAATTACTGGTATCCAAATAATTCCATGCTAGACCTCTATATGCCTGAGAAATGCTGATTATAATGGTCTGTCTGTGTCTAAGTGAGTGAAAAACTGGAATACCATCATTGTTCTTAGTTCAAAAAAGAAGACTGATATTTCAGATCCCTTCAGAATTGAAATTAAAAAGAAAAAAAAAAAAAAAGAAGAAAAAAAATGAAAAAAAGAAAAAGGAAAAAAAAAAAAAAAAGAAAACTTTTGGCCTAAGTTTTTTGTGTTTGACATTCTAATGATCAGTTACTGTCTAGAATAAAAGGAAATTATGAAAATGGAATACCACCTCTGACAGAAATTCTTGCTCTTTCTCAGCTCTTTGTTCATATATGTATGGAGAGTACAATATACAATATTGTTCCTCTCTTGTGATAAGAAAAGTGGAACTGGTTTCAAACTAAAAGAGGGAAGATTTAGACTTCCAGTCACAGTAAGGGTGGTGAGGTATTAAAACAGGTTGCCCAGAGAGTGGCAGAAGGCCCATCCTTAGAAGCACTGAAGTGATAAGACAAAAAAGAATGGCCTCAAGTTTTGCCAGGGCAGATTCAGATTACATGTTAGGAAAAATTTATTCTCTGGAGGAATATTCTGTCACTGGAATGGGCTGCCAGGGAGGTGTTTGAGTCACTGTCCCTAGAGGTGTTCAAGAAAAATTTATATATTTCACTAACAGACATGGTTTAGTGGAGAAATATTGGCTGATGGTTATACTGAATGATCTTGGAGGTCTTTTTCAACCTTGGTGATTCTGTGATTCTATGATTCTGTGAACTGACTTTCTCTGAACTGGCCATCACCCTTGTTGTCACTAAGTTTGCATCTACACTGTAAAATAATTATGTGACAGAATTCACCATTGAATCCTAGGCCCTGGATCATGTGCACTGTTTTGTGAACAGTCACTGGTTTTCTCTTATTGAGTTGTCTGAGGTACTGGAGTCAATTAATTGCAGGGAAAGAAGTAAAAGGGAATTCCCTCTACCCTACCCTATGCAGCCTTCAAGCACTCTCTGAATGGACCTTGAGTTAGGAAGGACAGGATTATAGCCTTGTGCTTCCTCAGGCTAAATACAAGCATCTACAATTTCAGAAATAAATACCACTATGACATGGGTGTGTGCGGTCTAGAGTAGATTTATTTGCTTAAGTCTAAATATTTAGTGTTATTTAATGTGTTGACAGATATCTCACCTTCAGCTGATGCACCAGAAGGATATGGGTTTCCTATAAAACCTGTGTCATTCATGACAACCCTTTGCAGATGGCTTGGAAACACTAGGGCATATAAAAAGCATTTGGAGCCAGTAATCAGTTCTTGAACTGGTTTCTTTTTGAAATACATATATAATTTTCATTACGCAGTTCATAATGATAACAGTAATACTGGCAAGTTTTCTTTTAAAATTTCCAAATACTTCCAGGGCTGAGATGAATGAAAAATTTCTAATACAAAAGCAGGATGTATAAATCCTACCCTTATGCTAGCAGTAAACAAGATAGAAATTTCAGCCAAGTGCCTCCTAGATTCTGAGGAAGGCAATTAAGTAGAACTCCACTTTCAGCAGTGATAGCTCATATCATTTTTCATCAATGTCATTCGTGTTTTACTTTTGGTAGATATCATACATGATATTCCTGTAATTTCTGTACTTATAGTTGACTACACTGCATTTATTTAATAGATGTGGGATTAAATCCATTCCTTAGAAGAAAGAGCTAACTAGCTAACCACAAGTGCACTCTGAGAAAGAAAAACAAAGAAACAAACAAAAATCCCATAAATTAATAAGTTGTGAAAAACTTATGGAAAGAGAATATCTTTAGACATCTAATTGGTGAAGCAGCATCTGACAACAGTCTTTGCCTATGTGAGACAGAACGTCATTTTTATAAAACTTTGAAACATTAGTGACAACATATGAGAGATGAAATCTGAAAACCTGTCCTGGTGAAACCAAAACAGCATAGATGATTCCCAGTGAGTCAGAAAAGAATTCAGACCTCTAAAGAAATGAGTCAGAAACTAAATATACTGTGTAGGCCATAGGCATGAAAAAATAGCAGAAGTAGAGAGAAGCTGCAGGAAACTCAACCTAATTCAGTCAGTGGCTGAAGTGATGAAAATCTGTGAACCAGTTCATTTGTATTAAATATGGCATGAGCTATTTTGATCACTTTGAGGAAAGTAGAATTGAATAGCCTGTTTGCTAGCAATAGGAATTAAGCTTTCTAACAGAATGGCAAAAATAGGAAGTGAAGTAATGGGAAATAGGCAGAGGCCTAGAAAAGGAATAAGTACCAAAAAATGATAAAAATTATACTGATCCCAAGTTGGAGTTTGCAGAAGCAATTTCTGAATTAAGTCATTCGGTAGTTTGAAAAGTAGGAAGCTTGGAAAACCATGCCATTGCTTTTGTCATTTTGAGCATTGTTCGGTGCTCTCATTACTTTGGAATTCATCCTTGTAAATATATAAATTGTACTTTTAAAGATGTAAGTAATAAAATATCCATTCCCTTTACTGAATACTCAGACTAGAGTTTTGTGCTACTTATAGCTATTTGAACACTGCACATAAAAATTTAAGGCATGAGTCAATGTTATTTGCCCTGTTTAGTCAGTAATATCCATGAAAACTACGCAAAAAAAGACAGTAATTAGAAAACACTTTTTTACATTCTTTTCTCCATTCTGAATTATATGGTTGGTATGGGGAGATATACATCCTCAGAATGGAGACACAGATGAGATCACAGAGGACACTACAATAGTCCTCTGACAATAGCAGGAGTAGGGGAAATGGTTTTAAGTTAAAAGAGGGAAGATTTAGGTTGGATGTTAGGGGCAAGATCTTCACTAGGAGAGTGGTTAGGCCCTGGAACAGGCTGCCCAGGGAGGTTGTGGATGCCCCGTCCTTGGAGGTGTTCAAGACCAGGTTCAACAGAGCCCTGGGCAACCTGATCTAGTAAAGGCGTTTTTTTGGTGGCCCTGCTAGGCAGGGGGGTTGGAACTACATGATCCTTAAGGTCCCTTCCAACCCGGGTCATTCTGTGATTCTGTGATTCTGTGACTACAAAGAATTCTCATCTGACAGCATTCTTTGTCTGTTATCTTTCTGCTGACATGAGGATTTACAGAGAAGTATTCTTATAAGTAATAAAATGTTTACTTAGGAATATGTGGATGAGGAAATATGGCTTATTCTATTTCCTAGATATAGAGTGATATCTAGGAAGAAGTTGTACAAAACATGCAGAGGTTAAAGGCAAAGAAGTAAGTAGTGGAACCTGGGCCTATTGTAGGTGGTTTGAATTTTTGTAAAGAAGACACAGGGGAGAGTACGAACTGTTCAGTTAAAGTGAATAATATTTCACACAGTGGTAAAGAATTTATGTGTGGGAGACAGTATCTTTTTAACTAAGAGCAGATTTCTGTTGTGTCCAAATACAATATTCTGAACAATTCAATGTTTTTCTTTCCATTCTTTCCAGAGATAGTAGAGATATATGTAAAAGGGGAAAAAACTTCCATCAGACTTTTTGCTAGTTCTATTCTGTGATTAAAAATAACCTTTGAATTTCTGAAATGTACATATTGTATTATTTTGTTTTTGTGAGGATAGCATCTGCTAATTCTCTCACATTCTTCTATTGCAAAATAGAAAGAAGGTATATCATAAAATTCTCAGAAGACAATTTAAAACTGATAAAGAATCGTTTTCTTTCTTCTGCAATGTGCTGAGTAGAAATGATCAGCTACCACAAATATGACTTTTTTCATCCCACTAACTACTCCTACATGAAAGCAGGGCCAGAGCTGTGTCCTAACATCATCAGGAACACAGACATTAAAAAAACTGTCAATCCTTCAAGAATAATACCACACACATTCTTAGTGAAAAACAAAAATAAAAGCAAACAAACAAACAAAACAAACAATACCACAGCAACAGAAACACAAAACATGGAAACAACAGGAACAAGAAAACATTTATATGGTATTGAGAATCTTGGAGAACTTATCAAACACTAACAAGATGAAGAAGAAAGGGTTGGATCATTTACTTAAGCAGTTATGTTCTAGACCGCTATTGCCATGAAATAACTCAGATAACTTAGAATTAATAATTTTCCACATAGTCAGTGCTACTACATTAGATAGAGAAATGGTAATAGTCTTTAAGGACCTATTCAGAGATACTACATGCATAACAAGAAACTATCTGTCAGTAGGTAATATTTTATCTAGGAATGACTGAATACACTTCAGAAAGTATCTGAATTTCTCCAGTCTTCATAGCATACAATTATTATATAGAGAATAAAATAGAAGGCCTACTGACCAGGAAACTGTTCAGAGATAGTCACAGTACCATCCTAGAACTGTCTCCTAGATGTACCTTTCTTGAGAAAGAAAAAGAGATTCAGAATCACTTGAGTTTTCTTGATCCTTTGCACACCCACTGACCTGTCTCACTAACAGAGGGTGAGGATGTTTCCTACTGTAGTAGTGTTACTTGATAGCTAGGTATTTGAGAAGCCGTAGCTGCATGTTCAGATCCTTTTGTCAAAGAAGGAATTAAATCTAGGTGTCCCACTTTGGAGACAAGCATTTCAGGTGAGAAACAAATGTAGAAAGAATGAGGGCTGCTGCCACCAACACTTCTTTTCTGTGAACGTTCCAATTTCTATGCCATATGTGGAGGGAAAAAAAATGTTGAAATAAATGAATTTTCAAAATCAATATGCAAATATAAAACATTTATTTTTAAGCTAAACTTCACCTGCAGTTTGTTTATTTCAATTTGTCAGCTGGCCAGATGAATTAGTAATTGTTGTCTACATTTCATCTCACTGATCCAGCTCCTTCCTACTGCAACTCTTTATTTGATAGACTTTTGAAAAACAGGACGCCTGTGTATACCCACTGCAAGATATATATATGAGTGTATATCTATATCTATCTATATATGTATGTATATATACATATAAAGGACATAAATATTTTTTTTCAGTTAGCACAAAGCTCAATATTTTCTCCAACATATGCATTCTTTAAAAATATGTAGATTTTCCCATCAAAGTTCCATTTGGCTCCACTCTGCCATGAAGAGTCTGGATAACACAGAATCACAGAATCATAGGGGTTGGAAGGGACCTCCAGAAATCATCGAGTCCAACCTCCCTGCCAAAGCAGGTTCCCTACAACAGGTCGCACAGGTAGGCGTCCAGGTGGGTCTTGAATATCTCCAGAGGAGACTCCACCACCTCCCTGGGCAGCCTGTTCCAGTGCTCCGTCACCCTCACCATAAAGATGTTCTTGCACACATCCATGCAGAACTTCCTATGCTCCAGTTTCTGGCCGTTTCTCCTTGTCCTGTCTGTACACATACCTGAAAAGAATCTGGCCTCTCCACTTTGCCCCCCACACCTCAGATATTTATAGACCTAGATCAGGTCTCCTCTCAGTCTTCTTTTCTCAAGGCTAAACAGACCCAGTCCACTTAGCCTCTCTTCATAGGGGAGATGCTCCAGTTCCTTCACAATCTTTGTGGCCCTCTGCTGGACTCTTTCCAAGAGATCCCTGTCTTTTTTGTACTGGGGAGTCCAGAACTGGATGCAGTTCTCCAGATGAGGCCTTACCAGGGCAGAGTAGATGAGGAGGAACAACCTGCTGGCCATGCTCTTTTTAATGCACACCAGAATGCCATTGGCCTTTTTGTCCATGAGGGCATGCTGCTGGCTCATTGCTGGCCAATCTGTCATCCAGCAGGACACCCAGGTCCCTCTCTGCAAAGCTTTTCTCCAGTAGGTCATCCCCCAACCTGTACTGGTGCATGCAATTATTTCTCCCTATATGCAAGACTCTACACTTGCTTTTCTTAAACCTCATCTGGTCTGCATTTAATCACTGTTAATATCTCATGGAATTTCCTTCTCAGTGCCACATTTCTGTTTCTAAGTCTTCTGATAACTAATATTCCCAAGATTATGGTTCCAAGAAATATAGACTGTTCAGTAGGAGGTTTTAAAGGTAAGCATAAAGTAAGTGTGTGAAGACTGATCATAGCTTAAAAGTAATTCTTTTTAAGAGATAGTTAAATGGGTTAAATTATTAAGATACCTTCTGGTTTTACTGTGTCTTCCATCACTGATTCCCTAGAGCTAACATTAGTGATAATAATAGATAATGACAATAATATGTTGCAATTAAAGATGACCTCTTTTCTGAAGATCAAATATAAATTAAGATTCTTGATCTTCTGTTGAAGTCATATATCCATTTACATTAGCAGCCAATATATTTTATGCTCCTACTACCATTTACCACAATCTTACTTCCCTACTTTTGAATTATGATCCCTTTTTATACCTCCGTTTAAATTGCATAGTAAGCTTCTGACAGCATAATTTCCTCCTCTCTTAGATTTTTTTCACTGGCAAGTACTCCACGGCGGTACACTGCCATAAAGTTACCAGTCTGGCTTGTGACCAAATTATCACAAAACTGTCAGCAACAGAGTATGAATGGGGACCAGTTAAGATTACAGTCAGTCTACCAAGATTTTAAAGAATATTTCAGGGGTTATCCTTGCAAACTATAGATGGATCCTTCTGAATGTTCTCCAGTCATTATCCATCATCTTTCTGATATCCTACCAGGAAATAGTGAGGGATTATTATAATAATATGTTGTGTCCCAAAATATCTTATTGAAATGACACATTTCTTGAGGGATCTTCATTGTTAGATAGTTTGAAATCAAGGTGTTTCATATAACTGTGCCAAAAAAAGATGAGATATTAGATTTCTTTCACTAGATCTTTTATTTATTTATTTATTTTAAGGCATAAATCTCGTCCTAAGCCATTTTGTTCCACCTAAATAGTCAATGATGCTTTTCCACTTCCTTCTTCCTCTCTATCGTCTTGAATGTAATTCAAGTGTTGAGACTTCTGGCAAGAATAACAAAACATATTTAAAATATGTTTTAAAGGTGTCTTAAGAGCACTGGGAATCTAAACTTTCCTGATTTGTGTTATTATGGTATTAAATGACCATAATAAACTATTGTTCTGATTGGGAAGTGCATATTCTGTTAAGGGTCAAAAAGAAAAAAAGTACACGTCTCTACAGCGAATATAGAATCATAGAATGGTTTGGGTTGGAAGGGACCTTCAAGATCATGTAGTTCCAACTCCCCTGCTGTAGGCAGGGACACCACCCACTAGACCAGGATTCTCACAGACCCATCCAGCCTGGTCTAGAATACTTCCAGGGAGGAGGCATTCACAACCTCTCTGGGCAAACTGTTCCAATGTCTCACTATCCTCACAGTAAACAATTTCTTCATAATATCTATTCTAAATTTACCCTCCTCCAGTTAAAACCATTTCCCCTCATCCTGTCGCTAACTGCCCTTATAAATGTACCTCCCCAGCTTTACTGTAGGCCCCCTTAGGGTACTGGCAAGCCACTACAGGGTCCTTCCAGAGTCTCACTTCTCCTAGCTGAAGAGCCCAAGCTCCCTCAGCCTGTCCTTGTAGGAAAGGTTTTCAAGCCCTCTGATAATCTTTGTGAGCCTCCTCTGGACCTCTTCATCAGCTCCATGTCTTTCTTGTGAGTACCCCAGAAACATGTAGTAGGTGGCCTCTTTGTATAATGTAACATTGCATATTATATAAAGATAAAAACCCAAACTCTTGACTTGAAATCTTTTATGATAATATTTCACATTTAAATCCAATTTTAGATGGCAAAATATATGCTGTAATAGTTCACTCAGGAGTTAATTATATGTGAAGTTTTTGTTTTGTTTTAGTCTGATCTCTAATTTGAATGCCTGTTACATTTTCCTGTACGATCACAACCACTGTGACATCAAAACACTGCACACAGTGGTGAGACTGAACCTGCTAAATATGTATTGGTGACCTTTCTGTGATGTGGCATCTGAAAGCTCCTCAATGAAAGTTTAAAGTTCCCAAATACAAAGGTCATATCACTTACTTATGTTTGAGTCCGGAAGAAATTACAAATTCATTAGCAGATCTGTGCTTCAAGATGCCACCTTTTCACTGAACCAAGTGTCCAAAAGATGCACTATTCATAAAGGAAAAGTGAACTGTGTAGAAGATTTTATTTTAAACAAACTGACATGAATAAAAAACTGAGCACCCAGTGAGCATTCTAATGATATAATTATTAGGTAGTTGGTTCTTACAGTTCCCTAGGTCCTATTTAGCAATTGCACCATTGGTTTGCAGACTTGGCACAATTGTCGTTACAAATGTTGACAGGCTCAATGGAGAAATAGTGAGGTTTAGTTGCAAACTTTCCTACATCCTCATTTACTATTCTTCATTTGTGTTGGGTAATATTTTGGGATCATTCTATGTTAGTTTCATCTATTTTATTTATTTATTTTTTTTAGCAGTAACACTCAAAAGTGTCTTTGTTACTTTATAGTGTTGACTTGGATACAGCTTTATTAGAAATAAAAAAATCAGTTCCAAATAATACACAGTAAAATGTATGCACAGTAGGTTAATTTTACTTTTGGAGTGGTCAGTCAAATTAATAGTATGCTTGCTCAGTCTTGTTATTTGTAAGAAGAAAGATCTTATTTTTTTCCCAGTAACTGGGTTTCATCAAATGATCCATTCATTTAGATTGTCTATATCAGAATGTAGCAACTGGTCTTTTCCTATCTTGGCAAAGGAAGACTACAACTAAGTAAAAAGAGTAGTTGAATAGTGATATGATTCAACTGAAATGTTGAAGATGGTTATTTGTAATCTTTATGAACTTTGATTATTTGTCTGTGTCAACTGAGTTTTCTTGGTGATTATTGTTTATGAGTTATAAAACAATACCACCCAGCTCTTGTAGAGAGATGTGGGTTTGCTGTGCTATGAATCACATGAAAAAATATTCTATGAGGTAATTTGGAGTGAGTCTCTAAGAAACAGGAGGTAAGAAAGAAGAGTAGAAGGATGTGAAAACATAACATTATCTATGTAGAAGATTTTGGATTTTAGATCTCTTGTGATGTTATTTGGGATGAGGTTAAAAGTTGGGTGATTTACTGAAGACATAGCAAAGGAGTGCCTACTGTAGAAAATGATTAAACACTTGGATGAAACCACCATTAGATAAAGATAAAACCCAAATATTCATTCCAAATTGCTTTTATTTTATTTTCTTTTATTTTTGACATTGATTTTCATTCTAAAAGAGAATGAAAGGTTGCCCTTTGATTTTTCTAACATATACAATTTTAACAATAATTTATTTTGGATCAAGCTTGTTCATAGTGACATTTTCTATTCTATGACGAAGTAAAATGTAGTATTTTTTGCACCTTTGCATTCTGAAATAGAATGTGAAATTCCATTAAAAAATGCCATAATCAACGTTCTGATGCCTTCAAAATATCCCAAATGGAAAATTTTCCAAATGTAATTTTGAAAGCATTATTTTCTTATATGACATTTTCTTCAAGTCCAATAAATCCAACTAGTTGCTCAACAATATGAATGCACAACAGATCTCAATCATGTAGCTTTTTCTTGATGTGTTCCTGACATCTGGGGAGGTTCAGACTGAACGATGGGTCAAATTTTTTCTTAGAAGGAGTGGTGAGGTATTGGCACAGGCTGCCCAGGGAGGTGGTGGAATCGCCATCCCTGTAGATGTTCAAAAAATGTGAAGATGTGGTGCTGAGGGATGTGGTTAGTGGGCATGGTGAGGGTGGGCTAAAGGTTGGACTAGGTGATTCTACAAAGTCAAAACTCTTTTCGATTTGCAGTTGATCTTCTCAGGAAATG
Organism: Coturnix japonica; assembly: GCF_054131305.1. Lineage (NCBI taxonomy): Eukaryota > Metazoa > Chordata > Aves > Galliformes > Phasianidae > Coturnix > Coturnix japonica. The sequence continues at coordinate 171,076,936 of NC_140663.1, forward strand.
TAAATAGTGAAAGTATGTCCAATTAACCCTGTCAAAACTGGAAGTGATGTTTAACGAGCCTAGGGAAGAACAGCACTGATATTAAAACATAGAATAACCTCATTTCATCTCAGAGAAGGATATTCAATATTTTAAGGTGAAAGTTTCTAAGATTGAATGAAACAATGATACAAAACTACTTATTCATTCTTCTCTATCATGCATTTGATGGACATAATATGCATCCAGTAACAGGAAAGCATGACCTATAAAAAACATCTTTGAAGTATTTTAATATCAGAATACATTTTTCAATTCATTATACATTATTCAACACGAATGAAAGAGGGCAGTGACTCACTACAAACAAACAAACAAAACAACAACAAAAACCCTGTGTTGTTAAGACAGGTATATGAAGTGCTCCATTTTATATGTGGCATTTTATATGCTACTACTATATATCTCTTTCAATAATCCCAAAACAGTGATGGGTTCTCAATGAAGTAGTTCATAGATTCTGAAAACTGCACTCTTCATCTAGACCTCTTGACTTTCAATTCGTGCAGTGGCTTGTTGCCAAGACACAAAGCTTACTATGGAAGCCAACTGTATTATACCAAGACAGTTTATGTAGCATTTTTTGTTGTTGTTATTGTTGTTGTTTGTTTTTTCTCATCAGTAAACTTCAGTTTTCATTTTGAGATTGTGCTGGTGGTAGTTGTTACACCCACTTTCTCCCTAACAGGTTTTTCTCATCCTTATTTTGCTCAGATACCATCGAAAGCTTAAGAAACTAAATTAAATAACATTTTGTTGCTGTTGTTTCCAATTCATCAGCCTTATGATAATGGGGAAAGAAGGAGGTGAGAAAATGTGACTAGAAGTGGTGGGAGGGAAGAGTGTGACTGACACTGTCAGGGGCAGAATTGCAGTAGATTGACATAATAAAAGCATTTCCTTCTCTCCTTTTTTCTATACTTCAGAGCCTTTTTTCACAAATGTATTCCAATCCAAGTGGACAGTGTCTCTGATGAAGATAATCTCCAAATACCTTTCTAATTTGATGCAAACAAAGCCCTTGTAAGAAATCTTAGGAAAACTTTTTTATTATATCAATATAGCATACAGTTGAAGAATGTGAATTATAATGGAATGGTGAATGAAGTACTTGAAAACTCATTTATCAATAAATATACTTACCGGATACTCTGTTGTTGATTCAGAAGCTGTTTAGAACAGCAGACCACTGCTGTGGAGCACTCTTTGCATATCTCCATGCACATTTACCATAAGATATTCTTTTAAAGTTATAGATTGTATTGAGTAGCCACCAGCAACAATTCTGGACTATTATTGTGGTTAACTTTTTTGGAAAATTTGTACAGATCAATGACTCGCCAATACCTTTAATCTATTTCTCTCTGTGTGTTCTTTTAATCTGGAATCACAGAGGAATTATGGATACTGACATTTAATCTCATGCTTCCTTATGTGCAGACCCTACAGTTCAGAAACAAGGTACTTGGAGAGTAATTCACACTAGAGAAGAATGGCAGCTGATGAGTGTCTCCTCATTTCACATACAATCAGTCAGTACAGACTGGCACAAAGGCCTTGATGGAAGAGCCAGTACTTTTCTACCAATTCTGAGGTTAAATTTGAAGCCTGAAGTCAAATGACGTTAGTCCAACTTTTGCTTAGATATTGTACATTACATTCAGAGTTGGATCTCTGTTCAGTTTTCTATGCACTGATATCAAACATTTAGTAGAAGCATTCATGATTTTGCTACATTTAACTCTTTTGGGAGCATCCTTTAATTTATATATTTATATTTTTATATATTTTATGTATAAAAATCTAAAGTTATAAAGCCAGAGTTAGAAAGTGGTATTAATAATTAATAATCATATTTTCAAATTTTTAATGTATTATCATAAAATCATAGAATCTTAGAATCACAGAATCATAGAATGGCTTGGATTGGAAAGGACCTCAAGGATCGTGAAGCTTCAGCCTCCTGCTACATGCAGGGCTGCCAGCCTCCACATTTAATACTAGACCAGGCTGCCCAGGGCTCCATCCAACCTGGCCTTGAATACCTCCAGGTACGGGGCATCCACAACCCCTCTGGGCAACTTGTTCCAGCACTTCACCATGCTCATTATAAAGAGCTTCTCTCCTGATATCCAACCTAAATCTTCCCTGCCTCAGCTTAAAACCATTTATGCTGCTCACTTCTGCAGCATTTTTACTTGCAGAAGCAGAAGTGACCTCCATAAGTGACTAATAATAGAGACATTGGCCCCATGTTTTTTCTTTGTTTCAGTGGCTTTGAAGCACTTTTTATTTAATAAGTTTAAAATGGATAAAAAGATACCACAGGACAAAGCAGCATCACAGAATTACGGAATCACAGAATGGCTTAGGTTGGAAGGGACCTTAAAGATCATCCATCTCCAAGGCCCCACCATGGGCAAGGTTGTGATCCACTAGATCAGGCTACCCAGGGCCCCATCCAACCATACTAGTTTTTATTTCTTGTATCAACAGTTTCTGCACCTAGTTGATATGTGGGCATGCTGGGAAATTTCAGAATTTGACTGCTGTTTCATATACAGAGAGAGTATGTTACTAGATGAGTGTTGTTTCCTTGGACTTGCTTTTTATCATGTAGAAAAGCCAAAAATAAGCCATTTTAAATCTAATTACAACAAAATCTTATTCACCTGATTTAATTTCTTTACCTGGTGATGAAAGTATGCCAGATCGTCTTTTCTCATATTTCTCAATACTCAAAACCAATGTGTTGGAGCTGTTAGGAAATCGGAATTTCTGTGTTGTAAGGAGACTTGGGGTTATTACTGGGGAAAAAAAAAAAAAAATCATTCAAAATATGTATTTTTATAGGAAAAAAAATTAAAGTGAGGACAAACATTTAAATTTCGCTTTTCCAGCTACAAGCATTGCAGGATTATGTCCAACTCTTTTGCTTTGGTTAAGAGTGCTAGAAGAGGATGGAAAATGTGAGAAACATGGAATGTTTTAGGTGTTACATTTCTCCCAGAAAGTCTTTCTGGCATAAAATACTACTTTGAAATCTATGTTCTTTATTGAGACTAGATCTATGTTGTTTCCTGAAAGATAATATAGTGTTTTGACTCAATTTATTGGCTCTCTACAGAGAAAAGAAAATGTAGATCAGAGAAAGAATAATCAGGGTGGCTTTTTTTTTGTTTTTTGGTTTTTTTTGTTTTTTTTGTTTGTTTCTTTGTTTGTTTTTAAGCTGAATAAAAATTAATTGGTTATTTAATTGTCAGCATCTGAAATGTCACAATTGAAATCAAGTGACATTTTATGTTAATCTGAAGGATCTGTGACCCAGGTAGAATTGTGATTGAGATCCTCATTGTTTCATTTCACTCTATGTAATCATTCCTATTCAAATTATGGTAGATGTGATACAGAAAAATTTATTTCAGTCTTTAATTTAAGAATTAGTTGAACAAACTTTGAAGAGATTTAAAATCATAGTAAGTGAAAAGAATGATTTTCATTTAAAGGAAGAATATGGTAATGCTGATATCAGTTCATATCATAGTTTATGTTCCCAAATTTTCCACTCTTGGCAGCCATGGGAACAAAATATTGGGACATCCATGGAGGTTATTTCTATTTCTATTTCTGAAATATCTCTACTTCTATTTCTGAAAGCAGTTACCAGCTTTTCTGCCAGCACAGGTAAAAAGAGGAGCAATGCTCCATACTCAACTTCTGTCATGCAAATGTTGTAGCAGCCTGTGTTCAAAGTCCTCTGTGTGCGGCAGGAAGAAATATGCAGCTGTCAAGAAAAAGGTGGTAGGTGGTTCTTACATGTGTTGCGCTGCCTCAGCTTGATGTCACCTTTTAGTTTTTTTTGATGTTGACATGTCTTTTCATATGCTTATCTCTGTATCTCCAGATAGGCTTTACTAATGCCTTTAACTTTGGACTTCTGAGAACCTCTTGAGTCCTTTAACATGTCATCCAGTCTATTTCACATACCATTTCCTTCAGCAAATTCTAACTTATTACAAAGGCTTATATTTCTGATCAGTCCCATAGCCATCTGCATCTCCTTCTGACTGTTGCTGTTTCAATTTCTGACCAATTGCTTCTGACACTTTGAAAAGTGTATAAATCACATAACACTTATGCCACATATGCACTGATGTGAAAATTCTTACATCTCCTACCCCAAAGAAGACATCAGAATAGGCTGCGCCAAATACTTCTGCAAAATTTCCTTTTGTGAAACATTTCAACTCTAAATCTCTCAATTTTTATTTTTATTAATAACATTGTAGTGCAAAAGGAAAGTAACTCAGGGAAATATATGCAAACTCTGAGCTTTTTCTGTGACTGACCTTGAATATACATCTGAGAAAGCACTTTTCCAGCAATCAAGAGATTCAGTTAGTTTGATAAATGCTTATAATTTGGAAAACGTATTATTACTCCTAATAGAGTAATACTGCATTTATTATTATTATTATTATTATTATTATTATTATTATTATTATTATTATTATTATTATCTTTATGAATTACAAGCTTGGTAGGATTACATCTTAAATTCTGAACTCTCTTGTTTGTCTGTGGATAGCTATTCTGCTGTAGAGAATATTAAAAAGGAATTGTGATAAATTTATAGCAGAGTCCTTATTAAATGTCTTCATAAATATGTGACCATTTTGGGTCTATTATCTGTGGTATCGTGTCATTCATACCTTTGATGTGCTTTGACATCTGTCAGTTTACACAACTTGTCACAGATTATGAGAATCTGAAGCAATTATACCCCAAATTATATTCATTTCCTCCTTAAAATCTAACAAATTCCAGAAACATATTTTTTATATTATTTTGTGTATGTGATTCTATGAAAATACAAATCCACATGACTTGTACTGAGCTTATAAGGTTCAAAACCTTGTTTCCTAATTTAATATTTCTAAGTAGCTCAGGAATTGAAAGTGGGTTATTAAGTGTTGATGGTTGCCATAAATGATCAGTTACTTTGTACTGAAATGACCTGCTCCCTCTTCTGAGTGCAGGGTGGGACAAATTCTGTATGGTAAGCAGTGAAGTTTCCAGGCAAGGAAAGATGGAGTTTACTCCTCAAATAACTGGTTTCATGTTTACATTCAAAGTGCAAAACATGCACATACATGAAAATGTGATTTGTCAATATGATAGGCAACCGTATTCTCATTGCTTCTGCAGTCAAATGATTACTGAGCTTCAGATGTGTCACAGTATTAAAGCAATATAAGGTGAACAGTGTAGCGTGGTTGAAGGTGTCTATGAAGCACCTCTCCCAGGTGTGAATGAGAGCACAAAAGTACTTGTTCAAAAATGTAAAAAGCAGGTGAAAGTATTTGACATCAGAGGCTGATCAGAAGTGAAATAGCTGTTTTGGGATGTAGTGAGAAACAAGAGTAGGTACAGAGAGTCTGCTAGCAGTCTTGGAAGGGAAAACAGCTGGAGTTGAAAAGTAGTTTGGCAGGGAGCCAGTGGGAAGAGTTGTTTAATGATGAATCTGACTTTACTAGAGTTACCTGTAATTAAGCATATCCATAAATACCTTGTTAATTTGGAGCTACAGGAAATAGATAGTGGGAATATTCTTAGTTGTTGGGGGGAAATCATGGTAATTCTCCTTCCTTTTAAATCCACCCGTATTTGTTAGTAACTGAACAACCATTAGTGTTTGGAACATCTATTTCAAAATTCTCCCGCAGAAGGTATTCTTTTGCATTTCTAAAAGGCCAGCTGTCCTCCCACAATCTTTCTCCATGTGATATGCAGGAAAGGACTTTTACTGGAAAATGTCAACCCTTCTAAATCTCTGTGATGCCAGAGAAGAAGAGATACATTTAGATACAATAGATGCATGTCTGCATTAATAACCAGCATCTCTACTGAGAAGACTCCCTTGAGGATGCTGTGTCCACATCACTGAAATGCCCTCAGACTAAGATGTATTAGCTTGGCAGCTGTTCTGAAGTGAAACCCACAGAATATGAGATGGTGATGCCTGCCAGTATGTATTAACAAATAGCAGAATAAAGGGATATGCAACTCTCAGATAACAGAGAGGTTTGATTGATTCGCTAATGCAGGATAGCTCATTGAGTGTGAAGGCTGAAAGGCTATCCTAAATTTTGTGATCTATTATTCTAAATCTTTAGCTGCTAAGAAGGCTAGAGATTACAGAGGTCGATGGGTACTGGGTGATCTAGATTGTTATATTCTAATACTGATACTCTTTCATTGAGTAACCTTATGTGATCTTGAAAAAATTAATTCTTCCTATTTTCCACAGAAAATTTGTAAAATAGCTTTAATCCAGATCCATTTTACAGAGTTTTAAAGTCATAATGAGTATTTGAAATGCTTTCAGAACTTTAAATGCAAGGTATCATACCTGTTCTTACAGTTGTATGGTATTATGCTGTCTGGAAACATTTGAGCATTTTTAGACTGTACTGAATTGTAGCTATGCCTGACCAGAGACATTTTGTCATTCCTTAGCTTGAGTGCGGAATCAGAGAATCACAGAACCACAGAATGGTTTAGGTTGAAGGGGACCTAAGAGAACATCCAGCTCCAACACTCCTGCCATGGACTACTTGCCGCCCTCCAGACTGTGATGCCCATAGCCCCATTCCACCTGGCCCTATATGTGTCCAGGGATCAATGGAAATCAATATGTGGTTGTCACGGCCTTGAGAAAGCAGGGGAAATAAAACATATTCTGTTTGTCTCATGGTGTAGAAGAGGTCTCAGAGCAAAATCAGTAGACCTGTCAACATTAATATACAATGATCTCACAAATTCCTGGTAGTCACCATTCAATAATGCATGAAATAATGCATGAAATTAAACAGATGAATGCAGACAGAATGAAAAATTCAGGTGTACAGTGAATTTATCTGTTTTCCTATGCATACTCGTGAGTTTATACTTGTACATTTATGTCTTTTTACCCAAAGCAGTATTTTGACTTTGCAAGAGAAATTTTATCTTTCATTATCATATCAAACACAATAGCGATGCGTGACATAAAACTTAATTTTGCGAAGGTTATTATACTGGAAGTATGAATTCAGCATTTTGAATGAACTGCCAAATAATGTGGTACAATTTGAGTCCAATTATGCCAAACATAAAACTTAAAACAATGATGTAGGTATTTGGGGAAAAGGCTCAGATACTGAGAATTTCATCTGATGTACATAATGATGGATTTGTAATGAGGGATTTCTGCAGACTGAGTGATTCCTTTGTAAGGTCCAAAATACTCCTAAATGTGACTGGTCCTTTTATCCTCTTCTCCTTGAGTTTCCCCCGTGTTGATACTTCCTTCTTCCACATGTATCCCTGCTTTTCTTCACCCTTGTCTATTCCCAAATAAATGACGTTTTGGCTTTAATCAAATTGCCTAAGACTTGCTCTGAGGGGAAAATTTAAAAGCGGCTAAGGACAGTTGTTCCACTTCATATCTATGACTCAGGCTCCCATAAGTACTTAGCAGTAATTTTATCATTAACACAATGCAACTGAGGCTCAAGTTTTTCAGAGCCAGTATTTTGCTTTTGTTGATAATTAAGAAGGTATTTCAATAAGATGTGTTTTGTGTCTAAATGAGGTCAAATCTCAGGACATAAAACTTAGCATCAAGAGTTCTATCCACAAGGCCACTTTCAAATATTCTTGCTGGACAGGTAATAGTTTTCTCCTCCTAAAGCAAATACTGAGATAGACAGCATATGCTGAAGTATGTGTTCTCAGCACTTTCTGTTAGAGCCCTTAGGTGGTTCTTTAGACATTTCCCCCACTTTGCTGTGCTGCAAAGCAGATTTTTTTCGCATGCAGTAAATTGTTGATTGATTGATAAATTATATAAAGCTTGTTATAAATGATTATTTGGGAGAGCCAGTTTTGTCTCACTTGAATAATAAGTTGTATGTTCTGAAACCACTCTATTGTCTTTCACCTTTCATGATGATATAAGACAAGAATAATCACATAACCCTCCCTTTTTGCCTAACTCCAACTTCTCTGATGTGTATTAATGACCAGGCTTCAAATCCAACGGTCTTTATAACTGGAGAGGAATGTGTCTCTCCCTTACATAGGATGAGAAAGAAAAATTGTGCTTTTTAAAATAAAATAAAATAAATTAGCCCAAATGCTTCAGAACAATCCTTTTTGCAAGGGTCCCTTAAAGCCTTATGATCTTACTACCAGAAGTGTCTTTAACTTCTGCATGCGGCCATTGGAATTGTGATCTGAACAGATTTGGGAAGCAATAGATTGTGATTTCTGTACTCTGTACAGTTTCTGTACTCAGTCAACAACTTAGAGAATGTGTTTATATAATTTCCTTGATCATATTGTGTCTCAGGTTCCAAATAGCATAAGAATTAACTTTCATTTTTAACTAGCACTTAGAGATCCAAATGCAATATAAGTGAAAGTTACTACTACTAATTATTATCAGTTTGGGGAAATTGTATTGTTTTCTTCATAGTTTAATTAGTCCAGTTCCCCTGGTCCTGGATCTTATTGTTTTCCTCTTTCGGTGTGTGTTATGCTTGTTTCATTTTAAGACCATTCTAATTTTACTCTGATAATTTTACTCTGCTTCATTGGATTTCCTTTTAGAGGTCTCTTGATGCTCATAGCAGCACCAGTAAAGACCAAAGTTTATTAAGGAACATTAAACGGTATTGGATCAGAACTCCGTTATCTTTTCAAACTGAATAAGGCTGCAAGTTCTCATGAGTTTGATTGTGTTTGTGATCTACTCATAATTAAAACTAACTTTTCTATAGATCACAGAAACGATAATCTGATTTGCCTCAATTCTATTTGTCTATGTGGGATAGACTTTGGCAGCTGTGCTGTTTAGTTGGAGATGCCTTCCCATCTAGGAGATTGGAAAAGCACGATGATGTATAATATCTTCATACTTAGTGCTCATATATCAAAAATGTAGAGTCTAACGTATAAGTCTATATGTGTATAAGTCTAACATTTTAGCAGATGAATCCTACCTTAGGAGGTTACAAAGTTGTTGATTTCTGGAACTGCAAGACACTGGGAAGCCTAGATGTGTGAAGGCAATTTTTTTTCTTGTCCATATATTGGATATATTATTCCTTTTGAGAAGAGTATTCCCCCAACACAACAGAAGCAAGTAAAAAACACAACAGAAGCAAGTAAAAAACACAACAGAAGCAAGTAAAATCTACAGTAACCACAATCAGCTTCTGCCATATTTTTATTACCTGTCTTATATGTATTGGATGAGCTTTAAGCAACCTGGTCATGCGGGAGGTGTTCATGCCCATGGCAGGTGATATGCAGGGTCCCTTCTAACTCAAATCATTCTGTGATTCTATGGTTGTACATAAGCTGTCTGAGTGCAATGGTTTTCTGTAAAATATTTACAGATAACTGTGGAAGAGATAAATATGAAACAAGAACAAAAGTAGGACCTTTTAAAGATAGGTACTATGTGCTGTTTTAGCTAATGCAATCATTTTACTTAGCTTGATCAGATCAGAACACTTTTGTTCGAAATGTGAATGAAAAGCAGGATAGAAGTTAAAACACGTACTACTTCTAAGATTCTTCAATTTTTTCAGTGTGAAAGAAGTCAAGGTGATTAAAAATAAACCTTTCTAACAAGGATGCTTTCTGTCTCTTTTCATTGAACAAAAAGTCTAAAGAAATTGGAAGAGAAATCATTCCAACTGAGGTTACAGTCACAGTTAACTGGGGAAAAAAAGCCAGATTTGTTTGCTTTCCTTGTAATTTCTAAAGAAGAAGCAATCAGAATTTAGAAATGAATGTTGGCTTGCAAAAAATAATAGGGCATACTATAGCCTTTTAACCTTAAAATATTTGTAGTGTAACCTTTGGATAATTCTTCAGTTTCGATTTTTTATGCTTTTATTAATTTGATCCTCCAGTCTTCAACTGTTTTTCACCTTTCCCATCTACTCTATTACTCTATCATAAAATTATAAATCAGTTGAGGCTGGAAAGGACCTCTTGGTCCATCTGCTCCAGCCCAGAGCAGGGTGCCCAGGACTATGCCCAGACAGGGATATCTCTGAGGAGGAGACTCCACAATCTGAGACTCTGGACAATCTGTGCCAGTGCTCAGTTACTCATACAGCACATAAGTGCTTCTTGGTCTTTAGAGGGATCATCCTGTGCTCCTACTTGAGCCCACTGCCACTGAAGAGCCCAGCTGTCCTCTTTGCAGCCTCCCTTCAGATATTTATGGACATCAGACTTTGTCCAGACTGTGCATTCTGTGTATTAAAGTAGAGCAGATAATGATGAAAGACAACGGTGAAGCACCAGGTGATAGTAAAGAGTGAAAAGTGCGATTTTGGATTCTCTAACATCAGTCTAGTTATAGAGGCAACAGACAGTACTGACTACTTTCTTCACATATACAAACAGAAATTTTCAAGACTTTAAAATTCTAGATTGTTCCCATGTCATTCCCTTCCTACTCAGTTGCTAAGTATTGTTTTATTATTTTCTGCTATAGCTCAGAATGCTGGAGGCATTTATCCATCTACACTCTAGTACTAGTCCAGATTCTGTGGCTTAGAAGAAGGTCGTGTCATATTCAAGTTGTAGTGCATTATCCACTCTTGTTGATGTGGCCAAGAAGACATCAAAGGCTACATACTCCTGGGTATTACATAAACATCTGGTTAGAGGAATAATTTTAAAGTGTAGAACTTGCTATTAAATCAATATTATTAGAGGAATCAATAATAAATATTTCTGTTGTCCTCAGAGAGAATTATCAATAATTTACTTTAGCAAAATGAAGGAAATCCTTTAGGAACGCAAAATTAATTATTGTTGTGAAAAATGACAACTAGCTCATCACAAATCCTTTTCTCTTTAAACCATCAGGTGCAAGAAATCATCGTGTAAATTTCATGGGAAAGTTTAAATATATAACCTACCCAAAAAGAGAGAAAATGTGGAAAGACATCAGGCTTCAGTTTCTGAATAGGATGTTGTCATGTCCATTATTGCTGGCACAGTGGGAAAAACACAAATATTTAGAGGATTACAAAAGAAATATTGTGAAGCATATTGCAAAAAGAAAAAGAAAGAATAAACATATACTTTTTTTAAAAAAAAATTATTTTATTTTTTTTTCTCCCTTGTACACTGCAAAAAATCCAACAAGCACAGCTCTAGTTTGTTTGAAGAGCTTCTGTCAGGATTTATTTCCTTAAACTTCTTATCCTGGGAGGAAATAAACATAGCATCATTAAGCTTTGTACCAGTGCCATACTTGAAACTTAAAAAGTATTATTAATACTGCAATATACAGCAGTGTTAATCTGACAAACATGCTCAATTTCACTCACACATTTGGACACACAAGCATTTGATGCCATCATTGTAGAAGTTTTCCAGCTGCAGGGCCTAATGTTATTTTTACTTATGAACCTAAATTACACAGTTTGCTGCAGAATTCAGTTAAAATTACCCACATTTTTCAAGTACTTTTCAGAATTACAAATCATTTCACTTGCTCTGGGGACAGGAAGCTATGCAAAGCAGCTCTCCCTATATGTACCAAAAATGCCCTGTGCAAATCTTCTCAAACATATTTATTGGAGAATTAAAGCTGTTTACTTATAACAAATTGGAAATCTGTGTTGCAAAAATATCATAGATATTTTGCATAACCTTCTAATATTATGCATAACCTTCTAAATCAGATTAACTGACATTCCTTCTTTCATACAATAAATTCCTTTGGGAGCATCTGTTCACGGCAGTGCCTGACGTCCTGGCACCAGATCAGAAAGCTTCCTGCACTCTGCACAAATTTTGTATTGTGGTCCAAGTGGGAGCATCATTATTTACACTCAGATCTCTTTTACACTGTGATTAACATGCTGTGATACCTGCTCATTGCAGCCCATTAGTCCTTGTACCATTTGAGCAGTCAGATGTGGTATGTTCAGCAGCCTGGTCTTCTCATTTTGAAATGCTAATACATTTCATAACATCAACATTAAACACCACTGTGGCCTTTTTTAAGCAAAAGCACCACTACAGCTTATGACACAATTAGAAAAGAGGTCTGGAAAATACAGAGAAGTTTGTTGCAAAAACTGACCTCCTTTTAAACTTGTATTTCTTTGAATTTGACTGGAGAACTATTTACTGTGAAAATAACAAAATAAATAAATAAATAAAAGGTACTGCATAAAATTCTGTTTAAAACAAAAGATGAATGAAAAGGAAATCATTGGAGTCTTCATATCCTAAAATGGGAACTGAAAATGAGCTTAAGTTGTAAATGCCTCAAAGTAAGGATAATGGTGAAATTTTGTTACACACTTTGGATATGCTCCTTCTTTTCCCTTTTGATAGAGGTTTCTATAGACTACATATATGGGGAAAATCTGATCTGACATGCACTCTGACAAACTTGATTACAAATAAGCAATGTACTTATCAAATAATGCAGATTTCTTGAATGATGTCCTATCTTTGCACTTCAAGTGAGACAATATGATGACTGACTTAATCTTTTTATTTTTATATCTAAACAACTTACTGTGTCCTCAAAGAAAACTGAATTGCTATTAATGAATAAAAACAGTGAGGTTAGGCAGGGGTAATAAAATCTACTTATGTTATCAATGTTGATAAATTCTAGTTACACTGAAATAAAAGAGGAAAAAAAAAAAAGTAATTAGAAAACTCAGATGCCAAACAGAAATTGTTTGCAAAGGATGTTAATTAACTGAAAAATTTTATAGCAGATTCTATGTGTCACTGCTAAATCACTTTAAATTTGAAGATTTGATAAATTATTAAAATTTGATTAATATGAGTTTTGATTGTAACTTCAATAGTGAATGGGATAACTACTCTATAATAAATGCATCAAACCTTCAGAGCTGGTGTGGGAACAAAAACCATACTTGAAAGAGGCCAACAGAGGGACATCATAACTTCTTATACGAAGATTCTTTGATCCTCTTGATGTCCCTCTGTTTGACTCTTTCAAGGCTCTTCAGCCTGAGAGAAATGAAACTGAGAGACTCAGGGGCATCTCATCAATGTCTAGAAATATCTGAAGGGAGAATGCAAAGAGAAAGTTTCCTCTAAGAATTAAGAAGCACCTCTTTATTGGGCTGGTGACAGGGTGACAAAGCACTGGCACAGGTTGTCCTAAGAGATTGTGGGATCTCCTCCTTGGAGATCTTCCAAAGCCTCCTCAATATGGTACTGTGCATCCTGCTATGGGTATCCCTGCTGGAATAGGGATTGGGCCAGATGGACCCTGAGGTGACTAACACAGTGGTGTCAAAATCTTAGCTAGGGATACCGAGCACTATTTAATATCAGGAGTATTTTATTGCTAAATGTAGCAATAAAACGTACATGGGTGAAGGATAAAAATATTTCACCTCCCTGACATCCCCGGTCAACCCTGAGACTGGTGCCTGAAAGGGAGTGCAGGTGGCATCTAACTTGGGGCTGGAATCCTTAATATTTTCTTTGTACTTGATATTTAAAAACTGTTCCAGAGATTAAGGCTGTTTTTGTTTTGTTTTGCTCTTTTATTCATTCATTTTCTTCTTCCTCTTGTTATTTATCCCAGGGATTTTCATAAAAGGCATTTTATAATGAAGCACTTTATTTCTGATGAATACTTTAGAAAGTTCAGCGTAAGTTCTTTAAACAAGTTTATGAAGTTCACAAGAATCCTGTGAGACAGCGGTTTAAAAAGGGTAGTGTCATGGTTTTGTAATTTTGTAATTTTGCTATCAGTATTCCACATCATAACATCATGTAAAGTATGGATACTTCTATTGAATATGCAGTCCACAGAAGAAGACTACATATCCCAGAGAACAACAGGGGTAATAATAAGTCACGGGACCAGGACGCTGTATAATCTCGTTCCCAGGCTGGAGTGCCCTCCTTCTTCTCTCGAACTTCTCGGAGAGTAGGAAGCGTTCCAGCCGTGTTGCCTAGAGTTCACAGTAGGCCTCTCGGTTTTCGGGGACTCTCTCTCTCACTGTTTGTTCGATTTGTTAGCCTCAATTATATTATATTGTGTTATCTTGTATTTCGATATCATATTTAGTAAAATAAGCTTTTCCTCCTTAGATTGCCGCTGTTTTTATCCCATTGCCCTTTTCTCCCTCCTTTCCAGGCCCTGGGGGGGGGGGGGGGGGGGGGGGGGGGGCACGGGGTGGCTTCCCCTGTCACGGGCATAGGTAAATCTAAGTAACCCATGACAGGTAGAAATGCTGAATTTCTGAGAAAACTTTAAATATGGATAAACAACCTTTTGATACCTCAGCTTTCTCTCTTCCTCTTCTTCCTATTTTTTCCTCTTTGTTTTAGCTGTGAGAGAATTAATTTATTAGAACTAATTTATTTTGAGTTAATATATAGTCTATAGCTGTAGTTGAAACTGAACTGAGTCGAGGTAGGTTTGGATTTCGGATTCCTTCATAAAAAATATAAAGTGAAAGACTTTTACAGCAGTAATTTAGCCCTAATTGTAACACTTGTCTATATCCCTAAAAGGGATGAAATATGTATGTCTATTCTGAAGCTATCATAAAAAATATCATCAGAGAAAGCAGCAGAGGAATCAAGATTCTGATATTCTAAGCTCCTAACATTCTAGTTCAGGAGGAACAATAAATGCTTAGGAATTCCTAAGCAAATAGTTGTTTTCTAAAGAAAAAGGCTGAAAACCATTAACGCATTTTACTTAGACATTGCAGAAATGTTTCATTTTTATGGCACCACTATTATTGTTTTGGATAATCTCTACTTCCATCAATTTGATGGAAATGTAATTCATACTTTATAACACAAAATAAATTTACCTGTGATATGTATCATGCATTATAGTGCACAATAAAATCTATGTCATATTATTTTGCTCTAAAAGAAATAAACTAAAAAAAGACAGGCTGACATTTCTGTTGCGATGAGATTTCTTTTCCCTTGAAAAAAAATGAAGTCAAAGTCAACACATGCTAAAAGTGTATCCATTTAAAAAAGGGAAGGGAAGGGAAGGGAAGGGAAGGGAAGGGAAGGGAAGGGAAGGGAAGGGAAGGGAAGGGAAGGGAAGGGAAGGGAAGGGAAGGGAAGGGAAGGGAAGGGAAGGGAAGGGAAGGGAAGGGAAGGGAAGGGAAGGGAAGGGAAGGGAAGGGAAGGGAAGGGAAGGGAAGGGAAGGGAAAGGAAGGGAAAGGAAGGGAAAGGAAGGGAAAGGAAGGGAAAGGAAGGGAAAGGAAGGGAAAGGAAGGGAAAGGAAGGGAAAGGAAGGGAAAGGAAGGGAAAGGAAGGGAAAGGAAGGGAAAGGAAGGGAAGGGAAGGCAGCCACTTTAATTCAGACATTTAAAATGCAGTTTGCAAATGTTTTTATATAGTTTTTTACTGTGAATGAATTTATTCTCTACTCCGTTTTCTTGCTGAAAGTACTCTTACCAGTGACAAATTTAGCAATGCTGGTGACTACTTCTGTGGTGGAGTATTAACATGCTAGACACCGCACAAACATTAAATTAAAGCTTAGTTCTTAATTCATATCTTTTGGGATCTTTTCTTACCACATAGTTTTTTGGATTTTTTTCAGGTAGGGGAAATTATTTTTCTTTGAAAAATATTCTTTTTTTCTTGCTACTAGTTACCCTAAATACTTTCTGTGTGAACTGTATATTTAAAGTATTTGCATTTGTACCTTACTGTTGTAGGAAACAGATGGTAATCATGTCCGGATTTTTCATTCTTATATTTAGAATGTCAATTCCCATGACAAGTTCTGATGTGCTATTAGTGAACATCCTGCTGTCTCACATTCTATGGCTGACAAGAGCCTACACATGTAAAGATGAAAGTTCTGTTGACATAATCAGTTCAGAAAATGTTCTAGCGTGATTAGCAAAACTAAATATAATTTTAGAAAAATGGATAACCAGCACCAAAAGATTTAAGAGAACTTCCCAGATTACATTCTGACATGGAGTTTAGGCCATCCATAGGATGTCTATTCAGCATGCTTATAAAAAAGTCCAGAATTCCAGAATAACTGTGTTCATATACATGTGTGTGTGTGTGTGTGTAAATATTAATTATATATATTTACATATATATAAATTTCCCCTAGATAAAATTCTAGAAACATTTTGCTGATCCTTCCAGTACTTAAGCAGACTATGGGAGTATCTAACAGTATTTCCCAAGCACATCTCTTTTACAGTGTCAATGTTATCCTAGAAATCACACCAAATAAAGGGTATAAGATGGGGGAGATCTAAGCAAATGAGCACAGTCTTCCTGAATGCTCTGAATATTCATTATTCTGGTATAAGAAGTGACAGTTTTGATTCTTCAATTTCTAAAACTTGCAATGTAACTTCAAACAGATGGTAAAAACAGTTCCCTTTGCTCCATCCATTCCAATATAGGCATTCAGGTTAAAGAGAATCAAAGGTAAACCTGGATACAGCGCTGCAAGCAGAGCTTCATCAGAGCAGAGGAAAATAATCATATTAACTTTTGCTGACAAAATTTTTTTGATGCAGCTCAGGATATCTTTGGATTTATGGGATGCAAGCATACATTAACAGCTCATGTCAAGCTTTTCATCAATCAGCCTTGATCAGCAACCTAAGTTCTTTCCCTTATGGCTGCACACTTGTCCATTTTTCATCCAGTTCTTACTGATACACCTCAATGCAGATGTAGCATCTTGCACTTTGGCTTGCATATTGTTCATGTGGGTTACATGAAAGTCTGGTATGTCCCATTCATATCATCCTCATCAAAATCTTCTGAAAAGCATTCCTGTTAAATGCAAACAGTCACAGATCTGCCTTCCAGTTATCACTCTACATATGCATGGATTCCTGATAGACGTGGACGCTCTGAGAGTTCAAATTAGGAGAGTCAGGAAACCCACTCTTATCCCAAAAGAACATGCTGAGTACGAATATGCACAAGCATTTAAAATGAAATTAAGGTGTTCTCAAAGGAAAAGTCTTGTCATCTACAATTACTGCAGAAAATACTATGTATGATTACTAAAACAGGTGTTAGGCATATAGAGCAGCTATTTCTATAATAAACATGGTGTGGTTATTTACACAATTAAGCAAATGTGAGCTTTCATGAATGTCCTGTTTCTTCATAGTGGCTGATATGATGCTATAATTTGGATTTGGAAGAATTGATAACACATCAGTATTTTAGTTTTGCAGAGCAGTAAGTTCACTAAATCAAGGAATTCAACTTCTTGTGCTGCACTGCAAGTTAGTAGTATAGATGTGCACACTGATTTCAAGCACAGGCCTCATGAGGAGCAGCTGAGGGAACTGGGATTATTCAGTCTGGAGAAGATTAGGCTAAGGGGAGACCTTGTCACTCTCTATAACTGCCTGCAAGGAGGTTATGGTGATGTGGTGTTCAGCAACTGTTCAAGGAAGCTGTGTAAAAGGCTTTATTAGTGTCTAGGCAGATTATGTCAACAACTGGTTCAACAACACTATGGGAGGAACTATCCCTATGTGCAGGGATACCCCACATTAGACCATGTTACCCCATATCCCATCCAGTCCAGTCTTGAACCATGCCAGGGATGGGGCATCTATAAAACGTCTCTAGGCAATGTGTTCTGGTACCTCACCACTCTCATAGAAAATAATTTCTTCTTTATACCTAATCAAAATCTACCCTATATATAATTTAATTTGGCATGGCTTTGCTTTTCCTATATTATGTTGTGGTTTAATATGGTAGGCAGCTCAGTGCCACACAGCTGTTTGTTCATTTCCTCAGTGGGTTGGGGGTGAGAATTCTGAAAAAAAATTAACACTTGTGTTAAAAGCAGTTAATTAGGAGAGAAAGGGATGAGAACATAATAATAATTATATATACAAAGTGATGCACAATGTAATTCCTTACCATTCACTGACCAATCTCAAATTAGTTCTCAAGCATCAGCTGCCTTGTTAAGGCCAGCTCCTCCCCAGTTTTGTTGTTCATGGCGATGTCATGTGGTACGGGAGAACTTTTTTGGCCAGTAGTTGTCCTGATTCTGTCATCTCCCAGCTTCTTGTGCACCTACAACTTCCTCACTTGCAGAGCAGTGTGAGAAGCTGAAAGGTTCTTGCCTTAGTGCAAACGCTGCACAGTAACAGTAAAAATATCAGTGTACTATCAACATTATTCTTATCCTAAATCCAAAGCACTGTCACAATGAATAAAATTATCTCTCTTCCAATTAAAACCAAAAAATGTATTCTTTACTAATATAGTCTTTAAAGCTTTCAATGAAAACTTCCTGTCAGAAAACATCTCACAGATAGAACTTACAAATCTCGCAGGGAAGAACACCATTACTTACTTAAAATATATAGAATTTTTAAGCATCAGTGTATTTCATTTACTGGTTTTGAAATAAAAACAATCTTTCTGATTCAGAATGCATATTTTTATATTATATCATAAAAAGTGACAGGAGGCCTATACAAAAATGATAAAATAGTCAATACTGGAATTAAATATCATTTCAACAAATTACTTCAATCATGCCGAATTGATTTTTAAGAAGATTAGAAGCAGAGCTTTTTTTTTTGGCCAATATTTTTGAGATTATTGAAACATTTCTTGTCCTTAAATGGAGAAAAATCTCAAAACTGTTCACTTAAAAGTTAAATAATTTTATATCTATCTAGTATGATGTCATAGTAAGCAATATCCCATTATATTGACAATATTTTTTTGGTACTGTCTTCATCTATAAGGCCACCAGATAGACTGTGAATCCTTCTGTGTCTGAGTTTTATGAATACTGAATACCAGTGTTCATAAATCCTGTCTGAGGAGTTTACAATTTGAATAGAAAATATGACCACCCAATTGATGATTCTCCATCATCATACGGATAGATAAGAACAGAGTCATAAATATAGTCATGTTTTTAATGTTCCTTGTAAAGCTTTAGCAGTTAGGTCATACACTCCATATCACTTTGCAGTAGTCTATGCTTAAAGAAGGCAGTTACAGCAAAATAAAGGAAAGAGTAGGTATTTTTCTTAAACGAGTAACTGAGAATTTTTGCCACATACCATGCCTTTGCTCTTTATAGCTTCCTGATAACCCTTCAAGTCCAGTCAACCTTATCTGGTTGCTTTGCTCGTGCAGTCATTTCTTTGCAGAAATCTTCCAATGACTTGGTTCTGCATGGGATGCAACAAATCAACCTTGTAGAATCATAGAATGGTTTGAGTTGGAAGGGTCCTTAAGATCATGTAGTTCCAGTGACTCTGCTGTTGGCAGAGACACCTCCCTGTAGATCGTGTTGCTCAAAGCCCCATCTGCCAAAGGAATGAAGGAAAAACCTCTCATATGTAAAAGCTAATTGCATATAACAGTAGAGATTTTCATTAAGAGGGGGTAGCAAGTAGATACTACTTGTGTTTTACCATGATTAATTTCAGGTGTAGCAGTCAGAAAGCCTTCTAACATCACCATTTGGGAGACAATTCTACACATTCCTTACCTCTTAGGAAGATTATCTTGATAATCAGTGAACATGTTGCCTTTCATAAATATCTTCAATTACTCCCACATGTATTTTCAAAATTACACCTACTTAGATTTATTTAAGGTATTTCTGGCAAAGTTCATCCTGTTGATGACAATAAGAGCTAATAAAAAACCCTGAATATCCTCTATTCTCTGTATTGATCGCAAAATACCTAATGAGAATTTTAAGTTGACAACTCCACTTTTTCTGTGCTTCAGATCCAGAGTAAAATATAATTCTGTGTTTTGCTCTTCACTATTAAAATTTTGGGAGTATTTCTCTGTGATTGGGAGACTTATTGCTATCTAATGAATAATATCATACATGCCTTCAATTTCTTGAGGCCACTATTCTTAGACTTTCTGAATTTTTACTGTGAACTTCATGGCCTGAAGCAATTTTACATCCCAAATCTTCCATTAAAGCTGATTCAATGAACATCTCTTATAAGCCCAAAAGTCTTCTGATAACAATATGCACATACAGCATACTATTATAGATAAGTGAACAAGGAATAAAAAGACATTCTGTATTCCATAAAGAATACAGAGTACTTTTAAATGTTATTTTTAGGTTAAAAACCTTGCATTTTTGCTTTGCAATGCAGTTAAGATCTGAACAGTTTATGTTCACATGGTTCAGTTTGCTCAGTTGCTGGGCAGGAGGACTAGTACAAGCAACCAGCAGTTTTCCTGACCCTGTTCTATCAGATTGGAGTATTATTATATACTGTACTGTATTAGCCCTCATCTGGAAAAAAGCACAATCTGTCCTTGTTAAGCTTCTTAATAGCTTCTTTCTAGTACTGAATCATTGGAAGTGGAACTAACAGATTGCTATAGTTAGACTATAGATTGGGAGATGTGCCTGAGTTCAGAATGAATTTACAACTCGGAAGTGGGGGTAAACATTGCTGCTGCTGATGTAATCAATGGTTTTTTTATTTTATTTGTTTGTTTGTTTATTTAAAACATGCAGAAACATGTGAGAGCAGTTTTTGAACTAGTGTTAAGAGACCAGATATTCATGTGGGCAACATGCAGAGTTCAGGCTGATATAAGATAGGCAGCTGCCTATTGTTGCCATTAGCACAGGACGCATTTCCAAAAAGTCACCAATATTTAGCACAGATTTAGATTATGCCATAAACTTTCAAGATTAGATGGACACCAGTAAAAAACTGTGTTACTACCCCCAGCAGAACATTCACAACATAGGGGCACCACTTTCCTAACACTGAGGTGGAATTTGGTGGTGGAGGAGTATAAACTGACCATACATCAGTTCTAGGTTTTGTTGTTTGTGAGAACTTTTTCTGCTGAATAGAAATTAGGCAAATAGCAGTCAATCAATCCTTCCCTCCTGTTCAATTTTTTTTTCTTAGAAATTTTCATTAAGTTTGTAAGTAGAAACAGAATAGCTTAATGGCTAGATTTCCACGTTGTAGGCAACTTATGACACAGGGAACTCACAGAAGATGTTGCACTGGTTTCAGTGTAGGGCTCCTGAATTAATTTTCACTTGGATGGAAGTGAAACTAAAGAATTGCTCTTCTCAGCACAAATCCATTCATTGGCCAGACTTGTGTGCAAGCCCAGAAATCTTTCTTCTTGACTCCTGTAACTTGCTGAAGACAGGGAACTACCCTGCTGGTGGAAACTTGTTCTTCCTGTGCCAGTGTGGGCAATTTTCAGACAGGGAACTACCCTGCTGGTGGAAACTTGTTCTTGTTCTTCCTGTGCCAGTGTGGGCAATTTTCTATTATAGAAAAAAAAAAAAAAAAAGAAAAGAAGAAGAAAAAAATGAGATATTCCAAGAATCAACTGGGAAATCCAGTTCCACACAGAAAACATGGAGATGCTCTCCCACTGTGAACCTCACCTCATCCTCAAGGAAATGATATAATATACATTCCCTAGTTTTCTACTCCCTGTGCTATATGTGCACCTTTGTACATGTACACATTCACTGAAGGAAATTAACCATAATGTGCAATGCAAAGGAATTTAATAGAAAATTATCCCTTTATCCACCAAGAAGTGTTCATTATCCCCAAAGCGTTGCTCAAATTAAACATACATAACTCATCAAACCTTTAGCAAAACAGGGGAATTCACTATGAATAATTAAAGAACTAGTGTTTAATCAGTAATGCTCATGACAAGATCTCCACTGGTGTATTTGTATGAATATCTTGAAAAAATATGGCTGTTTCCATCAAATCTCCCTAGAGTTCAGGCAGCTACAGTTTTTCTAGTTGGAGAACCCACTCGCAGATTCAGAATGCTGGGATGCACTTGTTCCAAATGTTAAGTCTCACTTTTTTAACTGGCCATTGTAGTTTAGCATGTTTCCTCTCATTTTTGGTGAGGCACTGCTTTTTGTATGGTTTCACAAAACCTCCTTGTCCTGATAAATGATGAGATTATAGCATTTATGTAATGGAAAAGACGTGAAAACAATTAATGTGTTTCATGAACTGTTGAGGCTGTTCAGCCTGGAGAAGGTTCTGGGGAGACATGAAAGTGGCCTTTCATATCTATTGGGGGGGCGTAAGAAAGAACAGGGCAGACTTTTTAGTAGTGTCTGTCATGACAGGACGAGAGGACATGACATGACCTCAAACTGGAAGAGAGATTTAGATTGTATTTTAAAAATAAATTTTTTACAAGAAAAGCAGTGAAGCACTGACATCGGTTGCCCAAAGAAGTGGTGGATGTCCCATCCATAGAGAAATTCAAGCTCAGGTGGGATGGGGCTCTGACTGAACTGTAGGCATCCCAGTTCATTGCAGGGAGGCTGGACTAGATGTCCTTTAACTGTTCCTTCATGCTCAATTGATTCTATGCGCATCACAAGACCTACTACTCCTTCAATACTGCAATTATGCCTGTTCTTAGCTTATAAAGCAAGCTTTGGGGTAACAGTTTTGGATGTTTATAAGACTTTCAAAGAGTTCAGTGTTTGCATCACTGCAGAGATAAAGCTCTGAAAGTAAGGATTTTTTCACTGACAAATTCTTGATAGATAATGAAGTTTTCAGAATTTCTATTTCTTTGAGATATATTATGAATTGGGTTTGTTTTTTTTTTTTTGGTTTTTTTTTTTTTTTTTTGGTTTGTTTGTTTCTTTGTTTCTTTTTCCACAAAGGTCCATGCCCTACAGTAAAACTTGGTACAATATTTCTCTGTTAGTGAAAGTGAAACAGAACATTTAATTTTGATCCTGATGGACCTAAATAAGAATAACTTTAAACAAAGTAATAACTCGAAATAAACTCTATTTCTTGTCAAACTGTCAAGTTGTACTTTAGATGGCCTCAGGGTCTGGTGGAAGTTCTTTGTGACTGACCCCTATTTTTCCTCTAGACTGACTTTTGAATCTGTAATAAGTCTTTCATGAGATACCACATTTTTGACCTCCATCTGAACTCCTTCAACATCTCATGGGAATCACTTGATCCTGATACGCCACAGGAAATGTTTGCCCTATGAGCATGGCACACGAGAAAGCACTGAGCATCTGATTTACAACTCCCAAGAAGCAATGCTACAAGAGTTTAAAAATCCATGCAAAATTTGCAAAGTAATGGATTTTCCATCAGACCCAGTCACAGATGGGAGGAAAATGAAAATTAGTGCTTGTCATGTAGGCAGACCTGCATTTGAGTTGTCAGCCTCAAGATCTCAGTAATTCATTTCTGACGTGACATGAAGTTTTTACGTTATTTCCTTTCTTCCACACTTTATCTCCTTTGGTTATTCAGATCATCTTCAAAGTGGAGATACAGAGTCTTTTGTGTTCGTATACGATCTGGAACCTAATACTGGCTTTAAATTCTAAAAGCAATAGAATAATTGAATTGTAGAATCACCAAGATCAGAAAAAGCCTCTAAGATCATCCAGTCCAACATCTACCAATAGAAGCAAGTTCTTATATGGGCAGGCTCAGTGCTTGGTGGTTCCAATGTCCAAAGTCAGAAGACCAGATGAAGACAGTGACAGTTCATATCCCATTGTATGATTCTCACTATTTTTCTTGTATTTTCACTATTGTCTTATATACTGTTATCTATGCTGGAAACATGTTTTTCCTCACAGAGTCTTCCATCTGTACACAAACAGAAGCAAAGGTTCAGCAGTTCATTGCAGAGGCACCACTCTAACATACTCATTCAGTCTTATTAGCAAACTGACTGTGTTTGCGTGGAACAGTACTCAGAAGTTAAGACAGTACTTTGGAGAAGACAGAGTTCCTATCTCTAATTCCTTCTGATTTAAATTAGACAAGAAACATATTTAGGATGCCAGATAGAGGAACACACGGAACCAGAAAGAGTCCTAGTCAGTCTGATAGTAAGTAGGATCAATACACTTACTGTTTAAGCTCTGTGGTTTTCCAACGGGCCTAGTAATGAATTTCTGTGGTGAGACAGAATAATGAATAGGCATATCTATCTACAAGTATTTATTACCAACTTATTCCACAGAAGAATAGCTTGAAAGGAAATAATAACAATTTCCTGTTGAGTTTCTTGACATTTAATTAAAAAAATACAGATGTATGTTTGATTCATCTGTGATCTGGCAGTCTCTGTAAATCTTTATTTGCCCTGTTTTGTCATTCACTGTCCTGAGTCACCAGAAGAAATTCTTTTATGGCAGAAAAACTTTTACTTTCAGAGTAATCCAAATGTTGTTGCTGTTCAGATTTCAGTATGAACAAAGTTGTGTTGTTATTATTTTTTTTGTTTATTTGCATTCAAAGAATTACACCTAAGAATATATCCCAAACAAATGTTTTTAGACTTTTTGAAGTAGTCTAGAGCAACTGACGACATTAAGTCAACTTAAGAGAATCAGAAGACAGTGCCTAATTTATGTATACTTTGCTATAGACATTTTGAACAGATACTCAGAGGTATTGCAATAATTATCAGCTTTTTTTCAACAAAGATTGATGAACAGAATTCAGGTTTTTCTTAGGAAAGTTTGTTGATCTTGGCTTGAAAAATAGATGAATAAATTAAAGTGTTAATTTTTTTTAAGATTATTTATGTTTTTTTTAGGTGTGTTTTTTTTATGATGGATACACAATCTCTGTGCAGATACATTATGTACTCTTTAAAATATTTGCTGTTCCCAAAGAAATAAAAGCTACTGCAAATTTTAAAATACTCATAAACATTTCTGTTTGCATGTAGGAAACTACGGTGAAAGTGGAATGGAAGCTTTCAAAGATATGGCGGCCAAGGAAGGGATCTGCATTGCACATTCCTACAAGATCTATAGCAATGCTGGTGAGCAGAGCTTTGACAAGTTACTCCGGAAGCTTCGGAGCCACCTGCCCAAGGCAAGAGTGGTTGCCTGTTTCTGTGAAGGCATGACTGTGAGAGGGCTCTTAATGGCTATGAGGCGCCTGGGACTTGCTGGAGAATTTTTGCTGCTGGGCAGGTGAGTAATGCTACACAATTATAACCCATCTCATCAGAGAAGGGCAAAATAAAAGACAGTCCAGTGATGCATTTGTAAAGCCCACACTCATGATCTCTTCAAGACATGCACAATCTAAAAGGCGGAGAGTAATGTCAACTGTGTTGTGGTGGCACATATTGTAGAAAGAAAATATTTATTGTCATGATATGCCATGCAAACATAGATCTGACCAGTTCTAGTATGATCATTATGAGAGAAAAAGCAGATGCAGAACGATTTGGTTTGTATCATTCACTTCAATTATAGCAGTATAAAGTGTATGATGTATGTGCACAAACTGAACATAAACCTCATTCAAGTACTGTTAAAAACTGCTAATGTGGCTTCTGGATAAATCTGAAATAGGTGTCTCCAAAAAGAAGAGGTTAATATCTGTCACCATTTTTTCCTTTTATTCTTTCAATGTAGTGATCTGTCCCTACTGTGCTAAAGGCAACAAATAGGTGAAACTTTTTACATGGGGATCATTGGTACCAGTAGTTCTTTCTCTGACGTTTATGGGGAGAAAGAAAAATGCTCAGATGAGTTCACTCAATAGGAAAAGCTCATGTAATAGGCAGAGAAGTATAATATATTAATGTCTAACTACAGAGAACTTACCACAGAATTACCACATATTCTGAATCAATAATTGGACCCCAAATGAGATAAGAAAAATGGTATTTTGAAGCGCACCAGGTGCTAGCTTAAGTTGCCTGCTGCTCTTCAGGTGCGTTATTATGAGGATGGTCTGATGCTGTTCCAAGTATGAACAGAACAGGAACAGGAATAAAACAGTATCTGTGAAATGAGATATCCTGATGAGTTCCTCAGGGCAGCATGTAATGAGTGCAGCTTTCCTCACCAGGCTTGAAAGCTGGAGTGCTAAACCTACTACCTCTGTATTTTCTCCTTGGCACAAGCTTATGGCTTATGGCACTGTGGCCGCTTTCCCTTTCAAAAGCACTTTCCCTGAAGTCTCTTCTATGGTTATCCTGTTCCCTTTTCTTCCCTTTTTGGCCTGACATCCAAAGAAACAACTGTTCTCAGGGTGAGATTCACCTAAGTATATTTTTATGTCTACATTTTAGATATATTCATGTGGACTAATCACATCTGTGGTTAATGAAAAAAAAAATAGGACCCTCTTAATTCCATTATTTGTAAAGTGGACATTTAAGGTAGCTCTGAGGAATCATATTATTAAAAAACCAACCAAACAAAAAGTCTTCTACAATGACTGTGCTGAAGACTAACATAGGTGGAAAAGCCTAATATCTAGTAGCTTAACAATAATCAAATGTCACCTCATAAAATCATAGAATCATAGAATGCCCTGGGTTGACAAGGATCAAGGACCACATCCTTGAAAAGGATCATCTCCGTCTTTATCTGGAACTGGTGTCACCTGGTGTTTGCTGTATTTATTTATTTTTTAACCTTAAACACAGAAGTCATCATTTTAATGGAACATCACTCAAACTTAGAAGCATCATGTAAGCATTGTTTTCAAAAGCCCTTAGCTTCTGCAGGTTAATTCTGGATGGGATTTGCGTTCATGACAGCATTACAAGTAGCCCTCAGAGATGCTTTTAGAGGTAAGGACTTCAGGAACTGACAACTGAATAAGACTGAAGCAATGCATCTTAGCTCTTAGCTAAAGAAAAGAAAAGAAAAGAAAAGAAAAGAAAAGAAAAGAAAAGAAAAGAAAAGAAAAGAAAAGAAAAGAAAAGAAAAGAAAAGAAAAGAAAAGAAAAGAAAAGAAAAGAAAAGAAAAGAAAAGAAAAGAAGAAAAGAAAAAGAAAGCTGACAACTTGCAAGAAAACTTCTTAATGTAGATAGGGTGTTATATAAGGGCAGGTAGCAACAGGGCAAGGGGAAATGGCTTTAAAATGAGAAAGGATAGATATAAGCTAGAATGGTGGTGTGGGTGAACGCTGTAGTTAACACACCTTTTTTGT
The DNA here is from genome assembly GCF_054131305.1 of Coturnix japonica. Lineage (NCBI taxonomy): Eukaryota > Metazoa > Chordata > Aves > Galliformes > Phasianidae > Coturnix > Coturnix japonica. The sequence continues at coordinate 171,104,027 of NC_140663.1, forward strand.
GTGTTTGTACAAATCCAGACGTGAGAAATTGAGAAAACATTGTAAAATAAATGTGGAAATGAAATTTTGCAGACTTTTAATATGGTCTAAATTCATTTTTGGCTATTTCCAGTGCTTCAAGAAAAATAAATCTGCAGACTTCTTGCATCTAGAATATCTTGAACCGTGTCTTTGACAAAAATGTGGTAGCTAAATGTAGTATAAGTGTACAGATTTTTTCCATAAGGATAAAACAAACAGGTAAGAAAATGTTTTCCATGTACAATCACGCACCCCCTTTGAAGGGACTACAATCATGCAAGGCTTTTTGTGGAGCCTGCAGTAGTCTCACCTGAATGCTGTTGTCTCTGACGCAAATGCCTACTGCCCACTCATTTATCTGAATTCTCTTCTTCAGGCATCACATTGTAGCCCAAGAAAGAATTGTATTATAGCTATTATTTAAATGCCCTGTAATTAGCAATAAAGGTTTGTTTTCTAGAGCAGAAATAAAAGACTGAGGAACTGAAAAGCTGTTTTATCTTCTATATCCAAAGCCAGAGCTACTGAAGACTAGCGAATGACTTAGTTTGGAAGAGAAGCTCTGTGGACTCCCTTTACCTGGCATCCTTGATCTCATTGACCTCCAAACTGAGCAATCGCAGTCTCCATCTATGTCCTGCAGCAAACTGAAGTGGTATAGTTGCTGTTCAAAAATATTTAGAGAATCCTTTTCTTTCTCTAATATGAACAACAGAAGGCTAAAGTAAAAACTCTGTAAGTTAGTGCTTGAGGACTGTAGAGAGAAAGATTATGCAAATACCTGTACTGAAAAAAAGTTAGTCTTCCTTCTCTTTTTTATTTTCTTCTCATTGTTCTAAATTCATTTTTATTGTTACTATTGTATCTAACTAGTTCCAATAAATACTGAATCTTACAGTCCAGTTTCACAGTTACAAATACAGATGTAAGCAAGCTCTAATTTGGAGAGGGGCAAACTCCAAGTATTCTTGGAAAAAGGTCTTCATTTCGCCCTTGCAGGAATGCTGTATATTCCTTGAGATGATTTATTTGCATATGTGTTCAAATACGTACGTGATGTTGCCAGGCAGTAACCAATGTATTACATAGTGAATCCATGGGCAAATGAGCACATCTTCTTCTTATGTCAGTAAGAGATACATATGTCTCTGAGAGGAAATACAGGTCCTATACATCTGAAAATCTAACATCAGAAAATAAACATAGCTGTATGAGATCAGATCAAAGGTCCACAATACCAATGTATTAATTCTGGAAATGGCTAATCGCAAGTGACTGGTAAAAAGTGACAACAAGCCAGGATGGAGTGAAGTGGAATCCAGTGGATTCGTAAATCTTCATCAAATCTGCAGGTCAAAAATCTCCTAAATCAAAGGTATCTCAGTAAAGAAAGCCCTTGTGCATGCAATTCAGTGCTGTGAGTAAAACAGAAGTTCAGATATAAATATTAGTCATAGAATCACAGAACAACAGAATGGCCTGGTTTAAAAAAGACCTCAAAGATCGTCTAGTTCCATATGTCATCATATTTCTATGTCTTTGTATTTCCACTGTGACTTTGTCTTTTACGGCTGCTTGAGACAGTGAGCATCTGAGGATAGAACCTCTATTTTACTGCACTCCTATGTTGCCTTTCACACTCCAATGACCCAATTGCTTTTAGTCATTTGTATGTGCCGTAAAGAGACACTACTTCAGTGTGGCTCAGTAGGCAGTCTTGCTCAATAGGAAACAAAAATTACTGGTTGGCATTGGTAATGAATATGTCCTTCTTCTCAAGACATACCTAATTACTTACTGCATTGCAAGCATCTGTCCAGTTAAATTATTTACTACTGGAAGAATCTGGTCTAAGACTGACATTAGCAATCTAGAAAAGGTAGTATTTACAGCCAAAACTCTTGTACAGAGTTGTGCCATAGAAAATGGCACTGGCTGGAATCTCAGAATGCCATTCTGCAAAACAGGATCATTCTATCTAGTTCATGATTGCTTCATTTTTGGATGGATCTAATTACAATCTTTCAAAGACAAAAATCCCATAGACTACTCGGGCAAATATTTCCTGTGGTTAAGTACTCCTTAAATTTTTACCAATCTCTGACTTATTGCTTTCATGGAATCATGGAAGCATGGAAACATTAAGGTTGAAAAGACCACAAAGATCGTCTAGTCTGACCATCAACCCATGCTTCTGACCATTCTAGATCATGTCACTCCAGGGATGATGACTCTACCACTTCCCTAGGCAATCTGTTCTAATACCTCATCACTCTTTCTGAGAAGAAGTAAATAAATTTTTAAACTTTTTTTTTTTTTTTAAGCCAATTACTTCTTATCCTATCTATGTGAACAAAAGAAGCAGTTATTTCCCTGCCTTTCTAAGACTACTATTCATATATACAAAGACCTATGCTTATTCTTATTCTGCTTTGAAAAGTTTCCTTATGAAAGGAAAATACATTTCACAGTATGGGATGACTTCTACTCTTCCAGTAGAAATCAGATATGGGGGAGAAACAGAGGTAAAGAGAAGACAAAGAACCCTGAAGCACTTCAAAATGTTCTGTTCTCATGGGCAAAAGGATAAATTAATGAGGTGACTTCCTGAATCTAAAAAAAGATGGTGAGGTGATCTCAAAGGCAGTTTTGCATTGACAGTAGACCTTTATATGCAGTCTTGTGTTAAATGTAGTCATTGGCACTGTTGGTTAATTGTACTCATTCATGGGTGCACTTCTGTTCACAAGTGCATGCTTCTGGTTTTAACTTTGATTTAAAGTCCTGCTCTATCCAAAAACATTAATACTCAGAAAGGGGAAAATCTAAGGGTGGCTCACTGAGAATTGTTCATTTCAAATAAATCTTCTAAGAATGATAGGAAATGCTCGCTGAGTTTTCTGAAGTGAGCCCATTTTGAGGATGAAAGTTCCTCTTTCAATTCTAAGAAAAGAAACTAAAAATAATCTTGGAACAATGGAAACGAAGCTTGAGAGAAGATTAGAAGCTTTCTTCTCAAAAATAGGAAATCAAGGGATGAAAGTAAATTCAGAGCTTAAATTCCAGAGTCTTTATTCCACCATTTGGTGTAGGTTACCTGATAAAATTAACCATTTAAAACATTAAATCCAAAGCTGAAACTGTGTTCCAGGATATATTCCTAGAAAGATTTAAAGATATTCTGAACAGGATGAAAGCTACTACTGTTCTTCAGATTTTCTTATCTGTAGAAGAGCTATAGATTTTTGAATAATGAGGTTAAGCGAGCCTAAAATGTTCTCTGTTAAATGCTCTGTGCATGTTCATTCAAACAACAAAAAATGTGTTTGTTGAGAGGCACTGATAAGGGTCTAAAATTTAATTACTTTATAATCTCTCTTATTTATATTCAGTATATATGGCTTCTGTTTGTTGTTGTTGTGGGTATTGGTGATGCTTTTTGCTTTGTTTTTTTGTTTGTTTTTCTTTTTTCCTTTAATTTCCCCCACCCCCCCCCCCCCTGATTTATCTGCATCATCCCAGAATCTGCATCCAGGACCAGCTGCTTATTGCATACATAAAGACCATGATCTGGTACCCAAAGGTGTTTGTGAGAGGGGAAAACTCAGTGTTTGGTAGCTCCATGTTATCCCCTCATTATCTGTTCAAATCACATGGTCCAGGAACATTTTCTTCTCCCAGAAAATCTGCCATCATTTCTATTCAAGTCTTAATTTCTGTGTCTTTCAGAAATTATTGATGTAGATAAAAAGAAGAAGAGAGTGTGGCAGATAAAGGAAAGGATGTCACCATAAGGGTATTCATCTTTACAGTTGTCCCATCTTTACAGTTATTGTTGTATATATTACATATTTCAGTTACAAGGGTAAAGCAGGAGTCACAAAGGCAGAGAGAGGCTTTCTGTAAGTCTACATGTGAAACGATTTAGGAGTACTTAAAATACCCCAAAGACCTGTATACAAAAATACTACCCATTTGGCAGAGATTTATGTAGAGGAACTCATCTTGATAATACTACTGAGTGATTATGGAAGAATTTTACTAGAAGTAATGAAAGTGTCTGATTTGTGAACTGGTGGTGTAATTTATTTTTCTATCACTCCATTACATAAAATGACAAAGTGGCACACAAAGCAATGCATTTCCCCCCTCACCATGGTGGAACTGATAGTTTTTAGTGGAGCTGTTGTGTCTCCAGAGGTTAAGGCTGAAGGCAACTGATAACGTGGATGAAATACAAAAATTCCCTAAGCATCATTCTGGTAGAATTCAGTTCACTGCAGCCTTGGAAAGATACTGTAAATCTTGGCAAGAAGAAACTGCTTTTCAAGAAAAAAGACTCAACCCATACTATGTTGATCCTTTTACTTTAATTACAAACAATACCAGTATATTAATTAAGAAGCCAAATATAATAAAATCTGTATTTACTATGGGATCATATAGTTCAATTTCTATTCATGTTGACTTGTATCGATGAAGGACGTGGAGACTAGTTGAATTGCTACAAGAAAATTATCTTCCTCTTAGAAAATGCATGATGGTAAAACAGGGATTTCATGCATTTTAACCAGTGTGCTATTGAACATTCTTTGTATTTGATATGCACAAATCAAGATCAGTCTTGGATGCTGGCAATTTTAAACATGATTCCCTGAGCTGATTTTTAATACATTCCTACCAGTGGCCACCAAAAGGAAAACCATTCCTTGTATTTCTTGTATTATAAACCCAAATTAAATATTATTTTTTTTTTCATTCTAAATATTTTCTAAATTCTCATGGGTTCAAAGGGTTCAGGGTTTGACTAAAATGATTTGCTTTTCAGAGCCAAATGTGAGCTTCACTTGGAAGCTGTCTGAGTAATAAGAGTGCATGTTACCACCCAAAACCTGATTTTAACTGACCATGTATTTCAGAAGTGGTGACAGTGACAGTGGGTCACATCCACGAAAGACAAGCCATGTTCCAGATGACTATACAGATATTTACAGGCATGGCATGTGGGCTATTGTTCAGAGCTGGCAGAAATGTATATGTAACAATGCTGACTATGTTGGAAAAGGGTGTTTAACAGCTGAGAATTTGCTCTATCAAACAATCTTATTGTGCTCTTTGTTATAGTTTCCACAGAAATAAGTGGAAAGCATTACTTTTGGAGCAAAGTTTATGCTATATAACAAGTATTTTGTAGCAATAGTAAGAAAATAGCTTAGTTGTTTATGCAGCAATTGCACTGTCAGGAATCTAGTTACTACTTGCTCCTCCGTAACTCTTTCTCACAGGGGAATCTCCCACTACAAGGGCTTAGGTAAAGGTAATTAGAGTAATCTCCCTGATATTCCATGCTACATTGGACTTCCTGTGCCATTTTCACCTGTCAGTCACAAGCTGAGTGACAGTTTGCTATTCCATTGCGGTTGCGCCTTTGTAGTTGGACTAAATGATTAATATTCCACAAAGTATTTTTTCTTTATATGTAACCTCAATCTACTCTCCGTGAGCTTGAAGTCATTTCCCCTTGAATGTTGATTTTCTTAATGAAGGAGGGTCATCATAAGCGCAGGATGTTTCCGAGAAAAGGTTCTTGCTCTGAGATGGGCTTTCTCTGACCTTTGAGTCACATAAATGAGAGAAAAAGGCCTATCTCTCTTCAGAGTAAGAGTCACAAATTTGCATCACAATTTCATTATGAATTCAAATAAGTTTATACCTGGACACTTACAACACTGATGGAGAGGAGTGGGATTGATCTCACCTAAGGTCAGTGCTGAACTGGCCTGAACTCACTTAGTCAGTGGAAAGTCACAGGTAGGTATGCAGAGTGAACCAGATCATATGTAATGAATTGTCTTCGGCTGTTACCAGAAAATCGAATTTGGGATTAAAAAATCCTAACAAAAGTTACGTGCTGAAAATTAGGGAAGATAACTCTTGATGTTTACCCCTTTCTTTTGCTACCTCTCTTTATCAGTATGGTGTATGAGCTCCTTTGGGGAATACAGAGGTGCCATTGATCTTCAAGTGAATGGACAGATGGTTCCTCGGGTACAGATTTAAAGAACATCTGTTTGTTAAAAGTGGGGTCTATCATGGGAGTCTACTCAAGAGTAAGAACTTAATTAGTCATAGAATCATAAAATCATAAAATCATAAAATCATAGAATAACAGAATCATAGAATCACAGAATCATAGAATCATAGAATCACCAAGCTTGGAAAAAAACTTTTAAGATTATCCGATCCAACCGTCATGTTAAAAAAAAAATTTTTTTTTTTTTTTGTAGAAAATTCCATCTGAGATTTAGCTGTGCCAGTCAGGGCACTTTAAGTGGAATCGGCAATCTCTAACACTTAAAATGCTTGTAACAACTGATTACTTAATATCAGAAGAAAGTGGGTGACCTTTTAAAATTTATTCCAGACTTTTGTGGACTATCTGAACTGCCCTCTTCTGGAATTTATATAAAATTTTATGAAAGTAGTTCAAGGTATCTGTTTTTTGTTTGTATAATGTATATCAGTGGCCAAGTATAAGGAACTTTGATCTGAAGTGTTCAAATCACATTTTATTGGAAAAAAAAAAAAAAGACTAAATTTCATTAATAAAATTGTAATGCAATTGTTTCTGAAATTTCATTATCAAAAATTTTCCTTGAAAATATTCACTTTGAAAAAAAAATAGATTTAGTGTTGATAGAAAATAACTTTCACAGGAAAAATTCACAGCTCCAATAATCTGTGTTATTAAAAGTGCTGCAAGAAAAAAAAAAATCCTTCAGGACTCAAAAAAAAAAAATTCCAATAATTATGCTGATTAGATTATTTCAGTATGAGAACCAAACTTCAAGGACTGAAATTTTTTAGACTATTTACTTGAGGATGTATTTTTGATTGCTTCATCTTGTTGTTTTGGGGATTACCCTCATTTCTTGTGATTTGGTTAATTTCATTATGGCTGCATCACATCGGGAATGTAGGTCTCATCACTATCCTAATGATGGTATTTAGATGAGCTCTCACACCATAGCAGCTGTAAGCAATATCAGTTAGCTTTTCTTTTTTTTTTTTTAAAGTGTGAGGTTTTTGTTTTGTTTTGTTTGTTATTGATTTTTTTTCACCCTTGAGAGAAATTCATATCATATGAACTGCTAATCTTATTCTGTACCAAATCATGAAATGTGGTTGTAAGTAATGTTTATGAGTTTAGTTTCTGTCAATGAGTATTTCAGGGAGATAAATAAATTTTGCAAAATGGTTTTTGCCATGGCAGGCCATTAAAGCTGGGGTATGCTTCCTACTGACAACTAATCTCCTTTCTGAGCTGCAAGGACACATCACTGACTCATGTCTTGTTTGCTATCCACTGGTTCCCCCAGGTCTTTTTTGTCAGGGATGTGCTTAATCCTTCCGTTCCGCAGCTTGTCTTATTATTGAAGGCTGACTCGATCCAGGTGCAAGACTTTGCATTTGGATTTGTTGAATCTTATGAGGTTATCCTGACATCATCAAATCCAACCCCCCTGCTAAAGCTGGTATGTAAAATAGGTTACACAGGTAGGCATCCAGACAGGTCTTGAATATCTCCATAGTAGGAGACACCACAAGAGCATCAACTATTGTGCTTCCTCACTATAGTATTTATTTGGATTCTCCTACCTTTTAGTACCCTTTTATGATTATTTCCTTTAGTGTCTGAGTTTATGTTTGACGAGTTTATGTGGCCTGTGCTTGTACCACCCCCGACTCCCAGTTTGTGTCTGGGAATCCTAAGTCTGAAAGTTATATTAATAATTAATACTGCACTCTGTTTCCATTGAATCTGTCTTAGCCTTTTGCAGGTGAATGGTCTTTCACATGCTTAGGAAACATGAAAAATTTGAGCATTCATGAGGAAATGATGAATCAGTCAATTAAATGGGAGACCCTTCTCAGCTATTCATCACAGAAATAACTGCAAAACTCAGAGCCACTGTGCAAATCACACAGCACAATTTGCCTGTTATTTCAGAGTTAACATCTTAATTGGCTATCTTCTTACTGGATCTTAGAGAAGATAGCCCAACATTCTTTAGTATTTAACTAAGACACAGTAAATGGTTTTCTAAATTGAATTTTGTATCCTAATGGATATGGTTATTGAATAAATCAATTGAACTGAAGTATCTTAATAAAATCTTTTCTTCTGCATTTAAAGCAAGTTATGTACTTTGGTTAGCACCGAATATAAAAATTTCTCTGAATCCTTGAATTATTTTCATCTGGAATTAAACGTTTTGCAAACTAACAGAAACACCTCCCCCTCCCCCTATTTGCCTCACTATTTAAAACTAGTTTTCTGAAATGATAATTTCCTGTTTATGTCATAGTCACATAGTCAGATTTTACAACATTCAGCTTGTCTTTTGTTACATGACATGCCTGAGAGATTAACCATGTGCTATGCATTAAAATCTTGTGGCAGATTATTACTGACTACGTAGGAGGAATTTGTCATACATTAATTCACATTTCAATTTCAGTATTACGAAAAAGTGGTGAACTTTGATAGCCCTGTGAGTGTTCAATAAAATTTAAGTTACTATTTTTGAACATACTAACTATTCATATTGTTTGATGCCAGATTTTTCTAAACAGCTGGGCTGTGGGTTTCTGTTGTTTCGTCTCCAGCCAGCATTCTGCTCAGAAATACTAACCCAGGGATTACTGCATATTCTCAGTAAGGGAAAAGATATGAAGAATGGATGTCAATCCCTCTATTTATAGAGTGAAAATTAAACCTGAACCACCTTTCTCAAATATTTCATAGAGGTAATAAAAAAGCTGGATATTTCTTTAATCTCTTTTTCCATAGTGAAAAGATTTATCACACAATTTAAGCTGTGCAGTTTGATGAGTCTGAGGATCTGGAACAAATGTAAGCTGAAGTGGGAAAAGAGAGAATGAAATCACTGTATATTACAATATAATAAATTCATTAGTGCGAGTGAGTTATCAAATCGCTGTCTGCTGATGTTGATTACACACCTTTAGTAAGAGCATCATTACGCTGTGGGATTGTAGAGTAACCATTATGAACAGTTTTTGACCTGTGGTTTGTAAACCTAAAAGATTGACATGCTACTTCAATAAGACCACAGAAGGGCACCAAAATCAATAAGCTTACATTTATTATGCAAGAATTGATGTTTCTATGAAAAAAATAATGTATCTATCTAAATATTACTCTAACTCCTTCAAAGGAAATTCATTTTCTCTGTGTGTGAGAGAGAGTCTTCAATTTCAATCATTAAAATCATTGTTAAAAGGCCCATGGGATTTATCATAGTATCATAGTATCATAGTCTCGTGTGGGTTGGAAGGGACCTTAGAGATCATCGAGTCCAACACCCCGGGATTCGAGCCTCTGTGTAGCAGAGCAGCACCTCTACCACTTGCGCCACAGGGGGGATTCGAAACCAGGGCCTCTGGTGTTGCATCACGGCATTCCTACCACTTGCGCCACTGGGGCACACTATTTATTAAGATACTGTCAGGAACTGAGGCAGTACTTCTGAGTTGAAGTCCAAAGAAAATGTCTGAATCTCCATTTATGGAGTTCTTTAAATATCCTAAGTGATTTCTATGTACTGACCATGGAAGGTTACTTTCAGTAACAGATTAAGAACTTTTAGAAAGAAAAAAATTAGCACACACAAAACCTGACATGATGAAAGTAAAATGTGACTGTAAGAACATGTCTTCTTTATTTCCTTGGGTTTTGGCTTCTTCCTACTTCTGATCTCTTTGTAAAACGTTGAATGCTATTTGAAAAGTAGAGTTCCATGGTTACATTTGCAGGCAGAAACTTTTGGTTAAAATATCTCTCCAATATCATTTGAGTGAAATCAGAAAATGTAAAATTAAGCTTTTCACACTGCAGTACAAATGTGGATGTTTCCAAAACTGCGGTGTATATACTGAACTTGTCTTCTGGTTGGGAAGTGGTGACATTTTAAACTTCTGATGAAAGAAGAGAAAATACACATTCAGAAAGGCCCCAGATTGCGAATTCCAGGGAACAGTTTTATTAGAATAACCAAATCATTTTTTCTGACTGCAGTAAAAGTGATTTTATTTTTTATTTTTTTCCTTTTTTCATTTTATAATCCTCATAACTGTTTTATTCTTGGGTACTTGAGGCATATATGTGTCGTATATTTTTTCTCACTTTTTACACTTTTCCCTCGATTATGTGCATCATCTTCCTGATGACTCTACTGTCCCACGCAAACAATAAGCAAAGTAATTGAGAATTTTCATAGAAATCTATGTCAGATGATAAGTAAGCAATTTATGAATGAATATCTCATGATGACATTAATTTAAAAACAAGCCCTTTAAAATTGTGCATTTTATTATTGCAGCTGAATTGCTGACACGCCAAGGAGCTAACAAAACAGAAGCTTCAAGTAGGCTGAAAAGCCCAATAAATAAGAGTCACTGGGTTAAAAATACCAGGCTGCTTCATTCAAGCATGATGTATCATTGTGAAGAAAATGAAGTGTGTTTGTTCTGAACACTTGGGCTGTTTTTTTTTGCAGATGTACTGAGAAGTTCATTGAGATGGAAAAGTTGCTGGATGCTAAGTACGTAGGATTTTTATGTGCCCTGCTATCCCATTCCTTGAATCAAACAAGCATTTTCTCACATTAAAGGTATAATCTTTTCATTTTGGAGACCATATTGGATATGTTAGGACAGGAGAGAGACTTCAGAATTGGGCTTCAGGTAGGGTAGTGCCATATCATCCTCTGTGCTTGACGCACAAGTTCATCAGCGCTGAAATGAATATGTGTATGGTTTTAGTCAAGATAAAACCGAAATTTTCATTTCAGTTTCAACACAAGGACAGTGAGTTGCTGAAGAGGGTCTAGAGGAGGGCCATGAAAATGATCAGAGGGCTGTAGCCCTTCCCTTATGAGGACAGGCTGAGAACTGGGGCTCTTCAACCTAGACAAGAGTATCAGAGGTCAGTCAAGTTAGAGAGCTCTCTTAGTTTCTTGTAGCATCAGAATAGTTCTCTTTATTGTGTTCAACATACATCTTATATACCATTTACTTACAAGTAAGACATTCCTGTTCCTCTAACAGTTCCTCTAATCATTTAATTGGTCCTAGCTTCCTCCAAACAACAGTGATAAAGTACAGTTTCTTAAAAGCAACAGGATTAACAATGCATATCAAAAGAAACTCCTATCTACCCTTAGACACAAACAGACACTGCTTGCTCTTTGTCTCACACTCTGGTCTTCGAGGGTTTCACAGTGATATGGTCTATAAAAGAGTCTGATAAGCTATTTGGTGACTTGCTCACAGTTACATCTTCCCCCACAAAGAGAAGGCTCCAAGGAGACCTAATAGCAGCCTTCCAGTTCCTGAGGGGGACCTACAGCAAAGCTGAGGAGAGACTTTTTACAAAGGCAGGTAGCAACAGGACAAGGGGAAATGGCTTTAAACTGGAAGAGGGTAGATGTAGACTAGATATTATGAAGAATTTTTTTACTTTGAGGATAGTGGGATACTGGAACAGGTTGCCCAGAGAGAATGTGGATGCCGCCTCCCTGGAAGCATTTAAGGCTAAGCTGGATGGGGCTGTGAGAAAAATAATATAGTGGGAGGTGTCCCTACCTATAATAAGGAGTTGGAACTAGCTGATCTTAAAGGACTCTTCCAGCCCAAACCATTCGATGATTCTGTAATTCCATAATTCTATGATCTGGTCCTCTTCACGGGGAAGGAAAAAAACAACAAAAATGTGATCCCTGAGTGAACTTTCAAGACAAGTATGAACCAGCAAGTACAGACAGTAGAACAAGCTCCTGCTGTTTATTTAACATTTGGAATGGAGAGATATGGTTGCAGCTATAAATCATTTCCTCCATTGTCTGTATAAGGAAAGCAGTCAATTATCTTAATCACCTAATGGTAGTCTCCAAAACTGAATGTTCTGAATAACCTTCAAACTTGCAAACACCTTTAATAAAGAGAAAATGTATTTTCATGCATTAATCCAAATGCATTACTGAACTTTAATTCCTTAGTATTTGGAAATTCTATTGCCAAATTACCAATCATGCTGTTTTAAATATAGCCATTGGTCATACATACCATGCAGTTAAATTGCCCAACTCCGGTTAACCTAGGATAGAATCTAAGGTTGTATTCATTCAGGTTCAGTGTTGCCCTAATTGTCTGTATCTGGGCTGTACTTAACTTCAAATGCAAAGAGAGGAGCTCACATTCATCTACGTGACAGTGACCCAAGTCACTTTTTACAACTCACATGGAAGGTCTACATTGATGCCTAACACTTTCTGAAATGAAACTTATAAGTATTTCTTCATGCTTAATAACTATTCATTGTCCAATTTCTACATGTAAAGGAGCTGTCCTTCAGGCCTATGTATTTCTCAAAAGACATGTTGGCGTTTCTAATCAATAATGAATAAAATAACACCTAAGATTTGTTATGTATGTGACATTTTCTCTAACTACAAAAGAACTCAAAAGCCTCATTCTCCTTTCTTTATCCCCTTGAAAATATCCAGTCAACCAATTTTGGCTGTCTTCAATTTGAAAGAAATGTCAGGTCTGGGACTTGTTTCTCATGCTAGAAATAATTATGGCAATCAATAGAGTTAAAATCACTTGTAAAACCTTGTTCGGAGTAGCCAGAAGGAAGAGAATATTCCTGTTACTTTATCTGGATGATGTGCAAGCCTGAAAATGTGAATTCATCTAAGCAGAAAAAAAGCTAAAAGGATGTGTTAAAATTTATTGAAATAGCAGATCAATTTTCTTTCTCTTCTCAAAAGCCATGAAGAGAAATCAGTGATAAATGTGATGGGGGGATCAGAAGTTACATGCCAGCATACGGGCAGATTAAATTGATGCTATTCATTCTCTGAATAATGATAGGTGGTAATGTCTGATATTTAAGGATATACGTGCTATGAAGAAAACAGACTTAATGGAGAAAAGCTAGAAAAAGACAGCATCTAAAAATGAAGGTACAGTATATTGCATTGGAAGACAGATAACAATTCATACAATGAGAAGAATGCAAACAATAATAAGGTGGATGCAAAGGAACAATGAAGCAGAGAAGGTGCAGTAGAGAGAGGATGTTAAGAAACAAATGTAACTACTGTAACAATAGGCCAGATTATCACCTTATTATGAGCTTCTACTAGGTTGCCTTAGCGGAAAATGAAAGCTTCCCTTAATTCCCCTGAGCTAGTCCAACAATTTCAGTTTAATTAAGGAAATATGTTGAGAATTCACAAAAAATAAAATAAAAGTAAAGTAAAAATAAAAGGTTTTTTTTCCGCTATTACTACAATAACCTCAGGACAGTTACTAAAATTAAAATGATGGCTTTAAGTGCCTTCTGCTGCTCAAGAATAGATCTGACAAACTCAGTTCATTTTCACTATCAGTTATGACTATCTAACTAGTTAAAGATTTTAAAAAAATTCACCGTCAAAGCCCATCTGAAAATAAGATGACCCCACTTCAATTTCTCTAAGTTGTTTTTTTTTTCTCACTATAATTTCAAGAATATAAATAATTAATGCATCCAAAAATCTTAATTGGTTTTGAGTGGTAATCCCTATGCCAAGAGAAACATTTTAACTCAAAGACAAAGGGAGATGTATGGTGGAATACGCGTGCAAGCATAAGAGTGTTAATAAGGTACTGCTGAAATTAAAAGTCTCAGAGATCTTTCATCACATGAATTCTGTAGAAATGTGAGTAGAAAACCATCCCTAAGACTTAAAGCAGGTCCACAAGTGTTCAGATTTAAAATCTTCCAGACCACTGATCCTGTAATGGTGATGAGAATGCCTTGGAACTAGACTTATTTTGCTTTACTGAAATGTTTAGATGTTGTAGAGGGACATGATTTAGTGTAAAATAGTGGTGGTAGTTAGACGGTTGGACAGGATGATCTTGGGAGTCTTTTGTTTGGTGTTCCTATGATTCTATGGCTCTACTTTAGCCTGCTAAAGTAGATTTGTATCTGACACAAATTGATTAGTAAGTTTTACTTTATTGTGAGTAGAAAAGAATAGACATTTCTAGAGTTTACCCCTCTTTAAGATAGACATATTCTATATCTCCATCAGCTATAGAAGGAATCTAAGAGATTGACTTTACAAGTTGCGTCACACTCTACTTGGCCTTTAGCTGCTGTTACTACAGAATGGCAGGTGATGTCAATAGTTAAACTAATTTCTACTGTTTTGACCACTTCCCTTTGCCTGCCCCTTTCCTGTCCAATAAATAAATAAATAAATAAATAAATCAGCAAAACTGCAGTATTACTTAACTTCACATAGTATGGTTTGGTAGAGGCAGTGTCTGCTTCATGATCAGAGAAAAGTTCGAAGATTTCTATTTCTTGAACATTATGTAAGTCGTATACTAAAATTAAGTCTGCGTGGTCCCAAGTACATAGGGAAGCTCAAAGTATAACATAAAATAGAAAAAGAAGGCGGGAGGAGGATCATACAGTGGAATTATCCTTTACCCTAATCATGGGACTTTTAGAAATGTATTTTTATAATTTTTCACGTTGGATTTGTTTGCCAGGTGTCTGGGGACAGATTCCCAAGCTAGACATTTGATTACTATGAACAACAAGAAAATTTATCCAAAGTCTCAGAAAGAGAGTAAGTAATAAACACTTAAAACATATTTCAAAAATACATTTCCACATGGCTGCTTATTCGTTAATGGCCTTAATCCAAAAGGTGATTTTTATTTTCAATGAAACAAACAACCAAAAAATTATTTTTGTCTGTTAGAGAAATGCTTAAAGAACATTTTGTCGTATCCATTCTAAATCTCCTTCATTTGAAGTCATTTCTACTTGTCCTGTCAGAAAAGACCCTGCTAAAGAGTCTGTGCCCTTCTTTCGTGTAGCCCCCAGTCTAAGGAGCATCAAGCTGAGTTTTAGTTATAGAATGATAGAATCATAGAATCACAAGGTTGGAAAGGACCTACAATACCATCTAGTCCAACCATCCTCCCTTTACCATACCTACCTATAGTTATTTCTTCTTTCTTTCTTTCTTTCTTTCTTTCTTTCTTTCTTTCTTTCTTTCTTTCTTTCTTTCTTTCTTTCTTTCTTTCTTTCTTTCTTTCTTTCTTTCTTTCTTTCTTTCTTTCTTTCTTTCTTTCTTTCTTTCTTTCTTTCTTTCTTTCTTTCTTCCTTCCTTCCTTCCTTCCTTCCTTCCTTCCTTCCTTCCTTCCTTCCTTCCTTCCTTCCTTCCTTCCTTCCTTCCTTCCTTCCTTCCTTCCTTCCTTCCTTCCTTCCTTCCTTCCTTCCTTCCTTCCTTCCTTCCTTCCTTCCTTCCTTCCTTCCTTCCTTCCTTCCTTCCTTCCTTCCTTCCTTCCTTCCTTCCTTCCTTCCTTCCTTCCTTCCTTCCTTCCTTCCTTTCTTTCTTTCTTTCTTTCTTTCTTTCTTTCTTTTTCTTTTCTTTTTTACTTTTTTTTCTTTTTTTTTGTTTGTTTGTTTTGTTTTGTTTTGTTTTTTAAAAGCAGCAATTAGCAAACCTTTTAGCTTGCCTGTATGTCTCCATATTCCACCACTGAATACAGTTAGGGAAGCTGCACACCATTCTACCTGTTCTTATGAATGGGTAATTCAGACTGGCAGTGTGAAAAACATGGGCTAATAAAGCCCTTTGCTTTGCTGATGTATGGCAGATAGAGACTCTGGGTTCTCTTTGTGGGAACAGTTTGAGTTGGAAATCATCTCATCAGCAAGAAAATAGGGGATTTTCCTGAAGCATATTAGTATTTTAAGGTTGCCTCTGTTAGTCAGTTTATTCTTCACAGTCTTTTTAGCCTTTGATTATCTGAATTTATAAATACCTTAGAAGGCTCATAGTAATTAACACTAATAAGATATTATGTATTCCATCTGCACAAACTTAATGCTAAGCATTTGCAATAAAAATTTAGTGCAAAATGTATTAAAAAAAATATGTGAACATTTTTTTACCTCTAAGCAAAATTGCTTCAAAATCAATGAAGTCCTTACACATATCCAGTGTAGTGCCAAATGTCTTCATGAGATCTAACTATATACATTATTGGAGGAGGTGCACTAAAAGAACAACATAATGTTACTTAAAAAGTAAACAACCATCAACAAATAATAAACAAGCAAATGAAATAAAGAAGCAAAAACTCAAGGTGGCAATGACAGAGTTTTCCAAGGCGTGACAGTCAGCAGACTTACATTCAGTGTCTAATCATTGGCTAATTAAGTTATTTTTCTAGTTCTTCTGTTAGGCAAGTTTATTTCAAGTATTTTGAATAAGAGAACACTCAGATTCTCCTTTTGGTGTAAAATATTTTGCTGTGAGTGGTATTGAGCTGTTGTTTTTGTTATGGCACAGAATGGAGTCCCTTGCACAGTTTCTACGGCCCTTGAGTGACTTCCAGTTGAATGAGATAAAATATTTCTGCTAAATATGTTTTGGTATTTTCTTTTAACACTTAGAGCTCTTAGAGCTATTTGACTCTATACTTAGAATGAAGATTGGGACCTTGTTGTACTAAGTGTAATACCTTATCTCTAAATATTTAAATAAGCTAAGAAGAATGTGCTAATTACAGGACTAAATTTCAAGGTGTCATTTAACTCTCAGTTCATTTTGATTCTAATGCATTTTAATCAGTTGTAGAAAGAAAAATTAACCCATTCTGAGATTCATTTTTTAAAAGGAAAAGTTATTTTTTACGGGTCTTTGAAAGGTTTTGATTAATAGGTGGTAATACTTTAGGCCATGCATTCTCAAAAAATCTTTCTTAAAATTTTGCTGTTTGCCTTAATATGGGAAAACGTATGATTAAAAAAAAAAAAAATCTGTTATAATAATGCACAAAAGCTAAAATCCTGTTATAGCTTAATTCAAGCGCAGCCTCCCATGTGTTTATCCAAACCCGCCATGGATATTCAGCTCTAACTCCAATCTGTGAATTTAAAACACATAGGAAAAGAGTAGACAAAAACATCACTAGCATACAGAGAACAATAGCATCAGAAACAGGTACAGTAGCAGAAACTGAATAATGATATTTGTTTTGTGTACATACTCTATAATGCTTCAGCATTCAGTGTTGGTTCTGCATCCAAGCACTGCTGCCAGCTAAGGTAGCCTGTGGGTGACACATGCACACAGGCAAGAACATAAAGTTATAAAAACATGTAGAACATATGTAAATCACGAAGGCTCAAAATGGTAGTTCTCTTTCTGCTTAAATCTTCTTTCGGAAGGCGAGATCCAACTCTTGAGTGGAATGGTACAATTTGCTTCCTTCACGCCTCACTGGAGGTGCTGTCTTCCTCCCTTCACAAAACTTTCTGCAAGGCAGAATGCAGAAATCAGCTATGCAGTGTTCTTGGACCATGTGACACACTTTATTCAGGACACACTTTAGGCTCACACAGACAGTGCTGTAATTCTCATCAGCAGGAATGGGAAAGAAAGAAGAGCTGTATGACTCAGCATGAAATGCTGTAGGGATACCATCCATGATCAGCACTACATGCTCCAGCAAAGGCAAGTGTTCTTACAGAAAAAAAGAATTCTAGTCCAATATCTTGTTTAATCTGTAATTCATCTTATTTACCTCATCTTTTCACAACCCCCTGGCTCATATTCCTCCAGGGACCCTTCCAAATTTCTTGACCCTTTTATTTTAGATCACTTCATCTCAATGGATAAATGTATATTCGCATTTCTCAAATCCATCATGCAGATTTCTTCTGTTTCACTGCCTCTTTATTATCTGGCGAGTTTCCTGCCAGCCCAGAAGTCTTGTTCTCTCTTTACTTGTAAGGCTGAATGTCTGAGACAGTCCTGTCTGGACCTCTGGCAACAACAGATGTAGCACTGCAGACTGCAAGATACAGATGCACCCTGAATCCAGCTGTAATGTGTTGTGACTCAGCAGTTCAAGAGGGTACCAGATCTCTTCCAGTCGCATCAGCCCCAGAAGACATAGCTTAGGGCAAACATGCCCTCAAGGCAATTTGTGAAGGTAATTTGCACTGGCTCACAGCATGTGTAAGGTGCAGGTGACTCTGATTCTAATGAACTATGCAATTTGCTCAAAAAGGATTATGGAAACAGTTAGACTATAATCATACATTTGTGTTACTAAGTAACAGAAGTTGCTGTTATATCATTTAAATTTAAATAATGATTAATCTCCACCTTCACCAGCTGAAATACAGTAAGTCATAAATTTACCTAGAGAATATAAATAGGAGAAGCAATTACTTAGACATTTGAAAACATGGCAAAAAATTAACTTACATTAATGAGTGACCTTTATCTCACGATCAAGGAGTGAGTTCTCTGGCTTTATTATTAATTCTGAGGGAGAATATGAAACCTGGATTTATTTAATGGAAATACTTAGAAGATTCAGATTGTTTTTTATAATACTTTACATATGAAGGTTACTTCATACATACTTAATATACATTTCAGGTACTTGATACTGTTTCTCACAGTATCCTGGGCATTTTGGGAAATGACACAGGGGATGAAACCAGTTTTCCCCACATACCATGGATCATTCCTGGAAGTGGCATGCATTTGAAGCAAGAGAAGACTCCTATGGAAACTGGTGCAGAAGTGAGGATGAATGCTCAACAGAAAGGAAAACTGAGAATATATGTAGCCTAGTACAAGATTCATGTGGAACACACTGGAGATCCTAGAGATAGCAGTGCATTATTCACTTTGCATTTTCCAGTTAGAAGAGAGATGGTGGGTGATGTGTTTCAGCAGTGGTGACAGCACCAGTGGGTGCCTCCACTGGTGCAGATTTTTACAAGCAAACAGTGCAGGCTCTTGTTCATTGCTGGTGTAAATACATAGCTCGTGGTGGTGACTGTGTTGAAAACTAGCATTTTGTAGCTGAGAATTTGCCCTATCGAATAGTGTTATTGTATCTGTTCTAGTTTCCATGGAAATAAATAGGAGGCATCACTTTTAGAGTGACCTATGTAATTTTGCTGAAAGAGAAAATATTGCAAAGAGGAAAGGTGAAGGTGTGTCTTGGGGTCAAGTGTATTATTTTCACAAAGGCACATGGCATTAAAAAACAAACAAACAAAAAAAAAAACATTGATGAAAGCTATTGATATGTCACTATGGAGACACTGCAAAGAAAAATAAAAAATTAAAAGGAAAAAAAAAAAAACCTCAACAGAAAATTGAATTAGACTGTAGTAATACCAATGTGATGAAAGTAACACCATGTTGTTTGAAAGTGTGCATCATCACCACAAACTTAATTTTTAGGTACCCATGTAGCACAGGGAGGGATGAAAGTTTTTATATTTCTTCCCAATAAATTCAGCATGCCAGTGGAAATTTAAGAGGGAAAACCTTTCTTTACTAAGAAAGATATGCAAAGCATCAATGAACCATGCATCAGCTCACACTGATATCCAACTGAATGAAAAAGAAGGACCTAGAGATGTTGGAAGGTGATAGCAAGTTAACCGTAGACCAACAGTGGGCCGTAGAGCAAAGATGACCAACAGAATCCTGAGTGGCATTTGGAAAAACACTGCCAGCAGGTTAAGGGAGGTGACCTTTCTTTGCTCAGCACTGGTAACAGACAATTGGAATGCCACATCCAGTGCAGCGAACTGAGAATTTTCTTACACATTGTCTTGTATAACGAAGTAGAGGTGGCAAAAAATCAAACTTCAAACACCTGATTATCTTTCAGCAAAGCAAGAGGAGTCTATGAAATGGATTACATAACATAGCAGTTGTGTCATCATGGAAATAATCATAGTAAGCCAGGAATGCTCTCAACATTAAGTTTCTATTTGTCGCAATGAAAGGAAAAAAAAAAAAAAAAAAAAAAAAAAGAAGAAGAAGAAGAAAGAAAAAAAAAGAGGTTTTTTAGTCAGGCCGCTGAGCAGTCAATGAGTCACAGGCTTGCCATGAGCACTTGTGTTTCTAAGTCTTCTAAATTGCTTATTTCCAGCTCAGTAGGGGAGACAACTGTAGAAGCTTACAAAGGTACATTTCAAGCAGTTTCCAGAGGCTTTGATTTCATCAGAACTGGGGGATGATCATTGTTTTACATCCATCTTATGTATCCCATGAGAGGCAGCTAAGTGAACTCATGCCTTTCCTGGGGACCGATGATTAATGTTTACAAATTCTTTAACCTTTATTATGCTGTTTCTATTATATTTTCTTGTCATGAGAGACTGACAGCATTCTGTCAAGATGTACATGGATGGGGGCAGCTGTCTAAATGGCTCAAGAGATCCAACAGAGTAAGAGATTAAAGCTTTCAAAGAGGTAAATGATCTTTTATAGAAGATCTCAAGCAAAAGTGGGTAGGCTTCACAGTGGATAAAGGTAACATGACTCACAGTGTAAATTTCATTGACTAGATCCATAATAGTAACATCATTATTTTACAATATCCTTTTAATGGTGACAACACCATTTTACAGTATCATTTTGATGTTGACAAGCTTGGCTTTAGCTAGTGGACCCCCTGCGAGCATTTAAACTCTATGGCACAAACTATCTAATTAAAATTTGGATCTTCCAAAGTTTCTCTTCTGCCTGTTCTCAAGATATGACTTTGGATGATAATATTCTGAGCCATGTTTAGCATTGCTGATGGATATGTGTGCTCTTCCTTATGAAAGGCTATCTTGTCACAAACCCAAAACAACCATACTCAAGTTCATTTTTATATTGGTGTGATGTCGTACTCAGAAAATCCTCTGTCCACATATCCTGCACAGACATTCTGCCCAATTATGAGCTTGTGGCCCTTTGTTGCAACCTAGATACTCTACTATTATGAAACGATACAAGATGATTTAGGAGGTTTAAAATTAGCATAAATGAAGCAAGAGAAAAGTAACTGTAAAGAATAACATATTAAGGAAAGAAGTTAAATTAGATACTTAATTAAATTACTACTTAATACCTAAGCAAAAATACAAAACAATTGAAAATTAGAAAATAGCTGGGAAAGATTCTTGGAAAAAAAATATTTGGTGAAACTTTAACATAATTAAGTTTTTCAGATGCAGAAATTGTTTTCTGAACTGAGGTCTTATCTATACCAGTAGAGGAAGAAGGCTTGAAAAGAACTAAAAAGAATATGTATATTTTTTTCTGGATTATGGGATAATGCAAAGAACTATTATTTCAGTCATCCATAAACTTAAAAAGTAAAACTTGTCTGGATAGGTATATGCCTGTACAAGATCTATTCCAAAACTAATGCCTCCTATTTTATCATGTTGGTCAATGCTCTCATAGGCAGATGTTGGTGGGATGTCAGAGACTGAATCTTCACACCAGTGTTCTGTTAAATTTTGTTGACGTGACAGATGGCAGCAGGTGGGCAGTCTGATAAAATACTGTCAAACATGGAATTTACTAAGATTTTTCTGTATGAAATAATGTTATTCTCATCCTTGTATATGATGTAGTTTCCATGGAAATAAACAGAAGGCATTATCTTCAGAGCAACCTGCATATTATTGTTCAGAAAATATTTGTTTTCTTTTTCTCTTGATATCGAGTCTCATTAATGTAATTTCACATCAACAACAAAAGAGAAAGAATGTAGATACAATGAAGGTATGAAATAAAATATCATATTTAACCCATTAAATTATAACTATACGGCTATTTTTAGACACCAACCTATGCAGTATGTAAGATTGAAAAATAAAAGCATTTATCTTGACCAGTCAGACAGTAATGAAAGCCCAGAATGTTAAATTTAGAAGCTCCAGCATTTTTCAAAACTGTTCAAGATTCTCCCTTTAAATCATCCAGTTAAATCTAGTCATTCAAATTGTTAAATTATCTGTAAGGGAATTAAGAAGTATAAATAAAAGGATTTGCATTACATGTAAAAGTTATAATTACAATAAATCTCTTAATCGCCTTCACTGACAATGTTTTCATAGCCAAAAAATTGATGAGGTTCTTTTCTATCTTCTCTTTCAAGCTCAAACTTTCTGTCATACCATTCAAAAAAACAGTCATAAAGTAAAAGGTTGGTACTGATTTCAGTAGCTGTAGGGGGTTTACTATTATAAATCCCATCCTGTTTATCACCTTCTAACCAAATAATTCACGCGTTTTTTCTCAGTGTCATGTTGCTCTGTACTTCACTGTCCACATTGACTTTACTACTTCCCATGCTGCATTTATTATCTGTCATCAGAGTAATCAGTGTGAATATTTTCTTTAAAAAATTTTCATAAGAGATTAAACTTCCCCTCAAGAATTAAATTTTCCCCTCCTAAATGAGGGTTCCACGTTGCTTTTATTCACAGGGTTTGAGTTTGCTAAAAGGACACTAAAACAGTAGCTTGTTTTCATCTAGATTCTACTCTGTAATCTGGGTGACGTGTCTGTGATCTCTATAGATTAGTAAAGGCTAAAGCCTCCAGTTTATATGCTCTACTTATTACACCTCATAGAATATGATCATTTAGTCACTTTTTACAGTTGTTGTAAATGATGCAGTTGTTGCAGATGATTTGTCTGTCTTGTGACTACACCTGTTAGACTACAATTCCTATCTGAATTGCAAGTAAGTCTAACTTTTCTAGTCTTACAAGACTTTACAATCTAGATGAATTTTTAAGATGTATGTTGTGCTCACAGTCCTTTCTCAAATTGCAACAACTTGCAGTTGCTAAATGAATAAAGCAATGTACAGCAAAGACTTCTCTTACAATGAGGGTGGTGAGGCACTGGAACTGGTTGCCCAGAGATGTCTTGGATGCTCCACTCCTGGAGACTTTCAAAGTGTTGCTGAATCAAACCCTGGGCAACCTGATCTAGCTGTGGATAAATTCCCTTGAACAGGGGGGAGTCACTGCAGGGGAGATGGACAAAATGACCTTAAAGGGCCCTTCCAACTCTAAAAATTCTACTATTCTATTATTCTAACTCTTGAAATTCTGTGATTCTGTAAATTGTTGTTCTAAATAACTTTCAAATATGGGGGGAAAAAAAATCTTTTTTATTTATTTTTTTTTTTTTTCAGCATAAATAAGATTTTAGAACTTAATACAATGACATTTCAAAGAAGCCATCTCTCTTGATATTCGGAAAATATTATGCACTCATCTTCTGAGAAAGATGCCATTATGGGGACTCAGGATGTCCACTGATGAACACTGTATGCACCCAGTAATTCTCCTCTACAAGTCCAAAAATCATGTCTGTTTTCATAGATATCAACAGGATCATCATCATGGACACAGAATAACATTTCAACTGCTGCCTTGTTGTAAAGGTTTCATTTGCAGCAGATCTGCCCATCTC
This sequence comes from Coturnix japonica, assembly GCF_054131305.1. Classification (NCBI taxonomy): domain Eukaryota; kingdom Metazoa; phylum Chordata; class Aves; order Galliformes; family Phasianidae; genus Coturnix; species Coturnix japonica. The sequence continues at coordinate 171,127,462 of NC_140663.1, forward strand.
AAATCATGTTTATTTGTCACCTCTTATAATGCTAGTGAAAGAAAAAAGCCAAGTGAACATTGAATGAGCCTCATAAGCAGGCACAAATGCGGGAAGCCAGGAGACAGTCTCTGAGAATTAAATGTACCTGCCATCAGTGCAGACAGGAACAGCTTTAGTTTCCTTGTGCACTGAGATACTATAACAACATAGCTCCAGCTCTTGTCTGACTTGGTGTTAAAACCAACTGCTGCAGATAATCCACAAAAAATAAACAAAATACTTTTGGTCTTGTTGACTGGTGTAGCAACTTTCACTGCAGGGCAGAGAATTACATCTTTACTGATAAATGGCTTCCAGAACACATCTTTGTCTCAATTCAACTGTGATATCTGTGCGTTGTTTCCATGTCATGTTCACCAAAGAGGAGATTAATGCTGAGGATGGGATTTAACTCAGCTTGACTTCAGCCATATGAAATTTCGTGCCCTGTTTGTGCTGATTTTCTGCTAATTAAAGACTTTGAAAGTAAAATAGGTGTCTTTCCTGCTGGTGGGTTATGCTTCTATGGTATACTTTTGATTGTCTGCTTTTCATTCAGTCCTACATTAGGTTGAACTGTAGATACAAACATCTGTAGAAACTCATCACTGTGATGGAGAATCTTTGGGATATTTTTCTCACTGAGTTCTGTTCCTTCATGTATGACTCTCCATCACAGAACAGTTATATATCACCACATGTTATAAGAACATAGTAAACCTACCACAGCATAAATTTCTCCCTTAGCTAAAACTGAGAAAAAGTCTTCGTAGAGAAGTTCTCGCTCAAGCAAACATGGATTTTTATATTTGTCAGCACTTGAACTGTAGAGTGAAGAAGAGCAGGGGAAAGACAGGGATATCTTAACTCATTAATCTCTCTTAATGTAGGAAAGCTCACTAAAGTTCAAAGGGTATTTCAAAAGGAAAGGTTTATGTGATCTATCTTTTGATGATCTGACATGAGTTGTGCCTTCCAAGCAAGAAATTTCCTGCTTTCTGTCATAGCCGGATTCAAGAGGTATGAACTGAATGTGAAAATTTGAGTATGAACTGAGCTCTTGACAATTTTCAAAACAAAATACACACATTTCTTTAAAAAGTAGCATTTCATGATATTTCTATTAAAAAAAAAAAAATCATTGTTATGCTTTTTTTTTTTTACTGCTACCATAGTAATCACTGAATCTTTAAAATCACTACTGATATACAATGACGCAATCTTTGCTTCCTTTTTAAGTATCCGTTCCTTAAACACTGAAATGGCATAGACTAGCTATTCTTAACAGGGATTTGACTACTTCCATCATTAAAAATCATTTAACCAGTATGTAGCATAGTTTAGGTTCCTCCTTGTTAATTTTGGCTTTCCATGGGTCTTTTGTTTAGAGAATATATGAGTATATACATATAAAGAAAGAAAAAGAAAAAAAGGAATTTATCTCAAGAATGAGAATCTGACTATTTGAGCCGCTTGTTCAGGATCCACTGCCCTACAGAATCAACCATATTTTGTTTTTGAAGACAAAATATACTGCTTTTTATTTTATCTTTGTGCTAGAAGGAAAATACATAAATAAATAAATAAATAAGGCAGGATCTGTTCAAATACATCAGTTTAAAATAAATAATATGAGCATCTCCATCCAAATGTAGAGTTACTTTGTTAAAAAATCATGCAAAATTACAGGCACAATGGAAATAACCACGATCTAGAATAAAAAGTTATGTAGGCCACTAGAAAACAGGTTGAAAATATAGACTATTTTGCCGCTTATTGTTGTTGCCATACTTGCATTAACAAATTGTTGCAAATAACAATGGCAACAATTTACATTTGTATAGATGCTCTTTTTTCAAAACACATGGCAAATCATGGCCCAAATTATGCTTCCAATCCAAGCACAAATGCTTCCATTCCAGAGTTGCACTGGTACTATGAAAAGCAATTTTTATCTTTACTCCTCTTCACAAGGAATTAAGACTGATAGTATGAAACCTCCTTTTGGCTGTGATGGAAAAGTGATGTGGAAATACAGAAAAGAAAAATTTATTTATTTACGAATCAAAGAGACTGTTTGAAAAGCTTAGAAAGAAAATACATCTCAAAACATGTGTTTTGTCCCTGCTCTGAAGAGATAACAGCAGATAGCAAACACTGCAATAGCAAACATGTGCAACAGCACATTCATCAGTGACTTACATCACACAGCTAGCAGAGCAATCTTCCCCAAAGACTGAATGACACGAGCATACCAAGTGCTTCTAAAAGACAGCAATTTGATAACCACATTAGTATCACATGAGCTAACTTCCTGCTAAAATCACTGAATCATTGAATCTTAGTGAAGGCAACCCCAGTTTCATCCAGACAGGCATTAAAGTTTCATCTTGTGTTATTCAAGTGTCTTTGTGAATCATTCTGAGTCAGAACGTTTTCCACACATCCCATCCTATCCAAACTCCAACCACTTCAGCTCTTCTCACTGACTGCCTGAAAACCTGTTGCAAAATATAATGTCCTTTTTTCTCCTACACAGCTGACAGAATTTCCATATCTGGGCTCTCAGCCTGGAGTTGGAAAAGTATAATAGTAAATGTGGCTTTTTGGGTATGGGATCATTGATTCTTTTGGGGTAGATAGAAGACAACATCATTGTCTTTCAAATCGCATCACTTTTTATGTTTCTGCCCTGCATCCATCTTTACTGCTGGATAAAAAAAAGAGACAAACTGACCAAAAGCTAATGCTCCTTTCTACATAGGAAGTTTTTCAATTTCAGATTCTTTCTTATCTTTTCACACTGTGATTATCACCAAGTTAAATGTATTTTCTTGTGAAAATGGAATGTGTGTCAGTGCTATGACTTGTCGGTGCATTTAAGTTTGCCTCTAAGTGGCTTGTGAGACTGTGATTTTATTGACTTGCTTTCTGTTGTTTAGTAGTGATGGTCATGTAGTTGTTATCGACCTGCACCTGAAGCATAGCGACATCTTTGCTTCCTCTCAGAAAGTACATGTTCATGCCTGGAATTATCTCCTGTAATTAGCAGAGCTGTAAAGCTAGATTCATAATGCATTTAAGATACATTAATCTGGACATACACTGGTAATTGCTTAGCAATTAGAAACTCTCACTAAGTGCTAGATTGGTTGCACAGATATCACTTTCAGCTGAGGCATGAAACGTATCTGAGGTCCCAGTGCCAGAAAGTGCTCAGCATGTACAGATCTGTAGGATAGAACTTACATTAATTCTTTCAAGGAGTGATGAAACCATAACGAAGGAATTCATTGACAGAAGGCACCCTCTCCTTTATCACTGCCTACACTGTCACTTCAGGCACCAAGGAACTACCAATTATTTTAATTATATTCTCTCTGCTAACAGTAGTACTTGACTTCCTAGGTATTTGAAGGTCCATTTTTGGAAGATGCTTTGTAATTCGAGCTAGTAATCTATCACAGATCACAGATCTGTGGATCTGTGGAATCTAGGATAAATTCTAGGGCTGTTACTTACATCGTGTAGTAAATTGCTCTGGAAGTAGTTGTGGCAGTTATCAAAGAGTAAGTCTGCAAGCAGGAGAGATTACAGGCCCCCTCTCTGAATTTGCAAGGCAGAAGATAAAACCTCTTTGAATAACAGTAGATATCTACAAAAAATTGCTGTTTCAAAATTGTCTTTCAATGAAGGATGCATTTCAAGGACTTCACTGATTTGAAAAAGCTATTGGAGCAGTCTTTCCTCCTGTTGACATAGTAGTTAACTGGTATATTTAGGTATGTAAGAAATGGGAAGAGCATATCCTGATTTATTCCTTTATTTTCTTCATAGAGTAGAAAAATAAGCTTTTTAAAGTAATAAAATAAAATGAAACAGTAAAATCTGTGGAGGGCAGTGCCCGGTGTGTAAAAGTTGCTCTTGAGAGTGGTTGCATTTTATTTGCCCTGAGGGTTGTTTATTTTGTGGAATTTTGATGGAGCTCTTGCTCTTGTCATTGCTAATTGACCCCATGCAGTTTCCAGTCTGAAGATTCATACTTTAATAATCCTCTTATTTATATGCCAGGTTATTTTTATACTTAAGAAAGAGCTATACGTAGTATTTATGAACCCACAGCAAACTACAGGTATCAAACACTACTTGTTTAAATTATTTTCACTACCTCTTCCAAAAAAATTAAATTGTAATGTTATGTATAATCGATCTTTTAGCAGAATTTTAAAGTAAAAGCAATTGATAAATAGTCCTAAAGTAAACCTATCTTAAATTGACCCATCACAAGGTTTGTTACCTTAATGGCCAGCAATAACTATGCTTTCTTCACCTGAAAGGCAAATTACTGTAATTTCCATCTACCTTCAGTACTCATGGTTTTGAAGCCTTTTGCTTTTCCAAACACAAATTCTCTCTCTTTTTGCATAGTCAAAGAAAATTACTGAATTTCATATCTACACATAAGTGCACAAGAGCTAAGGAAAGGTTAGAGATGATTATTCTGATTTCTAAATGATTACTTCAGGATGACAGAATAATTACATAGAACACATAACTTTCCTGGGTAACTGAATAGCCCATCAAAATATTTTAATGTAGAAGACCTATATGTGCAAGCTAGATTTCCTGAGAAATTCACACAAAGATACGAACCAAGGAACAATTTTTAAATACCATATTGGGAAAGATAGAAGCAGAAATGTCAGCCTGAACTTGGTAGAATTTGGGATTTAAAAATTGCTCATGTGGTTTGTCATTCTTTCTGTCATGTATTTGCCACTGGTAAGGAACAACAGAGACAACAGTTCCTGCAGGTTTCTCTCTATAGTTTTTTTCACCTTATTAATCTTCATATCTGAACTATAAGCTATTGGAGATACCATGCCTCCTAGTTTAAAGGACTATGTGTTCTACTTCAGAATTATGTATGAAATCAGTATTTGTTCTGTAGAAAGAACAAAAGAACAAAAGAACATTAAAAAAAAACACACACAAAAAAAAACAATAACAACAACAACAAAACAAAACAAAAAAAAAAACAACAGACTGCTCGGTTCTCCTTCTACATTAGTGAATGGAAAGTAAATGGGTAGTATTTCCAACAGCCTGTCTGTACATGGCTTTGCAGGAGCTTTGAGTACTGAAAATAAATATCATGCAGTAAACCACTTCTCCCTGGTCCTCTAATGCATATGACAGAAATGGCATTGTACTGCCTGTAAGATGGAGAAGGAATAAAAATCCAGTAGCAAAATGCTCCCTTAATACTGCAAATGCTCCCATATGAGGACCTGTATTAGCCTCCTCAGCTGCTTTAAGCAGAGCTATGTTGATTTTTTTTTGCCCACCAACCTGCCCAGCACAGATTTGAACCTATAAGAACCCTGAGTAGAGATTGCTTGGCTTACTAAAGCAGCACATTTTCTTTCATTATTTTTTATGCTTCCAAGCCATAGTGTTATCATTTATTCTTTGCTCACCATCAGGTTTCTTGACAAGAAAGGAGCACATATCAATATAAACAAAAGAATGCAATGATTCGAGCTTGTTCAAGGATTCCATAAAGATACTACTGTTTTAGCACACATAGAAGGAATTATATACATATCGATATCTCCAGTGAAGCTGTGAAATGAATAAACTAACAGATGTGCACAGAATCAAGTTCTGCCACCAGGCTCTCTAGACTCATGCTTAGAGATTCTAATGATGCCATCAGAAGTTTCAGTTTTTTAGGTGAGTGATCAGAGTGATTTCTTGCAGTTGCAGGCTGTCCCTATGCTGCAGTGACATACCTTCTAAAAATGATGGAGATGTCTGAGTGAAAGACACTCAATTAACACGTAGAAAAAGTGGGAATAGTGCAGAAGATTCATCAGTATGCTTTGGCCAAGGACTGCATTGCTTTAAAATGCAGCTGTTATAAATGTCTTACTTTGTACAGAAAAGCTTGTAGGAGTGTTTGCAGAAAACAATAAAAAAAAATGGAAGCACATGCTGCACTGCTGAAGTAGAGTAACATCTTTGCTCTCTCCCTTGAAAAAGGTCTAATAATTTATTATCATTATTCTGTCTCTGATGATAGCCAAATGACCCTGGAAGAAGAGAAGACGATTTGAATTTATAGAAGTAATTCTCAAAATGAGTTGTTTCTTAACATTAGAAAAAGAACATGAAGACATCAAACCTGAACCTTCTATCTGAAAAATGAGAGGGTCAGTACAGGATCTCTTGCCTTTGATTGATCTGGGAAAATAAATAAATGAACAAATAAATTCTGGAAATGAGAAATACTTGAAAGTCCAAAGACATAAGAACCTAGCTTTGAAATCTTTTGGGGTACTGTAATCTGTAGATCTTTACAATGCACATGAAAATCAACATTGTACAGCGTGTCATAGTTGTTAAAATAACTAAGGGTAATTTAAAGTGAAATGTTACCTCATGAGCTGCATAAAAAATAGCACTGTAGATTTTTTTATAGGAAAAAATATGTAATAGTGACCTTTTTCTTTTGACCCTGGGCTTGGGGCAGAAAGGAGTGGGTTTTGCTCCAAGAATCATTAAATAGAGAAGATTTTCTCCACATATGGGTGCAAATAGATTTGAAATGATTTTCTCTCTTGTTTTTTAAGCTGCTGAAGTGCACAGGACATGGTACATGTAGGCTACATTACACACTGCAGTAACACAAAGTGGCATCTTATTCAAATGAGTTTTGCAGCACAAATAATAAACCACCATACTTTTCTCTGCATTATTCTCTGCATTGCTGATGACCTTTAGCTAGTTATCATCACGAAAACTGTTGTGACTGAGAGACTGAGGTGATGTGACTGTACTGTTATTCCTCCCCTTACCATTCTCAGACCGCTTCTCTCAGCATCTGAATGAGAAGGGAATGGAGCAGGTATGCAGCTGGTGGAGTCATGAGCTCCAGCTGCAAGGTCAATAAGAGCAAGTATTTCTTATCTGACATTCATAGTTGACCCCCTTCTTAAATAAGGAAATGTTAAAACTCTGGAAGGGTTCCCAAAGGTTTTAGCATAAACAGTGATTTTTGTGTTTCTGTAAGACTGGATAAAGGTGATTATATGTGTAGGAAATTCAAGAGAAACTCAAACAGTGACATCTTTTTAAAACTTTACTGTGACTGAGAGATCCTCCAAAATGAATCATGGTTGTAAAAATTCTCTAAGTATAGGGCATGAATACATTCATATCCTTGGTGTCAGAAATGTGATGGTCTCATGTTGGATCCCTTTGGATCACATGTAGTGTGTGATTTTCTATTTCAGTACAATTGTCCTCAAGATGTTTTCAAGGTTGTTAGGGGTGAAATATTTTATTATTTTATTTTTTCTGTGCTATATTGAGTCATAAATCAGACACTGATGTTTATTTTGTGTTTTCTTCTTGCCATATTGATCATAACTCACTATTTCTTCAGCGTGCCTACACAGATGTTCTTGGGAGTACTACTTACATGAGCAAGGTCTAACAGAATCAGACAAAAAATTATACACTAGAGATAATATTCTATAAAAGTATAAATCACTGCTATCTCAATGACATTGATAGGAAAATATTGTATCTCCAAACTGCAGTAACATTTATTCAGTAAGTGCGGCAAATATTAAATAACTCACAGGAAAGATTAGGAAAAAAACATTCTCTCTCTCCTGTGTCTACTAAAGCAGATTTCAAATTAAGTCGACAGTTTTATGGAATGAATATTTGTCCACTTGTAGATGGAATTAGGCCACAAATGCACATTACATAATGTAAGCTCACAAATAGCTGTCACTTAATAACTTTGACCACATCTGTCAATTAGGGTATTGCACTTCATGGGCTGATTATGACTTCAGCTACACAGTAAGTCACCCAGTCACAATCAAGAGTGTGTGTGTGAGTGTGTGTCTATTTTGATGATAACCAGGATGATCTCAAAGAACTGGAATGTGAAACATGGGATTTACCATTTCTGATAAAGAAGCAGTTGGAAGAAGGGGGGGATACTTTCATCCAAATGGAATCAGATTCTTATAATTAGGGAAATGAATACTGACCTGTGAATGTGTAACAGGAAAATATGAGAGAGAAACGTAAGAGTTTTAGGACCTTCTTTAACCCTTACTCCAATTTGACCATTGGTATGAGGCTCTGAGCCTTTTCTATTATTAATGGATACGCAGAAAGTCTACATCTATTTAGATGCTTCTGGTCATCTCGCCTGCTCTTTGGCATTCAGTCTTCTCTGTCAGAGATTTCCCACCATCTCTGTACTGTATGTGCCTCTCCAAAGCAGACAGATTGTAGAGTATTTAGAATGACTCCAGATACTTATGCCTATCCTCACTTACTGTTCTTTTCCTGGACAGACAAGGAGCTAAATTCTCAAATTTTACTTAAAACTGGTCAGGAATGTATTTTGTTCCATTGTGAAAAGTGTTGAGATTGCATAAAACTTTCTGCTTCCTTTCAAAATGAAAAAAAAGAGAAGCACATTTTTCTCTGAGTGGCAAGTACTGCAACAGCCCTAGGCAAATGTGCCTGAATCATATGTCTACTGAATACCATGGAATAGGCACACAGGATAACTAATTTCACTGGCAAGACTTATTTCTGTTAACAAAGTACTAAATATTGATTGTGCATAACACTATCCTCCCACATGAGTACTACAAACACTTGACTATAAAATCACTATGACTCAATTTCCGTTTTTGGTGCACTGAATAAGTAACAGGGCTTTCTTTCTGCATGAAAGTGGTAGAGTCAAGATGCCTGGATATTTTAAAGAAAAATGTAGATGTGGCATTGAGGTACATGGTTAGTGGGCGTGATGGTGATGGGTCAGCTGCTGAACTTGATGACTTTAGTGGTCTTTTTCAACCTTAATGATGCTATGTTTCTAAGATAGGTGCTAGGGCATTTATATTTGGCATGAAAAAAAAAGAAGTTTGAGTTTCTAATCTAAAACAAGAATAAAGACTTGAAACACAGTTTCTCATATCCAAAGAGAGTGCAATCAGCACTGATGACCTTAGGACAATAAAGAAACTCTCTTTCACCTGAGCACTGGAAGCCAACCAACCTTTCCTGTTGAAACTGAGAGACAAAAAGACTTCCCAAAAAATTAATGATTCTGATGAATCACCTTGTGTATCAAATGAGATGCTTACCTTGGCAGGACCCCTTGTTTCCTGTATTGATATTTTCTCCTCGAAGCAATGACAGTTTCCCAGGGAAAAAGTAGGTAAAAGTCAGACTGTCACTGGTAAGACTTGCTTGAAAAGTGTGTTTCAGCCTTTCAGATGAAGATAAGCATTTGGTTAACCAATATTTTCCACATCTGTCTGCTTTTCCTGCCACTCATTCAAAGTGAAATCAGTGCACCGGTGGATCTTCTATAGAAGATCTTTACTGTCAACATATGAACAATGATCATAAAATTATATTTACTCTTAAAAGGTTACATCTAAGTACAATACAACACCCTTTCCAATCAGCATTCTTAAACTAGCATTTTTAAAACAGCCAATATTGAGATGGAAAACCCTGATAGATTAACAAATAGAAATCAGCAGTTTATTAGAATATATGTAATGTAAATCTCTGAAGAGAATGAATGGGAATAGAAAGAGAAGATACAGGAAACCTCTGCAAATTTTAAACTCGTATTTCAGTTAGAAACCAGTTTTAGTTAGTTGCCTCGAGCTAATAATTTTATAATCATATTTTTATATCTTATATATAAATGCTGGCTTGCCTTCTCCTTTGCTTTGGTAGCATCATGTCAGAACAATATTTCCAAATTGCCATCTTCAGTGATATCCCAGTCAGTTATATTCATAGATATCAGCTACAAAATCTAAGGATATGAAAGGGTAAAATCATTTACTTTAAAGATATTGATTTTACAGGAAAAATAGTACAAATTAGCTACAAAGGGATGTCAAATGTGATGCCCAAATAAAAAATAATGAGAAATAATGGTTAACAGCTCTGATAAGCACAGGTGTTTTCATAATAGCAGCCAGTAAAACAATCCAAGACAAAAATGTAATTTAAAATTGATCATCTCCTTTCAACACTGCAGCTCAAAGCATGAAAGCACGGATTCCTGTGCCCACTCTGTTTTGATATGGCAACCAGCTGGGCTAAGCTTTTTCTGAGTGAGCTGTCCTTATAATCCACTCAAATCAGTGCAGTCATAAAGTAAACGAGGATTAACAACATCTACTGCAAAATTATGCAGATTCTGTGGTTTCTATATTATCGCTTTATTTCCAATACTAATTCTGTTAGTCAAACAGCAACTGCGGGCCCCTCAATATTTGAATTATAAAAATTTAAATTTTGATGCTGTAATGATTTTAGCACTGAGGAGCTTCTAACTAGAACTGTGCACACCAGAGTGGGAAAAATAGATGTTTGGAGGTATAGAGAGATGTTACCATAGTGCCCATGGCATAAAAAAAGTCTCTCATTTCCCTAGTGAAAGCACAAATGCCACTTCCAGCAGCTTTTGCTCATTACACCAACATGGAAGTGAGCATCATACTTTTCCTCATGAATGAAAACCCTGTTCAGCTCAGTTTGGCTGCAATAATTCAGGCACAGGTGGCAGTACCAGATGCAAGCTCTTTAACTCCCTTGGCACAACTGGAGTTTTTCCATCCCTACTGGAGGAATCAGGGCTATCAGTTCTTCACAGGTTGGCAAACAGCTTCAGTCCTCTCTGCTGTGTTCTGTGAGGAGGTTGTCTCCCTCAGAGTGCTGTGCACAGCAGCTGCAGAAGCAATGCAGTTCTCTGATTTGGGTTAATCTCTCATGCCTGATGGCACCAGTACATGAATTTTGATCTGACGAATAGTTCCTAGCACACAAGGCTCTAAATTCTAAGATTACTATACTAGAGAGGGAATTTGTAGTTGAATAACTGAAATATATGTTCCTGAGACACATGGAGGCTTTAAAATAGACTTGTTCATTTCCAGCAATTGCTGCAAAGAGGTAACTGTCCCCAGTCACCTTTGCAACCAGCTTCTACACTCCAAAGAACTATAAATGTGAAAATAAGCATCTTTATCTTCAGCTAGGAGAGACTGAAGGGAGCTGTTATCTTTGTTTTAATTAATGAAGCTTCACGCTATTTTAATCCCATGCCTCTTTTTTATTTATGTTTTTTGTTGTTGTTTTGTTTTTGTATTCTGTCATGGTTTTAGGTTTTTGTTTTGTTTTGGTTTGTTTTTTTAATTAGTATTCTGAATCATAACATCATGCAGTACACTGGGAATAAAAGAGTTAATGCTCCAGTTCTGTGGGTTGTCGATATTTTCCAGGCACTCCAACAATATATACTATATCTTAGAATATATACAAAGAGACACACACAGAAAAAATAAAGAATGCTGGAAATTTAGAATCAAGTAGAAAGTTTAACAGATCTTCTGAGTTTGGTTGATGATTTACCTTCATAGTTGGTGAATACCTGTAACAAAAATCACATTGACTCACAAAGGAATTGGGCAACAAAATTTTTACCTCTACAGGAACATTAAACTAAATGAAAAATCTTTGAAAAAAAAAAATAATAATTTTTGAAGCATCTGTTTGCATACAAATACTCTTCTCATTTTCTCAACTATATGTTTGAGTGTGCTGGCTTTATCTGTCAAATCAAATTTCTGTTTTGCTTTGTCTTTATGTTTTCTGGCTGATAGAGTACGTGTTAAAATCTGCACAGCATTCCTGGCAGATGTATTTTATTCTGAGCACTTCAGTAGATGGTGGTTGTCAAACATCCAGCCCTTTACCAGCTTAGGTCTATAATATATTTCCATTAGAAGAGATAGGAATATAATTATACTTGGGAAAACAATACCAGAATTCTACCACTTTTCTGACATTATTCTTTCTCTTGTTTGCATTATACAAGGGCAACTGAGCATACTTGCAGACATTTCCATTTCCATTACATTAGAGACATTACATTTCCATTTTGCTCAGAGCATTTTTGCTTTCAGAAATGCCCATTGACCGTACACTCTCTGTAGATGGTCCCCTCTGTCAGTGATAACTAGGTATCAATTGTTGGCAAGATGTACAGCACAATCCCAATGTGTTTTTTTCTCAAAAGGAATGAAAAAGTAATGAGGCGTGCCATCGTAAAAGTGAATTGTATTTCAGAATTACACAGCTTGCTGAATCAAGGCCTGATCTTCCTCCTGCCCACTGTTCTGCAGCCTGGGCTTTGTGTCCAATTTGTTGATAAATGAACAATGGAGCAACAGTAAGCACTGAGTTGCACTCATTTCTAGGACAGATTGTGAACAGCTAGCAGCAGGAGATGACATTAATCCAAGAAAAAAGAAACAACACAATTCTGATTTCCTACTACTTGATTCTCATAAATAACCTCTGATTTCCATTGCTCTGTTAGACCACAAAGAAAAGGGCTAAATGGACCACAGTACAGAGGGGAAATGAATGAACATGCTGAAGAGAATGTTCTTCAGAGAAGATCCTTGTAAACACTTTTCTGAATTTGTGACAACTGTACTTCAAACAACAAAGGGTTACATCTCACTCATGGCTGTAGCCACCATAACAGAAGAAATTAAGAGCAGCACAATCAATAGGTTTAAGATTCTTCCTAAGCACTGAGAAGACCTGACTATGCAAAAAGAAACTGCTGAAGTTCCCTAAGTGTCTCAGGTGATCTGTTTTCACACTGGGGCCTTCTGATTCTTTTGTTCATTGTTGGCTTGTCATTTCCATTATCTGGAAAATCTCACTTGTTGCTCCATGAAATGGCAGGTTAACCGTGGATTATTATTTTTTATACATTTACACACAAAAAAAAGTAGCCTCTGAACATCTGCAGAGGTGCCCACTGGGTTAAATATTGTGCTCAACTGCATGTTGCAAACTCTTCTTAATTTCCACACATTGTATAGAGAAAGCTGTTCTTACTCTTTAAAATTTAGCATCTGTTTTTCTACACAGCAGAGTGTTCCCCCCCATACAGAGTTTTAAGTCGATGGGACTGTGTCAGTATAAAGGTCTTTGATAACAGATTCAAGTGCAAAATTGAGATGTGATTATACACCGTATTAGTTTATGCAATACAGAAGAATAGCGGAGATTCAAAGAATGTCTCTGCTGGAAATGAAAGATCAAAAATGCATCACCAAGCTTAATTTTTTTTCTAAAATTGGATAGCGGACATTTGGCACATGAAACAACCTTATAACAAAGCTCCTATAAAACATTTTGGACTTCTGAAGCTAAAAATTATGTTCTTTTTAATGCTGTTAAGGAGAAGCAAAATTCAAAGGCTAACAAGTAGTAATTGCTTTCTGAAAAGAAGGCTGCTGAAAGTGAAGGTTATTTTTGTCCATCTATAGTGTGTACGGCATTTTCCAGCTAAATTATAGAAAATTATAAGCCATGTTTTTCTTGCTGCCGTTAACTAGCTTTATATGAACCTCACAGTACATCTTTGATATTATTTTGTTGCTTTGTACCAATTGTATTGAGGTTAGGAAAAAAAAAATAAAAAAATTATTCCCAAACAATCCAGTTTTCTGATAATTAGCTTTCGACAGACGCTAATGACAAGCATGCTGTTGTGTTTGGTGCAAAACTCTTCAGACAGCCAACTTTCTACATTTTCTTTGTCTCTGATACAATACTGAATAAAGTTTGTGTTCTTTGAGACAGTCTTGGAGGAACAAAGATGAATTTATGATAAGCAGCACCATGGAACAAAGAAGAAATTAACTGATTGTTACGTTGTTTCAACTCACTCCTCTCCCTAAACAAACAAACAGTGAAGTAGGTCTTTTAATTCAATGCATTCAGATCATTGCTCAGTTCATAGGAAAGCCATAGAAAACAAACAAACAAAAAAGCGCTAGATATTTTTAAAAATATTTTCTCACTCTTATGTGAAATCATATAATAATCTTAAAAAGCATTACATATTAAAATTGACTTCGATTAGTCTACACTTAATTGTAGAGTTGATGTTTTGGAAAGGAGTATGGGAGCACTTTCTTATATTCTGAAACAAACGAAGACAAATACAATAATTAGAAATTTCTTAATTGTGGGGAGATATGAGTGGAACAGAATCTGTTTTGGGCTACTCCCTCTGAACCGGAAATCTTGCTCAAAATCTTTATTCCCTGGTTGGTAATTATATAATCTCTGGCATCTTTTTCATATACATAAATAAATAAATAGATTTGCAAAGTGAGATAAAAGAAGCAACAAAATATTAACCTTCTCTGTTATTCTTTCAAAAAGAAGCACAGCACACAAGTATAACACACTGGTTACCAAAACAAAAAGTCCAGTGACAGAGCTGTGGGGCAATGAAAGAAATTTGCTGCCTGTGCAGTCATTTGAAACACTCTGCTGGAGAACTGAGAGTTGGTTAAGAAGTTTGTATCTAAACTGGCACTAAAAAAGAACAGACAAGTTAAAGATTGGCAGTTCCATCAGTGAATATTAAATGCAGTAGGTCCAAGTGGGAACTCAGTTTCACAGAGATGTTAAATTGCCAGTAGCAGAAAACGGGGAAAAAAATTACCAACAGGAAAATAACCATGCACTCATATCTATTCAGGCAAACACCGGAGGCAGAATACTGATGCCCATGTACTTTTGAGTACCCACTATACTAGTACCCACTCTGACCCACTATACTAGTTGTCTTGTTTTTATGCATTCTCTTTATTTTTATTTTTATTTTAAAGCATAGTCTAAGTTTTCTTAGAAGTTAGAACAACTTTCTACCTATTGGCATGCAAACAGGCACTATGAAAGATATGGGAACTTAAAAGTCAAGGTAAGATATTTGCTGTGCTCATTGCTTGCCAATAGCCATAATGCTTTTCCAACTTTTGAACAATTTTATTGCTGCTCCAGGGCCTATGTACTGGGAATAAACACAAAGTACAGGATGCACTTACTACTGTGTCCTTGGACTTCTTTGCTTCTGTCTGCTAAGCCAAAATAGTAAAAGACAAGAGAGATTTTATTGCTCTTTATAAGGTGATGAAACTTGTTCATTTATCTCTTTATTTAATGTGTGGCACAGTTACTGCATACTGGATGAACACACAAGTACATACACACATGTAGAGATGCTGATGGACTTACAGCAACTGATGGGAATGGATAGGGTTGTGTTCAGGACTTGTTTTATTGTCACCTAAAACATAAGTCCCAAAGTTTCTCTCACATCCAATGTCTAACTCATCTGTTTTGCCTCTATTCCTCGGTGTTTGTGAGGCTGCTTCAAGACTTAAAAAGAGAGATGGAGGAAGAAGATTGAAATGTTTTTGGCTGGTTCACATCTCCCAGCTTTTTGTCACTGTCTCATCTGATTGACAGAATTCATCTGGAAGACCAAGAAACTTGGTATTGTGGCAAGGTTAGGATGAGGGCAGCAGTCAGCCAGGGAAGCCCAAAGCTGAGAAGACAGAAGTAGTTCTAGAGGCTTAAGGGAAATTACTGAAGGACACAGATGATTTACATCTCAGTCTTCGGCTGAGGTTCTTTTCATCTGCGCCTACAGCTTCAATGTCAGGTTGACAGCTTCTACACATAGGATAAATTAATATATTGGCTTTTTACATACCACACTTCTGTTTATTTCTGTACAACACAGTCCTAATAAAATAAGATTTTCTCACTTCTACATAGAATTATTTCATCTCATCATACACGTCATAGGGACAAGACTTAAAGCCATTCAGAAATTAAGCCTTCTGTGCATATTTTACAAAGCTTCAGATCTGTCTCAGCATCCTGCATCTTGCTTCAGCTCCTGCTACTACAGCAGAGGCAAATTAAGAGCTTGAGTTGAGAGTAAACATAGGTGCTGTTTTCTGATGGTTTCTGTGTTCATATTCATACTTAAGACTCAGTCATTATTCTTCATAAAATGCCATGAAAAGGAATCAGATACCTTTTAACATATTTGACTACATTTCATAGAATCATGGAATCTCCAAGGTTGGAAAACATCTCCAAGGTCATCCAATCCAACCGTTCACCTACCACCAATAGTTCCCACTAAACCATGTCACTCAGTTCAACATCAGTTTCTTGAACATTTCCAGGGCTGGTGATTCCACCACCTCCCTGGGCAGCACATTCCAGTGCCTGACCACTCTTTCAGAGAAAAAGCAATTCCTTATGTCCAACCTGAATCTCCCCAGGAGCAAGTTAAGGCCTTTCTCTCTATAGTCCTATAGGGACATGTATTTATTTGCATTTATGTGTTTGACCGCACCCTCCTGAGACCAGATAGAAATTGTTGTGCAAGATACATCTTGAAGTACAGGGAATACTCAGAGGAATGACATAATCAGTCATTCTTTGTTAAATCTTTCTCATGGATCCACTCATTCATGTGTGACATTCTATTGCCCTGACCGCTGGATGTTGCTCATCTTTGCATACTGGTCATACATATACAAACTGGCCTTTAGGCAGCTGAATCACCCTTAGATGTTGATGCACTACAACAGGAATCTAGATGATAGCTAAATTATATGTAAACACATGGAGAAAATTAAATTTATGTGTTTTATGCTAGGGTTGGATATCACCACTGCTGTACTACTGTCCTGTGTTATCTGTTCATTCTTATGTAGCTGCTTCAATCACATTTAGTATAAGAAAATGCAAGAAATATTGCAAATGAAGCTTTCCCCCCCACCCCCCCTTATTTATTTATTTTTTAATAATAATAAAATTCACCTCACACAACTCCTCAACAAGAAGCCATAAGTTCTTACAATAAATTTTTAATCAGATTCTTTGCTCTTCTTATCTTATGAAGCCAAAGGCCTCCTAAAGTTGTTTTCTAATGCTAATACATCTTCCACAGTTATTTATTTCTATGATTCAACCTCTATTGACTGTTAGCATTATTTAAGAAAAACTGAAATATTCTATTAGAGCTAATGATATAACTTAAGAGAATAATCTACATTTTTAATGATGAAATTTGGAATCAGTACTTCTGTAAGTCATTGGAAAACTCTAGTATTGTGTGCCACACGAAGTAGGACTTCAAGGTTAGTGACTTACTCATCCCAACAGTTTTGGCATCTTTGCCTTATTGAAATGTTGAAAAAAGAGGCAAAAAAAATAAAACAACAACAACAAAATTGATTAGATTTTGTTCCCAATGTAGAACATTGAGGTATGTAATTTTCTTTTCGCAAAATAATAATAATAATAATAATAATAATAATAATAATAATAATAATAATAATAATAATAATAATAATTTTCCCATGTAATTAACTTTTGAAATATGAGATTTTATATACATAATATAAGGATAAAGAATTATCTTGGTCTGAGATTACTGTTTTTAACAACAAAACAAAACAAAACAAAATTTGAAATTCAGTGCATTCTTTTAACCACTTTCCTATATCTGATTTTACTCACAGATAAATTCTCAAGCACTTACAGCTAACAGCTTTATCCCTTGTAGTCTGGAAATCATTTGTAAGTGTGATATGCTAGTGTTCTGTGTGAAATTCAGATATTAATCAGTGCTAGAAACCTCACTGATTTACTGAAGAAGCTGCCAGCAACATATACTTCAGAACAAGACCTCATGAATATATTCCGACATCGTGTGAAGAACTAATGTGATGTATTTGTACTCCAGAGGAAGGCTTTATTATCTTCAGGTCCTCTAATTTCATTAATCACGTATGTAAAATAGCCATTGGTTTTCTACAGATTTAATAGCATGTTTTTTTCCTTCTTAAAAAAAAATTAAAAAAGAAAAAAAGTCTGTGTAAATTACAGTAGCCTATTTTTGTATATAGTGCATTTTAACTCATATTAAAAGAGAAAAAAGGAAAGAAAAAAAAAAAAAGGAAAATTAAGAGGGACAGGCACAGAAGACTTAAAAAACTTGAAATTCATGCAAAATATCTGCAGCATATACATATGGGGTGACTATAGGCATAGAATAATACAACTTGGACAGATCTCTGCAAGACCAGCTGACCCAGGCCTCCCCAGCACAATACCAGCTGTGACCAAGTTGCTCAGGTTGTGACCAGTTGTCCAGTCTTAACAGTGAAGTTTCAAACCACACTTTGAAAAATAAAGTCTCAATACCTGAGAGTATCGAGTGGGCATTGAAGACAATGGATACAATTAACAAATGAGAGCATGTGGGATTAACAATTCCCATTCTATTGCTCCTTCCATGAGTAGGAACTGCCTTAGTGGGAGGAACACTCCTACACTTTCTATGGCCTCGCTGTGGTACTAGGAGACTTGGAACAGCCATGGTTGGTGGCTAAAGAAGAGAAAGCAAATGAAGTAAGCCAGAATTGGCCATAGAAGCCAGTACTGTGTTGTATTGCAGACAATTCAAGATAAGATGTTTTACCGTGCGACTAGGTAAAATTGAGTAAACTGCTCTGAGCTGTTAATAGTGGATAGAAATATTGACCATTTCTCAAGGTTATTGACAAGGCTGTCTAATATTTGGATTTGCTTATCCCTATGTTGGCATTAGTTTGAACTTATTCTAGCTGTTTTACTTCAAGTGAAATTACTCTGAATTGCTGTAGTGGAAGAATACAGGCAAAACCCCGTATTTTTGTGAGAGTTACAAAATAATTCAAAGGCTCAGAATTTTCCTTCTTGTTGACAAACTCAGTTTGAGCTTTGGTAAATTCATTTATCTGGAAGGGAGAAAAATATCATGGGTTATCTGCTGATCAGAAGGGAAATTTACTGTTTCTGGAATTCATCTAAATTATATCAGAATACAGACTTTTTATTTTGTTTGTTATTGTCTGAGTTCTTTCTCCAGGTAAAATTATTAAGAAATTGAGTAAATATTGGGAGGCTATTTCAAAAATTCATTTTCTCTCTGGTTTTTATTTGTTTGTTTGTTTTATTTTCTTTTTTAATATCACTTGATTTAGACAATAAATACTTTTTTATTTGTTTATTTTAAGTATAATTTCACCATTCAGTAACAATTCAAGTCTTTCAGCATATGTGCTACTGGCATATAGCAATGTAAATAAACTTGCTATTTTAAGGATATGTTTCATGTTTACTTTTCAATGAACTTGCTGGCTTAATAGGAAATGAAAGTGATGTATGAATTCTGAGTGTGTGACTCAGCTGACTCTCATTTGATGTAGCAGAATAGCATCAGAGTGAAACTCTTGCTTGGAATCCATTCAAAATGGAATTGCTGAATCCTTTCATCCAATCCAGAAAAAACCCAATTACAAGGAGTGACATTATACAACAGAATAAAAGCAGTTAGCATTAGCTCCAAATCCATGAAGGCTTGTTTACACAGGGAATGAGTCATACTTGTGGAACCATACACTGAGGAAGAGTGTGAACAAGCCTTTTTGTCTCTCATCCAGAGAAGTTTATGGCAGCATTCTTGATTGCACATGCATCTCATTCCTTTTAAACTCATGCATAGAAATATAAAAGTATGGCACGGAATGGTACTGAGTAATATAAGTTTTCCTATGAAAGAAGTTCCTTTACCATATGTCTTCCAAATCTAAGTACAGCCCTTGCTTGCTAATATTGAGCAGTATACACTGTTTGCACTGCCATGAGAATCGCTCACATAACTTGTCTTAAACACCACGAACCATCACACAGGCATGAACAGTGCTATCCACTATCCCACAATGGAATTTTAGAACAATTAATTCCTTGATTAATTATATTGTGAAATAAAGCACCTTAAAGTGACATTAGTTTTAAAGCAAACTTCCTGAAAAGGCCATAAATTTCCAGAAAAACAGGTAGTATTACATTCATACAGTGTATGTCATACAGTGTATGTCATTACATACAGTATAGGTATTACATTCTCCATATGCGCTTCAGCTGAATTATATTTGCTTTGAAGAAGAGGCCAGTCATCTAAAATCCATTATTTTCCTCCAATTAGGTGTAGTATTCGAGCAGAGAGAGGAAAAGGTTGATCTACAGTGCTCTGGGTAGGAATAATTCATAGACTGCTATTCACCTGTTTCCACAAAGATCTATTCAAATTGGAGTGGTGGAAGTTTATTAAGTAAACAACGAAGACCATGTACTATGAGAAGGCCAGCTGAAATCACTGTGACAGACAATGAGCTGAACTGTTCCCTCAAAAGACTGAAGTCTAGAGTTGTGTGGGAGAAACAGAAAATAAGGAAAATAAATAAAGAAACAGAAAAGGAAAAGAAATACTGAGGAAAAGATTACTATCAGTTAGCTGTGGATGAACCTGCGGGTTAAGGAGAGTTAGAATTTTCCTAATGATGAAAACATTAAGTTTCTGGAACAACCTTACAAAGAATAATTACCTGATCTCCTATGATGGAGCTTGTGCCCTTGAACTGCGGAAAAAGACAATTGAGTATGATAACTCATAAGATCTTCTAATCAGTGCTTGCTCTAAGAAACCAGTTCATACACTAACATTAATCCATCAGTGTCCAGATTAGCACATTCTCATGCATGATTTTTGTCTGAATCTAACAGCATTTTCCTGGGCAAGAATTAATATAGAATATAACATGATAGGAGTTGTTTGCAGTGGGTAGTATGGATGTTACCACGTTGTTAAGGTGGGAGGGAAGAATGAAAATGTTTAGTAATAGGCAAATTTCATAGCGCTGTTTGCCAGCAGTGTCAGATAACAGCCCCATAGTGTTTCAGAGATATGAATTTTAGTTTTATATTCCTTGTAACTTAACAAGGCAATGTATTTAGGCTGCAGATCTTCAAGTAGGGGACTGGACTTTGGAGGCTGGATGCAGACATCATAGTACTGCATAAGGATTTCCAACCCTACAGCAGCAGTGGCCAAAAGCTGTTTTCAGATTACAGCGCTAAGCTAATCTGCATAGTAATATTTTATAATTTTTTATAATAGTGGTGTTGTGTTTTATTTTTTGTTTTTCTTATAACATTCCTAAATTCCTAAATCAATAGTTACCTTATTCACAGGGATCTACCAGAGAGTCTAAAGTTTGCTTTGTTAGTCCTCTGATTCAAAGATGCAGGTTATCTAATGCAAGTTATAAGCATTTTAGTAGTGTTTCAGGGTCCATTTAAATAAATCTATAAATATTTTCTTCACAACAACTCTAGTTAGCTTTAAATTTATATACACAGACTCTCCAGATGGCCTTCAATCCATATAATGGGCTGAAAAGTCTACAGCCTTGTAATTCCAATTATCCATATTACAATTGTGGTGTCTATTTACCTTTCATGAGCAAATCAATATTTTCATGTAATTAGTTTTAGTTTTGGTATTCCTTTACAGAGCAAAACTTTTGGCCAATGAACTATTACACTGGGAGATAAAGTATAAGTTTGTTGATAACATCTAAGACTGCATGGTTTGCAATGGCCCCTATTTCATTCAGATTAAAATTCTTCTTTATCATAGTCTGGAATAGTTTCAAACTATTTTATCAAAAAAACAGGTAACTATAACAGGAATCAAGTTGATTTACATGCAAATAGTATTTGAAGAATAAATTACTTAGCATTCAGTCAAACTGCCATGTAAATGCTTAAGATGGGGATATCTTTTATGTTTGTGATTTGACAAACAATTTATCAGAATGTTTTGTTTAAATAAAATGTTTGAGTTCAAAATTTCTTGATGGAAACTTGGTATGTTGCATTAGGAGACTGGAAACAAATTTAGTCCTTATCTTTTTCTGTGCTAAAACTTAGAAAATTGTGTACTTAATAATTTATTACAGATGGTTTAAGACAGGGACTTTGTTTTACCATTTGTATATTGCCTAGAACAACACAGCACTGGTCCATTACTGTGATTCTCATGCATTGCCACAAAGCAGGTAATTTGGGGTCGCATCAGAATTGCTCTGTGACTGAAACTGTTGCTTGCCAACCTGCTGAGTCAGACTGGCATTTGCCATACTTCTCTCCTGTTTCCTACACCTGTTTCCAAAATGCAGCCTGCTTCTATACTGAATTGTGTTTTTCTCTTTCCAATAAATTTTTTTTGTTTGTTTTTTGTTTTTTTCTTTTTCCCCTTGTATCAGCTATGGAGATACCATAAGGTTTCCTCATGTTTCATAAAAAAAAATTACTTAAATTAAACCCTATTAATGACAAGTATGCTTCATATCACAGATTTCAGAAGTGCTGAGTGAAGCTGAGCTGACTACAAGGACTTCAGATTACACTAACTGTTCAAATTTTCCAGGCACACACATCTTGTCTCAACAGAGGGTTTAGCTCTATTCTTGTTCCTCAGGCACTACTTCTTACTTAAATGTGTATTGGTTTTTTTTGTTTTGTTTTGTTTTTCTGCAGTCAGTAACCTTATTCTTTACTCTTTATTGCACACTGTGTTCTTCCATATGGCCATGACAGTGGACAACACAGAGCTGGTATGATGGCTTTGTGTTGATTACAGGCTGCTTTTCACAGGAAGAATCCTACCAGAGTTGATTAAATCAGTTAATTAATCTGTGTATTGAAGGCCAACAGAAAAGCACAGAGAAACCTAGTATAAGAGTGAATCAGAGCCTTACATAGTAATTTTTCTTATCTACATACAGACAGCAAGTAGGTCTGATGCAATATTCCCTTCATTATCTCTATTCTGGTCTTGTCTTATTGCACAGTGGTTCCTTAGACTTCAAACCAGTAGAAGTCCTTTGTGTCTCAGGGGGTTCCAAGCAGTGGCAGGTACTTCGTGCTTTACTGCTCTCCTTGTTGTCCTCCACACCCTGCATGATCACTAGACTGAGAGCTTGGTGAGGCCTCTCTCCATGCTAGTATTGCACAGAATCATAGAATATCCCAATTTGGAAGTGACCCATAAGGATTGCTGAGTCCAACTCCTGATTCTACCACACAGGACTACCCAAAAACCGGATGCCATGTCTTACAGTGTCCAAATACCCCCTGAGCTCTGACAGCTCAAGGCTATGACTACTGCCCTGGGTAACCTGTTCCATGCACACTGCTCTCTGGGTCAGAAATTTTCTTGGCTCTAGTGACAGGACTGACTATGTACAGACCATACATCTTGTTTCTTTAGGGTAAATGAGTCTTCGTGAGTTTATTTCCTGGCATTTAGTCACATAAAATAAGACAACAGGAAAAATAACCCAGACAGAAATGCAGAAATAAAACGTATTTATGAATTTGTACCACATAATGTTGTAGTCCCCTTGAAGGTGGCTATTAGTTATTTCATGCCTTAGAGGCCATAGTCGCGAGCTGACACTTCACTGTGCCCAACAGGACAGTCTGTTTTTTAAGAAGCAGGAGAGAAAATAATATCCGTCATGGATATCATGAATCTCAAGGTTTTTGATAAAATGAAACAGAGATTTACTACCTAACAACAGTTGTAATGGAAGTGCAGTCTATATATTTTATTCTATTACAGTCTTTTCTTCCTTTTTGTTAGATTGAAGCAGAAGTAATTGCATCTTTGCCACAATTTCATTTAAGATCTCAAGGTGCATTGCTGTATGGATATAGTACTATGGGATATTGTGCTCATATTCACCTCATGCTTTGCACTGTCCATTATTCTAAGCAGTTATAGTAAACATTTCAGAGGATAGAATGGCATTAACATTTTATTCATCATAAAATGCTGGAACAATAATTTTAATGTGCACACTAAATTAAGTTATAATCAAGTAGGCAATTTTAATTACCCTTCAATTTAAAACAGATGAATGAAATTACAGCTGTAATATAGAACACATCTAAATCCAACCCACTGTACTTTTGCAGCTGATTCTAAAGAATCAGCATCTTACACAGCACACCTGTCTAAAAGAAGAAATTTTAAGTGTTTCAAGAGGAATAAATCTTTGAAAAGATCAGCTGCTCATTAAATATTCTCAAGTCTAATGAGAACTTGAACTTGATGAATGGTCATCACTACTTGGAGCTCCATTTTAATACCTTTACATACGATTAGATCAAAAAATAGTGCAAATGAATTGCATCTTCATACAAACCTGATATTTTCTGCACTGGACTAAAGGAATTGCATCATTACAGCTAATGTATTGCATCCATGCATTTCAGCATGCTGTTAAAGCAACAAATGTTATAGAAGAGGTCAAATTAGAGGAAGGTGAAATGCCAGAGACTGGCACTTGAAGGGTGTTCAGTGACTATGGTTAGCAATCTAAGCCATCAGTTTCTTGAATCACTATGTAGTTAATATAACTTCCAAAATTTTAGATCTGATGTTGGCATTACTTGTTGTCTTTTTGTTCCAGAATGTTTTCCTGCTGTCATTTGTCAGTTAGAATCATCCTACAGAATAAATTGAAAGAAAAATTATTCACCTTATTTCACTTGTGGTAGAACTGACTACAGCAATTTTCTTATACTTTCACTGCAGACACTCTTTGATTTCTTCTTTTATTCTGTATTTTTTCTGTGGTTGCAGACTTCAGTCATTTTTTCCATTCTACCTTCACATATGTCACACATCCTGCTAAATATCAAGTTGTTAAGAATTTAACCTAATGCCTGAGTTATTCTTTTTTTTTGAGTCTAACACTGCAGATATAATCGTGTTATAATATTAAATTTACTTCTATGTGTGTGCTTTTACAGCCAACACTTCCTTCCCTTCAGAAATACTTTGACAATCAGCAAAACCTAAATTAAAATGAAGAGAATTCTCTGCTTTCTTTCCTTAAGCCACTTAGTAGTGCTGTGGTTAGAGCCAAAGCAGAAACCCAGGAGCATAAAATGTTTTTGGTTGTATTAGTTTGGTTGACTGAATAAAAACTATATTCTACAATGTTAATTTTGTATAGGGAACGATCCAAGTCTTTGCTGCCAAACACAGCCCTATGAATGTGTCCCAAGGCAGTCAACAGCAGTTTGCTGGGAAAGTGCAAGAAATCCATGAACAGAAACCAAACAAAATAAAACCTCTACACTGCATCCACCCTCTTCTCCTACTGCATAAACTGTGATCAAAGCCTTATGTTTTATTTTTATTTTATTGTCAGTAATTTCTTAGTAATTTCAGATTTACTTTCTTATTTTTTTCCCCATAAAATTTTGGTGTTACTACACAATTAAGTACAGCTTTCTGAGAAACATGGAAGTGATGTACATGCAAATTTCTGGATCAATAATTCTCCACTTTTATAAGCCAGATTTCATACCAGCTACTACAAATCCACTGAGAGTGTGTATATCATGAGGACTTATTATTCTGGGCTGTGTCCATGTAATATGTTCATAACACTTGGTCCTTTTTTTTTTTTTTTTTTTTTTAATAACAGTTTATCACAACCATTAACAATTTTATCATTTTTATATTTTAAAGGGACAAACAAATTTAGCACTTTTCATTACATAGAGTATGAAGTTTGTCCTTCTCCCCCCCCCCCTTTTCTAATTTCAGATGCGAATGCTATTTCTTTTCTGTGAATTAGAATTATGTTTCTATTTTTAGAAACTATTATCATTTCTCTTGTAACATTTTTTGTTTGTTTTTGCTTTTTGTTATTTTTTCCCACTCTATTCTCCCCTATCAGATGTATATCCTAATTTAAGAATAGCACAAAGCTATTACAAAAACTATTTTCTTAATCTAAATTATTTGTGACTAGTACAGCTCTCTTAGATAAGGTGGTACTTCTGTTTTAGAAAAGCTATTCTATTTATTTGAAGTTTCACTTTTTGGGAAAGGTACAAAAGGGAGAACTCACAGAATCCTATTTATTTAAAAAGAGGGTATATCTGGTATATTTAGGTCCAAAGTTATTGGTGTTTCTTACATTAACATCCTCCCTTCAATGGCCATGTTTGCCACATAGACCTAGTTTTCCTCATGTGCCATGAACAGTTTGAGATATAATCCTGGCTGGGTGACAGTCAGCAAGCAGTGCAAATTACTCTGGGTAACTACCCTCCCACAAACTACATAGATCAGTAGCAGTAGTATTTCAGTGTTTGACCGGAAATAATGCTGGTATTTTCAAAGCAAAGCACAGAATTGCAGAATGGTTGGGGGTTGGAATGAACCTCCATCTACTCCAACCCCTCCTCCAGTAGGGACACCCAGAGCAGGGGGCCCAGGGCCATGTCCAAGTGGCTTTTGGAGATCTCCAAGGAGGAGACCCCACAGACTCTAAGGGCAACATGTAGCAGTGATCCATCAGCTACACAACATAGAAATGCTTCCTGGTGTTCAGAGGGAATCTCCTTTACTTCTGTCTGTACCCGTTGCTTCTTCTGGTACTGGACACCACTGACAAGAGCCAGGCTCTATCCTATTTGCACTCTCCCTTCAGGTATTTACAGACACTGATGAGATCCACCTCAGCATACTCTTCTCCAGGTTAAACAGTCTCAGGTCTCTCACCTTTTCCAGTCCAGTTCATAAATTGCTTAAGACACATTTTTATTAAAAATAATAACAATCATAAAGTACGCCATCATGGTACTTGAAAGGGAATGAATATATATATATATATGATTAAAATTTGTTTAACTTCTTTCAGTATCAGAAGTGCATTTCATGCTGGGATGATGAATAAAGTTTAAATTTAGATTTCTTTTTTAAAAATGCTCAGATTTCTATCTAAGAGTGACAAAGGAATATAACTGAAAGTACTCTGCTTTGTAAAGAATGAGCAGACCAATTTTAATGCAAAATTAAAATTAGCAAAGTAAAAGGACTGTGGCCTTACAATAAATATTATTTTAAACATCGTGCACTTAAAAACAATCAGATGAAATACTCAGTTGAAATAATCAATTTTTATTTAATTATGATAGAGTTGCATTCCAAAAATCAATAAAGGCATTTTAAATATCTATTTAAACCAGCAGGTTTGCTGCTGTGAGCCAGAGCAGCAGAGTTAGATAGTAAAAAAAACCAAAAAATCGCAGTTGCTTTTATTGCAAATTGATTGGGATTAAATGATCCAGAAAACATATTTCAATAGATCTGGAAAAGCAAGTGAATTAGAACTGGCAAGCAGGTTCCAGAATTTCAAATGTCTCTCAAGGTGGACATTTCTTGTTTGGTTCTTTTTGTTTGTTCGTTTGTTTTTGGTATTTGTTTGTTTGTTTGTCTGTTTTGTGTGTTTGTGTGTGTATGTTGTTTTGTTTCATTTTGAGTCATGTTACTTCCTTTCCACTGCTCCTTTTGAAGTCACTGCTAATGTAAGCATTGAACTAACAATGAAAACCTTAGTAGTTATTACTTTAGTTAACAGTTTGTAGGTGAGCAGAATTGGTCTATCTAAAAATCTTAGGAAAATTATTGTGCAACTTCATTGAGACTATTAAGTAAGTCTATGGACTTATTATTGTTAGATATTTCTATAGAGTCCAAGCGGTTTAGCTTTAGTTTATGGCAGAAAAGATACATTAGCTGAATATGTAAAATAAGCCATTTTATAAAGTTCTTTCTTTTTCTTAGTATAATTCAATTCAAAACAGGGCTTCTTCAAGCCTTTTACAACAATTTTAAATGCCATAATTCCATGGAGAAATATACCTACTGAAATTTATGGTCATGGGCAAAAGTTTCCATGCCATTTATTTGAGTTTGTCACTAAGAATCATAGAATGGCCTGAGTTAGAAAGGACTACAATGATCATCCAGATTCAATCCCCCTGCTATGTGCAGGGCTGCCAACCACCAGAACAGGCTGTCCAGAGCCACATCCAGCCTGGCCTTGAATGCCTTGAGGGATGGGGCATCCACAGTCACCTTGGGCAACCTGTTCCAGTGCATCATCACCCTCTGGGTGAAAAAATTCCTCCTAATATATAACACAAACCTCCCCTGTCTTAGTTTAAAACCATTCCCCCTTGTCCTATCACTATCCACCCTTATAAACATCCATTGCCCCTTCTGTTTATGTGTTCCTTTCAAATACTGGAAGGCTGCAATGAGATCTCTCTGGAGCCTTCTCTTCTGTAAGCTAAACAAGCCCAGTTCCCCCAACCTTCTTCATAGGAGAGGTGCTCCAGCCCTCTGGTCATTTTAGTGGCCCTCCTCTGGACTTGTATCAAGACCTCTGCATCTTTCTTATACTGCAGGCTCCAGGGGGGCCTCATATGAGCTTAGTAGAGGGGGAAAATCCCCTCCATCTCCCTGCTGGCCACCCCTATTTCAGTACAGCCCAGGATATAATTGGCACTCTGGTAGCTCATATCCAGCTTCTTGTCTAGCAGGACAACCAAGTCCTTCCCCGCAGGGCTGCTCTCAAGGGGTTCTTCACCCAGTCTCCAAGTGCAGCACCCTGCATTTGGCCTTATTGTACCTCATTAAGCTTTCATGGGCGCACTTCTCCAGCTTGTCCAGGTCCCTCTGGTTGGCTTCCCTTCCTTCTAAAGTATTAACTGCACTGCTCAGCTTGGTGTCATCTGCAAACTTGTTGATGGGGCACTCAGTGCCATCGTCTATGTCACTGATCTTGAGACTCACTCAGGAAAGTACATTTAATGTTCAGCACGTTTTAGTCATCTGCCATGGAAGAGGTCTCATCAATTCCTTTTATATTTACATCTTCTTAGTTGTAAACTGTAGCTGGGCAACATGAATACGGATTCAGCTCATTATATTGTAACTAGCTTTGAATGATTACTTTTCCTTTTGACAAACAGATTTTATCTCATAGTTATTTGTAATGTTACAAAAATGTTCCACATAATCTTTCATGATCACGATTCCCTAATCTTTTCAGTGTAGACACTGAACCATAAAATGAAGATATAGAAATGCAAAAAGTGCATATAGAGCCTCTGTTGTAGTTAGTTCATACTAACTGATGCCAACTGATTTCTGAAACATAATATTAGACCTTAAAATGTAGAAATGGTTTTCCAGTACCTGGAACATTCATTGTAATGTTTGGTTCAAACACACTCTCAGAAACAATGTTTGTTTCCCATTAAGCCAGTGATAAATAGCTGAAGTCATAGAATTGCAGAATTATAGAATTGCTCAGGTTGGAAAAGATTTTAAAGATCATCAAGTCCAACTGCAACCTAAACAAACTACCCTAACTCTAACAACCCTCTGCTAAACCATGACCTTGATCACCACATTCAAATAGTTTTTAAACACATTCGGGGATGGTGACCCAACTCATCTTGCCCTTAAATTCAGTATAAACGCTGAATGAAAAAGTGCCAAACAGAAATGTATATAGCAACATATTTTAAGCAAGAGATAATAATTGAACCACAAAATTTACTGCTTTTATTGAAAATCTTTCAGTTATTCAGCTGTCACAGAGTAAGGTTTTGCTGTGCATTAACTGATAAATCATGATATTATCATAAATTATCACGGATTTAAGACATCAAAGGCCTGAATACAGCAAGAAAAGCAAGAAAAATCTCCAAATGGAATCATACTGCTGTGCATATCACTTTGAAATGTTAACACAGTACGTCTCAAATGTCACTTCTCAAACATTCTCTGTGAAATACAATTGCATTATAGAAGAGCGTGTTTTTCATGAAGTTACAACGAATTTTAATAAAAAGAACAAGGTTTTAGCTTTGCATCACCATTTTCTAAAATTTATATCATCCATGTGCATCAGTATATAACTCAATTCTGGAATATATTTTACTATACAATTTTAGAAAGCTCTTGTCAAAGAAAAAAATGTTGTTATTGCACTATAGAACAGATATTTAAGCATTCTAAATAGCTTCTAAATGCCTAGTTTTCTCCTGTAAACCAAGAACACTCATTTTTCCTATATCTTTTCTATTTCATTTGTAGCCCCTCAAAAAACATAAAATTATGTCTCAGTATTTGCAGATGAATATGTAGTTTCATGGTAAATTGGTGTTTGAAGAGTCAAAGATATGGAGATACTGATAAGTTTCATGTGTCCTATTTATTGGTAGCAACTTTAGCCTCAGTTCCAAAACCTAAAGCCTGATTATGATGTCTTTATGTCTTTGCAAAAATAAGTGCAAAAATTTTTTTCTCTAGTTTCAGTCAAATATTATTATAATCAATTTTATTCTAATACATTTTTCTTTGCAGACTTAGCGTTAGATGCAGATATTGTCTTAAATGACAAAATTTCTCTAGAAGTGTGACTATCTCATGACATTTCTATGCTTTTTCTCTCAAATATATTCTGGACTGCATTTTATACATTGACGACCCACATTTTAAAGAAAACTTCTAATGCAAGAGAAAATTGCACATCTAAAGTGCCTGTAACCACTGAGTCTCATTCTTATTGTTGCTAAGACCGGTTTCTGCCAGCTCTGTACAATATATGAGCCATAAAAATGCTACTCAGCATGATTCAGGTTCACCAGTGCAGAGAGAGCATGCAAAACCTAGCAATCCTAATCTAATGGCTTCTTCGGGTCTTTAAATCTTGAAAGAAATCTGCATTTTGCTTCAGCAGTCTTTCTGTCCAAAATTCACAAACCTGACCATGTATATATTACAGATTAGACATGTCATTTCACCACATTTATTATGAAACACGACTTTAGTGGAGAAGCTGTATTTGAGTACTGTACAGCAAGTAATGAAATGCTTGGGCTTCAAGGTCTTTGACACAATTTCTATCTTCAGACAAAAGAACACCTTTCCTGTGATGATCGTCCTCTTATTAACTTTAAAGCATGCTTTGACCTTCTCAAACAGTTGACTGAAATAATTTTGAGTTTATCACTTATGACACCTGTGTTACTCTGAAATGAGTTTGAAAAAAAGGTCTATAATGCTGTTCTGTCGATAAATACAGGTAATACAAATGTGAGTAGTAATATCAGAGTAGTAATACCAGTGTGAACTGGCCATCACACATTATATTATCCGAAGACAGGCAGTGAATTAGAGGGATGCATCCAGATCTGAGCACAGAGATAGGAAGGCAGTCTTGACTGACATCAGTGGTCAATCTCCAGCTGATTTCAGTAGGAGTAGGATGTCAGAAGACCTATCCTGCTTAGGTTATTATTCTAGGTCTGGTTTGGTTTGCATTTTTATAGTTAGCTCAGCTTAGAGAATGGTGTGTTTTGAAAAAAAAAATACTGAAATTACTGATTTTCTGGAGGGCTATAAGTATTAATATCTTTCTTTGATTACTCAGATGCTAATTATTGCAATTATTGGCTTTAAATGACTTACTTTTTCTCTGAAAACAAAAAAAAAAGCTACATAACATTTATCATTTTGAAACCTTTTTATGCGAAGAATTTGAAGGCTAGAAAAGATTTCCATGTCTGCTATAAAAATAGATTAGATCCTCTTAAACTCACTGTTAGATTAGTGGAACCTATAATGGTTCCATTATTCAAAATAGGTATTAAAATGCAAATAATATTGTTAAAATTGTTAATGTATCATCTTCACTTTTTTGTTCTATGTCTGATTTGTTTGCATATGAGCACAAAATTAAGAGCAGGTTCAAGACCTCTTGATGAGACTGAGTATCTACAGGTCCATGGGGTCTGGGGACATGCATCCTAGAGTCCCAGAGGAACTGTTTCATACAGTTGCCAATCCACCTTCTATCATTTTCAAGAACATTGTTGCTGTTGGGTGAAGTCCCCGATGAATGGAAAAAGGGAAACATCAGTCCCATTTTCAAGAAAGCAAGCAAGGAATATTTGGGAACCTACAGGCCAATGAGCATCCTGTCTGTGCCTGGGAAGATCATAGAACAGCAGTGCTGTCTTGCAGACCAGAAGGCCAACAGTATCCTGGGCTGCATCAAGAGGGGTGGAAGCAGGGAGAAGGAGCAGACTGTCCCCTTCTACTCAGCTTTTGTGAAGTCCCATCTGGAGTAGTATGTCCAGATGTGGGGTCCCCAGTGCAAGAAAGATGCAGAGCTGTAGGAGAGGGCCCAGAGGAGGTAGCTAAATGATCAGAGGGCTGCAGCATCTCTCCTATGGAGAAATGATGGGGAGTTGGGCTTGTTTAGTTTGGAGAAGAGAAGGCTCCAGGGTGACCTCATTGCATCCTTCTAGTATTTGGAGGAAGCTTACACATAGCAGAGAAAATGATTAAAAGATAAAAGTTCAGGCTGACTAGAGTGTTTGTGCTCATCCCCTGGTGGTGCTGATGGATGGATGGATGGGGTCCCAAGCAGCCCAAATTGGTAAGTGACAACCTTGCCCAGGATGTTGGAAGTGGATGATCTTTAAGGATACTACCAACCCAAGACATGATAAGATTCTTCATGATAATTCACACACAAAAATTCTGTTTTGTTATAAATAAATAAATTATCTCCAATGTAATGAGAATATATATTATTAAAATATATATTATTAAATATATATATATTATTAAAAATAGCTTATAAAATATGTGAAAAATGTTTATTTAAATTTACCTTTTTTTTCTTGTTTGTTTGTTTGTTTGACTTTTAATTCACTTTAATGTTTGCACATCTTTAGAATATGTAGGTAAATGCACATGTACTGTTTTAATTATACTCTTTCTTTTATACATATTCAAAAATTAGGTGTATTAGTTATGATTGAAAGTATTATTCTATAGAAACATTAAGATGCAACTCAAGTGTTCTCTTGAATTATATTTCATGATATTATGATAGGTTTAATAATTTCACAAATACTTAAAGAAAAACAACAAATGTACAAAAGTGCTAGATACTCTGTTACATACAACATTTTAAGGGCAAAAATACTGTGAATATATACTCAAATATGTGTATGTGTACATATATATACATACACATATATGTGTATACATATGTATATATATACTGTCTTCATTTAGTGCACAGTTTTAGTTAAATCAATTTTTTACTCTTCCGAAGTATCTGTTAAGTAGTAAGGGTATCTCAGTTACCTGCTCATACTTACAAATTACAATTGAATTTACCACAAAGATAGTTGTTGCATATCCTTACAGTGATACGTGGTTGTCAAATGGAGAAGTATTGCATTAAGGACAGTCCCACCAAATGTTTCCTATAAGATCATTCTCTTTCAGAGTGTATCTTTCTCCTGGTAGACCTGAAATAATAAAAAACTGTCTCAATGAATTGCAAGCAAAGTCAATAGGCCATGTTGTGTGGCTGTAGAACAAGCTGAAGATCCTCCTACACACAAGGTCATCCCAACACGGTTTCCATTTTAGGGGGATGGGTTGCAGAGATAGTGTTTCAAGAAAGTCAGTTTTCATTTACTTTCTGCCAAGATCTCACTTGTGAACATTATTTTTTTGGCATTTGTTTATATGGGCTTAATAGGTACATTGCATTGGAAACATTTTAGTGTTGGAGGAGCTATACTAAAGTAAGGCATGCTGGGTAAGATGGAAATCATCATGTTCTCAGAACAAATACTTGTTTGATTGAAATGTTTTATAGATGAACCGTTTTTTTCTTTCCTGTTTTTCTTTGCTGCTGCTGACATTATATAACTGCCGTTTTTTTAGTCTGTCATTATGTGAAGTTTGCAGTTTGAGGAGCTTAGAGTGAATTATAAATATGAGTCAATAGAATTAATGTTGCAAAGAGAAGCTGCAGCCATGCTTGGCAAATACACTTCAAGGATGTTAAGCAATCCTTCTACTCTATGACAAAGCAGAGTGATGGTTCAATTCTGATGCCGAGCTTGATGAAACTTGATAGTAAAACTACAGCCAATTCCCAAATATATTTTTGAGTTTTCTTTTAGTATACACTCCTTTTGTTTTTACTCCCTCATTTGGCAGTCCTTATCTAATGTGAAGCCTGGAAAAAAAATGGTTACTGTTCCTCTTTCTCCAAAATGTTATTAAGAGTTTGGTGATTCCTCCTGGGGACAGAAGGGTGATTGCCTGCTGACTGATTGTGGGCATTTAGAAAACCATGAGAGGATGCCCAGGGCCAACATCTGTGACTAAGTAGATACTGGAAGGAGAGTCCATCATTGCCCTCTCATGGTTAGCCCTTTAAGTTTTCATTTTGGTGTTCATTGGCATCTCCACCCAGTGCCAAGTAACGCCACTGACTGTTTCTTGGTGTTTTCAAAGTATCCTGAAACAGAACTGTGTCTGCCAAGACAAGGACCAGTTGGTCATTTTTAGGAAGAATAAGGTCAAGAATGACAGGAAGTCTAGAAAGCAGTTTTTGAGTGGAAAGTTGGAATGAACTGAGTTTGTTTAGTCTGAACAAGCCTGAAAGGGAATACAAATTATTGCTCTAAAAAGAAGATAGTAAATAGTCCTCACAGAAGTGAGGGACTTAAAATCGTTGGACAGTTTAGCATTAGATTTTAGGAAAATCAACTTTAAGAGATGATAGTAAGGTTGTCTAAGCATCCAGAATCCTTTCTTCATGGTAACGTGCCAAACATTTTTGCCTGCTTACTAAAGAATTAATCAGGAGTTAACTGAACATATCACAACATATCTTTAGTGTTTTATAGGGTAACATTCAGTTAGACCTCTTCAAGTTCAAGGAATGGCCCATACAATTTATCGATATGGATGTAATGTCCTCCCGTTATCCTGACTAGCTATAAAAGATCGCAAGCATGAAAAAGTGTCACTGAACACTGGAAACTACATACTTTTTTCCTAGACTGGGCTACAGTCAGGATGAATTACTGTGCAGCTTTGAACTACAGATGTGGACAGCTGCAAAACTCTGTTTTCATGCAAATTAGATGTTGTTATATACTACCAGTCTTGCAAGTTGCCATCAAACCCTTTTTCAGCTCCAGGAAGCTTGGATGCTTTGCAAGTAATTAGTACCCATATTCTCCTGTGCAAGATATCTGCCAAATTTACTGCATAGTAATTTCTTTAAGATATAATCTTACAGAAAATATTGTATCACTCTGCCTAAAAATAATCACTACATTTCTTTCCTTAGAATTACCCTTAAATTCATTTATCTTTATGATATGCATGGAAAAGAAGATAAAAACTAAGAATTGCAATTTAAAAAAAAGCCAGGCAACAAGAATCACCATTCATTGCACGAACAGATATTATAAAATGAACTCATCTAAATGCAGCAATTTACAACTGCTTACCAAAAGCAATTTCTCCCCACCAGCAGCATTTAACCAAACAAATTTACCTTTGCAAGACTGGCAGCATTTTGTAGAATAGCACGAGGACTCTTTAATGCTTTTAGAACTTTTATGATATAGGCAAGAAAAAAAGAAAAAAAGGAAAAAGAAAAAGAAAAAAGAAAGAAAAGGAAAAAAAAATAACAGAGCCCCACCAACCCTGAACAAATAGAGAAACACAATGAAAGTGAAATTAAAGACAGCCACCCAGTCAACAAAGTCCTACATATTTGAAGAAAAAAAAAAGATATATTCTGAAATGCTTTAGGTCAGAATTTTTGGCAGTGGAACGATTACACGTGGGCAGAACTGCAGTCTCCATCATCATTATGTGACCTGCAAACAGATTTTTGCATAACAAAAAAAGACGAGACTACAGTCTAATGAATGCACTCATTAACTCTAATGGCTTTAGCTACAGATTGAGGGGGAGAGGGACCTTAGAAAAGAAAATTCAGCTCAGCTCATCCCCAGATACTGCTTCACTTTTAACTTAGAAAATAAATGGAAATGTTTACAAAAGAGAGGGTGGGGAATCTATTTTTTTTGTTGTATACATGTTTCTCAGCATTTTGTCTAATCTCAGAAGCAATACTTAAGAAATGCGTGCTTAATATTCCAGGCAGCTTCACACAGATCCTGAAGATCCTAAAGCTATATTTCCCAGCTTGCTGTTATTGACTCACACCGTTTTGGTGATCACAACTTGACTAGAACCAATAACTTGAAAGTTGGTTTTGGTACAATGACTTATTTAATAGAAGAAAACAGGAGTTGTGTCTACAACATTCTATGCCATACCTGGCATAAAAAAGAGCAACGTGAAGAGATGATGTGTGACACTGAGAGGAGCTACTACAGGAAGAGCTCTTCAGCTGGTAGTCTGGATGCCCACCTGTTCAGGCAGGGTTGCAGATGGCTCAGGACTTGTCCTCTGACTGTTCACCCTTAGTCAGCCTCCACTATCCTAGATGATGGAATCTGAATGTATCAAAAGGAGCCTTTTGCTGTAATGAACTGAGATATACATACAAAAATGTATCAATCTCAATGAGTTTTAGGCATGCTAGAGACAGTATCTACCTTTTTATTCTACTGCACACACACACACACACACACAAAACCTCTGAGCCATTCCAGTGAAGCATGACAAGGAAAGGCTTCCAATAACTTTCAAATAACATATACAAAGCACAGATTTAATCCATTTAGGTCATCTGGCTCTGCAATTAATGCATGATGCAGTGAAGAAATTTGTGTGCACTTTGCAAAAGATGAGCTTAAATATCCACATTTTCACTTCATTATGTGTGATATTTTCTTATCCAAATACATTATTGATAACATACACCAAGGAATCTTACTCTAAATCTTTCCCCACATAATATTATTTGAGAAATATACCTAAAATCCCTCTTTTCACAACAAGATAAATGAAAGAAAGCGGTGCCGTTTTTATTTAGAGTAACTTTGAAAGGACATGGAATTAAAAAAAAAAAGTTGAATATACATTTCCAGCACAGAGGGGGAAAAAAAAAGTTAAGGCAAAATGACATGAACATCTGAGGAAACTGGGAGGGAGGAGCAGTATTTTAATTTTCCTTGCATCCATTCTTATCCATTGGGATTTTATGCAAGCAGCATTCCCAGATGTGTCAAATCTTACCAAACATTAAAAAAAATACAGGAGAGAACAGATATAGCCAGGTAGTTCACTGTCCTCCCTTTGTCATGGAAAGGCTCTTAACATCAGATGGATATCTGCCTCACTTGTTCTCTAACATCCCCTCAAGTCTCCAGTCTGTTCCAGTTCCTTACACTCTTTCCCATGAGGAACATTATTCTGGTGTTTAACTGATTCTTTCTCCTTCCAAGTTAAGTAATGAATGCTTACATCAAGACGACCAACAAATTATGATCTTTCTGCTGCAGCTTTTTATATACTGGAAGTAGTTTTGATGTCTCTCTCCTGGTGTTGCGTTTAGTTCTTTAGTCTATGAACCTACAGCTAATTGAATCAGTCCTGCTCACTATGCCACCTTCACACTTCTTGGCTGACACCTTACCTCTATTGCTTCTGTCAATTAAGCTAACCAGTTATTTTCCCAATTGCGCAGTTTGATACCAAAAGCTGTCCTAGCTTTATCTTCTAGCAATTATTGATAAATATGAACCTTTTCATAAAAGCTATGTTCTCTCATTTAGCTTAAGTCAGTAGCACTTCTGTCTCTTTGTCCTGTTTACAGTGAAGTGCAACTCTAATCATGTGCTAGTTCTGTAGAGGATATCCTCAGTATGGGAGAACCTCTTGAAGAATCCTGGTTTTCCCAAGAGTCTTGTATTGGGGTGAATGTGGAAAAATGAAGGGATGATCCCAATCTCAAATTACATCCTTCTGCACTGCACTTAAATATGGATGCTGGTTTGCTGTGATGGCAAGGAAATAAGCTGGATTGAAAAATATCTACTGTATTTGCAAAGGCAAAGGTTAAACTATTAGATGCCTTCAAGGAGAGTTAATATGTGGTCATTTGAAGAGAAAAGAGAGATTAGAGTCAAATGCTCCATTTCAAACTGCAAGCACATACTCATTCTGTAATGGGGCATAAGTGAAAAGCATCAGGGCTCACTCAGAAAATAAGAAGAAAAAAGAAAGGGAAAAACAAACAAATAAACCAAACCAAACCAAAACAAAACAAAAAAAACACAAGTAACAATCTGTTCAGGACATACGTGTCCTGTTTAATCTATTTGGACCCTTTCATAATCATAACTGGAGTACTGTTCACCTGAGCTTTTTTGATTACCTGTGAGGAAGCTGTTCTTAACTACATTTTTTACATAAATGTCACATTTTCTAACAGAATGAACCATCTCCTTTGTCAGCAGAGTCCTGCCTATGCATCATGTCACTTCTGAGGGTGAAGGTGGAGATCATTTCAGATATCAGTTGGAGCTCATCCTTTCAGCCAGTTTTGGGGGCCAGAGAACCTTTCTTATACTGAATCAGCAGATTTTAGTGATAAGCAATACTAGTTTGAAAGTTCCGTGGCACAGAAAACAATGGAGTACAATATCTTTGGCTAATACAGTAAAATTAAGTCGTTAGAAGAAGAAAGAAGGTTTAAAGATGGACTTAGAAGTCTGTGTGAAAGTAAGCAGGCACCTCCCTGCCCCCTTCTCCCTCACATTCACAACGGTTGCTAAGTTTAGAGGATGGCATGGATCTGATCTCACAGATACAGCTACATCATCCTGTCTTCAACATCCCTTAAGTTATGTTACTCTAATGCAGATGCAGAATCAAAATATCACATTCCTGGAGTTTTTGCATTTCCATGCAAACCTGTTTTCCAGCTTTGCTTTCACTGTCTTTTTAGGTACTAGCTTAGCGTTTGCTTTACCACCTTGTCAATATAAGGCATTGGTGTCTCTACAATATGCACTTTGAGTACAACTTTTATATAGACCTCCAAAGAACCTTTTGCCCAAGAAGCTATGCTAAAATGTTTATTTGAATGAAAAGCAGTTCTGCTGATTTAAGCCTTTCTGTGAAAATGTTTAAAAGAGTTATGCAATTTGAAGCTGTTATTTCTATGTTTTTAGTAACTTAGAGTTTTAAAGTTATATATTTGATATAAATCTTCTTAGAGGATATAACTATTCATAAAGTAAGATTATAAATTTTGTAGCACTCTGTTGGATTAGGTCTACAAAGCTACAAAGCTGAAAAATGGTAAAGAAATTAATTACAGGAAAACAGTTTCTTTTGAAGCTTTTTATGAGGCAACT
The DNA here is from genome assembly GCF_054131305.1 of Coturnix japonica. Taxonomy (NCBI): domain Eukaryota; kingdom Metazoa; phylum Chordata; class Aves; order Galliformes; family Phasianidae; genus Coturnix; species Coturnix japonica. The sequence continues at coordinate 171,166,399 of NC_140663.1, forward strand.
CATAAAGTTCAGATACTGACAGCACAAGTCTATGTCTGTTAACATCCATTCAGTATTACTATAATTTTGTAAACCTTCAGAAAATCAGTCACTTTTGCCAAAGATTAAGATGAATGTTTCAAAGCAAAGGTAAAATCATTCATAAATGTAAAAAATCTGCAGATTTTATCACAAAATTATCCACAAGTGGCAATAAATCTTTGACAATACAGGGTTCTGAAGGCAGGAGGGGAGTATTCGCCCATAGTGAGCTTCTTGAATTCATTTGGTATCATTACCTCCTATGTTCATTCCTAATTGGATCTAAGCTAAAAGGTAGATTTTCCAGATGCTGTATTCAGACTCAAAATTAGCGTTCAGCTTTCTCCTTTCATGAATGAGTACTCCTTTGTGCTGAAGAAATCAGTGTATTTGAAATCTGGAGCATATTTAACAGTCTCTTCGTTTTCCTCTCAGACACTGGATATTATTTTTGCTACTGGTGAAAGTGCTATTTATTGACATTGCAGCTGTGCTTGTAAGATGTTGACAAGGGTCCAGGCTTCATGGTAACAATGTCTTGTGCAGAAAGAGTCCCTGTGTGAGGCCGTGACTTCTGCAGTGTGCAGTGACAGCTCAGTCCCTGTGTAGAGAACAGGGGATGCACTGGGGACCAGGTGACTGCAGTGGATTTCTTGCATGCTCTTGAATACAGGAACAAAGTTTAAACCAGAAAGCAGATGATAGAAATAGAACAACAGAATGATACAGCTAAAGGTCATCTATCTCAGTTACTGTACGACTAGCTTGAAATAGTGAGAGCTAGCTTTGAACAACTCATAAAGTTTTAAAGTAAGACAAATTAAGATGGTTTTATCCTCCAGTTATTTGACCTTTAGGATTTAAAGGTGCTCTCTACAGTCATTAACATCAGTGACTTTCTAGAGGAAAAACAAAGAATCTGAGAATACTCTGTAATTCTGTAAGACCTGGGGCTTTTGAAAAACTAAAATATCATGTTCATGATAAAAGATCAGGAATTTGGAATGCTCTGATGAGACATGCATATTTTTATTATAGTTGAGTGAAACTTCATAAATGTCAATACTTCCAGGGTAATCCATTACAAAACCAGAGAGAGAGGAATTACCCTGAAAAGTTTGTGAGATTTTGTTTGATTTGTGCCTTCCATCACTTCTGCTACCTACTTGTGCTCAGTGTGTTGCACACTCTGAGAGGTTAACCAAATGGGATTGAAATTCTGTGTGCTGTGCAAGTCTATAATATTCCAGCCACCATCAACCAAGAAACAGAAGCAACACACGACATCTGCTTAGTGCTCTGCCCAACTTCATTAGTCATGTCTACAGAGAGGATTTATTGCTTCAGATGCAATGCCATGCTATCACAGCAGCTGAGCTATGAGCTGGTCTTTCTGCTTGAGCAGTGTCAACTCATTCAAAATTTGCTTCTATCTCATTGTGTTGTGCCCTACTGTACATTAGAGACATGGTGTGCAACGCAGTGCTGCCTTTCACTGCCTCCCAGCATTGTCAGAGATCTTGCCCTCCAGGCTGTCTCCTTCCAGGTAGGAGAAGCATCATCTCAGTGTCAGTAAAACACCAAATCCAAGATTTTTCTCCCCAGAGCTCACGTGAACATTGTGGTGAAGAGCTGTGTCTATACACAGCAGATTTTGGGACATGTGATCTGTAATGTTGTTTGAATTACCCGAAGGATGAATATTTTTTCTCAGTAGAAAGTGCCAGTTACAAGCAAATATAAGAAAAAGGAAAAGCTGCATATTAGTAGAAATATTGCTCCTTTCAGTATCTAAGGGGGCTAAAAGAAAGGAGAAAGACTCTTATGCAGGGCCTGTTGTGATAGAAAAATGGGAAATGGTTTCCTACTATAAGACGGGAGATTTAAACTGAACAATAGGAAAAAGATTTTTACAACAAGGGTGGTGAGGCACTGGCACAGGTTGCCCAGAGGGGTGGTGGATGTCCCATCCTTGGAGACACTCAAAGTCAGGCTGGATGGGGTATCCCTATTCATTGCAGAGGAGCTGGACTAGGGGACTAGGTAGCCTTTAAAATTCCTTTCCTCAAATGATTTTATTCCACTGCAGGTGCATTACTAAACTGCAGACAGAGTCACAGGTGTGGGTATGTGCTCTTAGGATCCTAATTTTGTTTTTGAGAAAGCCTCTTACTCCACTGAATGGTCAATGCTGTCTCTCTTTCATTTGTCCTTGCAGTGATGGTTGGGCAGACAGGTATGATGTGACAGATGGGTATCAGCGTGAGGCTGTCGGTGGAATAACAATCAAGCTCCAGTCTCCTGATGTTAAATGGTTTGATGATTACTACTTGGAGCTTCGGCCAGAAACCAATCACCGAAATCCATGGTTTCAGGAATTTTGGCAACACAGGTTCCAGTGCCGTCTGGAAGGGTTTCCTCAAGAGAATCCTAAATACAACAAGACTTGTACAAGTAAGTGAAGTTATTTCTGTTGCTGCATAAACCAGTGTGACTGAAGGTACGCTGAACAGCTCAAGTTGAGCTGATACAGTCTGGTCTAGTGGAAAAGTAAGTGCAGTTGGAAGGAAAAAGGCTGAAATTTTAACCCTTGCTCTTTCCTGAGTGACAACAACTGCAATTTTGAAAGTACTCAGATCTCTAAGGAAACAAATGGGTTAGGACCACAGCACCCAACTGCTCTCAATGTTTGAAAAAATTTCATGCTGCTCTATTCTTCTAGGCATCTAACTACTTTCAAAAACCTTGTCTTCCAATATTCAGTGCTTCTTTGATGAAACAGAATTAATCATACTTCCTTATCTCGCAATCAGAGAGTTTATGTACTAAAAAATTGTCTGAAGTCCAGATTATAAGGGTGAAGATTATTTCATTATTTCAGACAGAAGACTAACTGGTTTGAAAGATTTTGTTTGGATTTCATTCAGATCTGAGTCATTTTAGGAAATGCCATTTTGACAGAGCTGATATTTTTCATGAAATTGTACTGATTTTAGCAAAAACTGCCACAACATTTTGTCATTTCTGCAAAACAGCAGCAACTTTTTTTTCTTTTTTTCTTCCAGAAAGATGTGATGCTTATTTAAAGACTTTTGGTTTTCTTCCGATAATTATTCTTTATCTCATTATATTCCTTGCATTACTAAGACAATGTTCCATTGCATTTTTTTTTCTTGAGGGCCATAAACATTTTAATTTTGGTTGAAACATCTTTCATCCCTTATTTGCATAAAGTCCATGAGCTACAATTGAAGTTTAAGATACCCTTTACAGGGCTGACACCAGCTTGAGATCCTGCATTGTTGTCCCACAGCACAGAGAAAATAGGTGTAAGTCTTAAAAGTAAACTCTGTGACTCTATTTTGCCCATAGGAAATATCACTGCATAAGTAACATCAAATTTCTCCATGCATGTTCAGATACATGAATACTTTCATGCATTTCCCATACCTTAAGATGATGGCATTGACTTCAAGCCAACAAGTCTGTGGAAGGAAAGCTATGTCATAGTCTGCGCTCACTTTCTTATTATTTGAATTTTTGAAATGGCTTCAAACAATCTGAAAAAGAAGGAAGTGAAAGCGGAGACCTAATGGTCAGCTGTCCTGATGGTGAGTAGATGTAGCATTGAAGCTCTTCAGTCACAGTAAGGCACTAAACTGAATCTCTCCCTTTTGCCAAGTTACACATGAAGGACAGATGTTAGGCTTTACTTCTGATCAACAACAGGTTTTCTCTCACTGGAAAATGGCCTTGGGATTGCATGACTTTGATAAAGAGTACAGGACCCCTCAGTGAGTATCCTGGGATGGTCCCATGCTGGACATCAGTGCAACCACACCTCTAAGCCCCAACAGACATTCCCTCCTAAAAATGTCAAATTTCCACACACCTGTGAGACCAAGAAATGTCTTTTGGGTATTAAAGTCCCAGATTTACAGGAAATCCCACCTAAAAATCCCACCTAAGACTCCTTGAAGGTTTTTAAACCATTTGAGTTGTATAAGATTGCAGAGGAAGTTTTCAGCTGAGGTGAAAATTGAATCTAGAAATCTCAAAATCTCACTTTATGCCTTTAACATTCAATTGACCTTCCTCCTGTATTTTTGCCTGCCTAACCTTCCAACACAGCCTGACACAGATTATATTTGCTCTATTCACAGGTACTGCATATTGAGCAATAAATTTCATTGATTTCCCCACAATAATCTAGATCTCTTTCCTGAGATGTCAGTACAGTAGATAGACCAGATATGAGTTCATAAAAACCTGTTTTCTATCAGTGTGCTGCATCAGGAGTGACATTTCAACTAGAGTTTTCTGAGTAACCTACAAGCACTGGGAGAATCTAATTTCTGGTTTATATGAAAGGTTGGTAAGTGACTACAAAGTCTTTTATAGGGACTAAAATACAATTCATTACAGAAAAGAATTTATCTCATAGTAAAATACAGTTCACAACTGCAAAATAAATAAATAAACAAACAAACTCATGAATGCAGAAAGATGTTGTTTCAAACATTAAGTCTTCCAGTTGTGGGTATGAGGCATCTCAGTTCAAACCTTAAATATTACATTTGGAATGACACTCTTATCACACAAGTGACGTAAAAATGTAAAAAACTCATGTAGCTTGAGACAAGGACAGGGAGATCACTTATCAGTTATCATCCTGGATGGCACATGGTTATGAGCAACGCAGGCTGCTCTCAGTTCATAACACGTCCTCTCAGTGGCTCATCCATGATCACTCTGCTCCACATGGCTCCCTCCCACAGGACACCATCCTTCCACAGCTGATCCTGTGTGCAGATCTCCCAGCACTACTCCAACACAGCTCCATTCCATGGGCCCACCCTTCAGGCATTGCTCCAGCACAGTCCCACGGGTGGCAGCTCCCTCAGCCCTCCTGCCCCACCACAGCCTCCTCTCTTGGGGCTTCAGCTCTGGCCCAGGGCTGCTCCTGCAGGGTTATCCACGGACTGTTCAGGCCTCATCCACTGCTGCACAGTGGTCTCATCCATGACTGTGCATGGAGATACACTCCGTGAAGTGCCCATGGACTACAGAGTTACAGCTTGCTCCTCTGTGGGCCTCTCCATGCCTGGAGCACCTCCTGCCATCCTCCTGCAATGCTTCTGGGGCTGCAGGGTGCCTAACTTTAATCACACGAAATTCTGAGTCTGGAATTGCCTCACTTGAGGATCCATAAGTGTAATGATACTTGCCTTCCACGGTCACAGGCATTTTGTAGACTGACCTGAGAGCTTCAGAGTGACAGTGTGTATGTACATTGCTTCAAATTTATCCTGATAAGAAAACAGGACCGTGCCCTTTATTTCACTTAGGTAAATAATTATCTCCTCCAACCGTTGCATAAAAAATCCAGACATACACACAAAACAAAACAAAAACAACGTAAAGGAGTTTCCCAAGATCCAAACTGAAGATACTGAACTCATTGAAAAATGCTAACAACTAGCTGGGATAATGATAAAAAGAAAAATATAGGTCTGATTGGTGTTGATAGTGAGGCCATTATCAAATGAAGTCTATTGTGACAGGAAAAGGGGAAAAGGTTTCAAATTGGAAGAGCGGAGATTTACATTGGATACAAGAAACAAGTTTATTACGATAAGGTTGATGAAGCACTAGAACAGCTTGCTCAGACATCTGCTGGCTGCCTGTCACTGGGGGCATTCAAGGTCAGGCTGGATTGGACTCTGAGCCTCTGATCTAGCTGTAGATGTCCCTGCTCACTGCAGCGGTGTAGGACTAGGTGCTTTTTAAACATCTCTTCCAACTCAGATGATTCTATGGCTCTGTGAGTCTGTGAGTGCTGAAAGCAAAAATCATTACTTTGGTGGGAAAAAAATAAATTGTTCTCCATCACCTGGCTCTAACGTCATGAAAAATAAGCAAATACATTTTAACAATATAAGCAACTTAAGCAGTAAGAAAATAAATACATATATTATTGTGAAATAAATAGACAATTTAGTAAGGTATGAAAAACAAGACTGCAAAATTAGACAAATAACAAAATATGAAAAAAAAAAACAAAAAAAAAACGACAATCTGAAGCCATTTGTTGTTCACTTATTTTTCTCAAGTTCTAAAAGATCTCCATCCCTTCACAGGCACTTAGTTCACACTGAGGAGAAAATTTTAGCATCAAGCATGCTTTTCATCTGCAAATTTGAACACCCTTAATACAAATAGGTGTCACTCCTGTTGCTAAATACATTGATTTTCTGCCTCCTTGCAGTACTACAAGTGAGACATTTGCAGGTTTTACTGACTTGAGTTTCCATGTAATCGTTTCCATGTCACAGGAGAGATGCAACAAGTCACATGCAGACCACAGGAGTCAGAGCAAAGAATGTGAAATGCATCTTGAGCAGGAGGCATGTAGTGGCCTCTGAACACCAGGCATTTTACAAGAATTGAATTTGGCTTCCCCTCTGACATCAGTCAGATTTTTTTCTTATTATCTCATACCACAATTCAGTGAAGGTCATGAACAGGTGCGTAACTCGAACCAGATGAGTAACACTACTCAATGATCATCTTCAGGTCAAAGAAGGTTAATCCAGTGCGTTGCTATCAATTGCACTTGCACCTTTAAAGATTAGGTGTGTATGTGCTTGCTAGTTCACAGTCCGTTCATCAGAAATCAAATTCCTTTTGCTTCTGTTAAGGGTGTTTGCAGTGCACATTAGAACAAAAAGAAAACCCAGTGCAAAGGAAGTATGTTGTGAAATTCTGACATTAGTGGAAAAAGCCAAGTCTTCAAAGTCAGCTGGAGAAAAACAGAGTCATTTCATCTATCTCTCTGTTAAATTAATCCTTCTGTCTTTGCTCATAAATTACTTTATTTTTCCCATGATATATAAAATCCAGAGGCGTAGATGGAACAGCTTTTTTTAAAGTACTACTTAAATACAGATCAAAACCAGAATATACTGCCCAAGTATCTGTGATCTAAGGATCAATGAAGTGAAAAGAAATGGAGGCTAATGCTGATGGAGCACTGTAACATCTAAGTTTGACTCACAGATGTTAAGCCTTCAGAAAGTATTGATAGCTTCATTTAAAGGTACAACAGAAAGAAGAATCTGAAGGAAGGCTTTGGATCCTTTTTGCAGGTATTTATTTACAGCAGGGTCCTGACATTAAATACTATGGTTTGAAGTGGCAAGGGAGAAAACTCAAAGGGAAGTGATGAAAGCTGAATTAAGCACAGTCAGAGATCAACCTCAGATAGGACACAGAGAGCACTAGAAGTGAAGAAAGCTTCTTGTGTCCGACATACTGGGGGCCAAGGAGTCAGTGTAGGGTTATAAGGAAGAAGAATATACTCAACAAGATGAACAGCGAAAATGAGACTTGTAGTAACATCGTGAATGGATCTTAGCAGGCATATGTTTCCTGTCCTGGTTTAATCGTGTGGCATCTCTGAGGTAAAAACACTTTGTTCAGGTGTGCAAAAATTCACAGCAATTAAGAACAGGGTTAAGAGTGAAAAAGTTTATTTGCAGAAAGGGGGATCTGGGATAAATGTGAGAAAACTTTTACAGCTAATTGTACAGAAAGGCACATAAAGGGTAAGTATAGAAATAATCAACCTCTTTGCTGAAATCCATCCAGCTGCAGATACTATTAATGAGGTCAAAACAACCCATAGAGAAAATCCTAGAGTTTCAGTTCAACAGGAATTTTGTTTAACAAATGGCTTTCTTATGTACCCTGATGGAATTTAGAAATCACACCTAACTGCACAATCTTTGTTCTGCAAGATGCTAATTAATAATCTACTGGTTAAATTCAATCTCAAGTGCCAAAATTGGTTTAGTCAGAACCCAGTAGATAAAAAGGTAATCCCTTGTCAAAGTGGATGGCTTATTTTCCATATTTCAAGGAATGTGTCCCATTTAAACCTCATATTCCCTAAATGTGTGACAGTCCCACACTTTTATCTTTAGACTGCAAATGAAAACAAATCAAAACAAATGAATTTAAAATTCATTTATATTTTTTAAAAAGTAAATCAAAGGACAGTTTAATTCTCCTGAGTACATCCTGTCTGTCTCTCAGTTTGATATATGATGTGTCATGTTTGGGCACTGCATAGCAGAGGGACAGCCAAGATCTCATTTGAATGGTTCACATCTAAGATCTGAAACTCTAACACAGTTTTTCACTTACTTTTGCTATAATATTGGTTCAGGTCCAAAAAATTCCAAAAGCAAATCAGCTGTAAGGTCCAACTCTGAGTTTTCCAGAAGCCTGATACAATCTGAGCTAAGAGCCTTACATAGACATGCCACTGCTTTTCTGACTCACAGAGCAGCGTGGCACTGATGAATGTTACACAGTCTGTTATTCCTATCTGAAAGATATTTTCTATATTCACTTTAACATCTCTGTTACACAAAC